>NC_057395.1:64446718-64772976 GCF_019320065.1 Cervus canadensis | reverse complement strand
TATTTTCAAAGTAATTTTCAAGTCAGTCAGTAGTTTCATTTATTCCCTTTTATTTATTTTTCTATTTTTCATGAAAAGCAAAATTGTTTAACCGCATGTATAAACTATAGTCATTGAAAATAGTTCTTAAAGCTACTAAGTGCTTGAGTTAGTGAGTCACTGTCTAGTAATGAAATTGATACCTTTTTGACCTTAGCTTCATCAGCAGTATGGTTGAACAAAAAATTGATTTCTACCCTAATTTGACATCTACCTTTATTTCTTTTTAAATAAAAACAGCTTTTGTGAGATATAATTCACATACCTTACAATTCACTGTTTATTTTTTCATTTTTATTTTTTATTGAGATGTAGTTGACTTACAGTGTTGTGCTAATCTCTGCTGTATAGCAAAGTGACTCAGTTATACACATATATACATTCTTTTATTCGTTCGTTTTAAATGTATGAGTCATTGTTTCTTAGAAATTTCACAAGGTTTTTCAGTCATCACCACAATCTATTTAAATTATGAGTTCTTTATATATTCAGGATATAAGTCCCTGATATTTGATACACTGTGCAACTATTTTCTCTCATCTTCTGGATTATCTTTTTATTTTTATTTATTTAGGCCACATTGAGGAACTTGTAGGCTCTTAGTTCTCCAACCAGGGGTTGAACCTGGGCCCCCAGCAATGAAAGTTTGGACTCCTAACCACTGGATTGCCAAGGAATTCCCTATCTTTTTACTTTCTTAATAGTGTTCTTTGAAGCATAAAAGTTTTAAAGTTTGATGTAGTCCACTGTATTTATTTTTGCTTTTGTCTCTTATGCTTTTGGTATCATATCTAAGAAACCATTGCCTAACCCAAGATTATAACTTCTTATTCTTGAGTCAGTTTTCTTCATGCTAAATTTAGTTCAGTTGACCTCTGAAGCCAGAAATTATATAAAAGTGAAGATGAAGTACAGTATTTGACATAGCAGGCACTAACTCCAGGACCCAGCATTACTCACTGGTGGGTGGGCACCAGTCCCAGGATCTCCAGGACCCCGATCCTCCCATCCACCAGAGGGCAGAAACAGGCCTCAAGACCACTGCAGCCCCACAGCCTACCCTGTCAGGACCCAGCCAACACATTAGCAGCCCAGCAACAGTCCTGGGCCCCTACCTCCTGGCCCTGCCTTACAGCAGGCTAGGTCTAGCTCTGGGACACCTTGAGTGCCTCAGCCAGCAGTCCTGGGATTCAGGTCCACCCGTCAGCAGGCTGGCGGCAGCTTCAGGACGCCAGGGCCCCTGTGTCCAGAGACCTTGGGACCAGCTCCACCCACCAGTGAGCTAGCACTAGCCTGGAATGCCCCTTGAGCCTGGCCCTGCCCACCAGTAGGCTGACAACAGCCCTGGAACCCTGCAGGTCCTGGACTTACTCATTAGCAAGCCAACACAAGCTCTGAGGCACTTTGGACGACTCAGTCAACTACTATGGAATTCATCCCTACTCACCAGCAGGCCAACACCAGACCCAGGAACCCCGGCCTCAGAGTGTCTCATCTCAGAGCCTAGCTCTGCCCACCAGTGAGCCAGCACTAGCCCCAGGACACTTTGGGGTCCTTCAGCCAGCTACCTTGTGATCTGGCCCTGCCAACCAGTGGCTGGGAGTCTCCATACAAGGCAGGGCCTGGCCACCAACCGAATTGGGGAGCAGGTCACACCTCCCACACTACCCACGATACTCAGCCCACCACAGTAGAAGGACTCACAGTGAGGGCACCCTTGAAGCATATAGCCCTGATGACCAGAGGCATGTGAGATATTGGGACACACAGGACATCTCCCATAAAAGGCCACTTCTCCAAAGTCAGGAAACATAACCACCCTTTCAGATACATAGAAATAAAATCCACAAGTTAGACAAAATGAGACAACAGAGCACTGTATTCCAAACTAAGAAACAAAACCACAAAAGAACTAAGTGAAGTAGAGACAGATAATCTACCTGATAAAGAGTTCAAGGTAATAATAGTAAAGATGATCAAAAACTTGGGAAAAGAATGGATTCACAGAGCAAAATGTTAGAAATTTTTAACAAATAGAAAATCTAGGGAAGAATCAAGCAGAGATGAAGAATACTGTAACTGACATAAAAAACACACTGGAAGGAATCAACAGTTGACTAAGTCATACAGAGTAGGAGATCAGCAAGCTGGAAGACAAGATTGGAAGCCAAACAGAAAAAGAAAGGAAAACAGAAATGAGAACAGTTTAAAAGACCTCTGAGACAACGTCAGGCATTCACATTCTATGGGTTCCAGAAGGAGAAAAGAGAGAGAAAGGAGCAGAGAACATATTTGAAGACATAATAGCTGAAAACTTTCCCAACCTGGAAGAGGAAATAGATGTCCAAGTCCAGGAAACAAGGAGAGCCCCAAATAGGCCCAACCCAAAGAGGAACACATCAAGACATATTGTTATTAAAATGGCAAAAATTAAAGAGCAAATATTAAAAGCATTCAGAGGCTAGCAGCAAGTTTATATAATGAAATTCCCATAGACTATTAGCTGACTTTTCAACAGAAACTCTGCAGGCCATAAGGGAGTGGTAGAGTATATTTAAAGTGCTGAAGGGAAGAACTTAAAACCAAGAACCTACCTGGCAAGTTCTCAGTAAGAATTGATAGATCAAGATAAAAGCTAAAAAAAGTTCATTACCACCAAACCAGCTTTCAAGAAATGCTAAAGGCACTTATGAAAGGAAAAAGCCCATTGGTAAAGGCAAATATACAGTGAAGGTATTCAAATGACCACGTACAAAGCTAGTTAAAAGACAAAAAGCAGAATTATCTATATCTGTAGTAAGTAGTGAAGGGATACGCAAAACAAAAAGATGTAAAATATAATACCAGAAACAGTACTCAAGGGGGACTTCCCTGGTGGTCCAGTGGTTAAGAATCTGCCTTGTAGTGCAGGAAACTTGGGTTTTATCCCTGGTTGTTGGTCCTTTAATGGACCGGAACCTGGTGGTCTGAAGTCCACGATAAGAAAGTAAGAGAGAGAAAGAAGAGGCTAATATCCCCTGGGTTACGCAGCCGGCTTCCGCACTCCAGGGAATCAGCCAGAAATAGAGAGAGAGAGAGAAAGAAAGAAAGAAAGACACGGGGACCAAAGCTCTGATGGAGCAAAGGTGTTTTAATCAACATGGCGTGGGCATATATACTGTCTTACATTGTAGTTATTCTCAGCAAAGATAAAGATTAAAATTCCAGACTTACAAAACATAAGAAGATCCCTATCAAAGAGAGAGTTGCAAACAATCACCTTTTACCATATGGTTCATAAGAAGGAAGAGGGTACTTATCACCGTAATGAGAAATGCCTGGATTCCTCAGCCTTGGGAAAGGCGTGCCTCCTCCTCTTCAGGCGTCCCTGAATATTCAGGAATTATTAAGGGCCAGAGGGCTCCTGACAGATCCAAAACAGCACACAGGAAGCCTCTTGTTAAATGCTTCCTGACACCTGGTCAGAGAATTAAAGATCCCACATGCCACGGAGCATCGAGGCCTGCGTGCCATAACTACATGACCCCTTGCACCGCAACTTGAGTCTGTGCACCGCAATGGAAGATTCCACATGATGCAGTAAAGATCTTGTGTTCCTCAACTAAGGCTCAAGGCAATCAAGTAAATAAATATTTTTAATAAACAGTACTAATGGCTAAAGGGGAATAAATAGAAGTTTGTTAAAATTCATTTGAAATGAAGAGATCAGCAACTTAAAATAATCATGTGTGTGGGTGGGTATATATGAGTTTGAGCAAGTTCCAGAAGATGGTGAAGGACAAGGAAGCCTAGCATGCTGTAGTCCATGGGGTGGCAAAGAGTCAGACATGACAGAGTGACCAAACAACCAACATGTATATATATATACACACACAGACATTTATAAATATATTGCTATATATAAACCTCCCAGTAAGCACAAACTAAAAATCTATAATAGATACACACACACAAAAAGAAAGGAATCCAAACATAACATTAAAGATGATCATCAAATCACAAGGGAAGAGGACAAAAGAAGAAAGGATCAAAAACTACAAAAACAATCCCTAAACAATGAACAAAATGGCAATAAGTACATACCTATCAATAATTATTTTACATGTAAATGGACTAAATGCTCCAATCAAAAGACATGAAGTGGATGAATGAGTACGAGAACAAGACCCACATATAGACTGCCAAAAGACTCACTTCAGATCTAAAGAAACACAGACTGAAAGTGAAGGAATGAAAAAGTGTTTCATGCAAATGGAAATCAAAAGAAAGCCGGGGTAACAAAGCCAAGTAGTAGATTAGTCCTGTATTCAAGTTAAACACACTCACTTAACACACTCATTCAGATCATATAAGCCATTAGACTCACTAAAGGCTGATGAAATAATATACGTAACAGAAAGGTTGAAATCTTTATGCTTCTGTTACTAGAATCCATTAAGAAGTAAAGTGTACCCAAGTCCAATACACTTGATCTGTCTGGTAGTGATTCGTAAATAAAGTTAAGATTTTCATACCTTGTCATTTCCCATAGTATTATTCTTTCTTGAAAGCAAATAGCTTTAACTTCACACCATAGGTTGGAATGAGTGGACAAAAATTTTAGATGGTGTGATGTATTGTTGCTCACATTAATTTAAACATAATTTTCTAGGTGATTAATGATCCTATCCATGGCCACATTGAATTTCACCCTCTCCTCATCCGAATCATCGACACACCTCAATTTCAGCGCCTGCGATACATCAAGCAGTTGGGAGGCGGTTACTATGTTTTCCCAGGAGCGTCACACAATCGATTTGAGCACAGTCTAGGGTAAGAAGCCTCCCTGGTGACTCAGGTGGTAAAGCGTCTGCCTGCAACTCAGGAGACCCGGGTTCCATCCCCAGGTCAGGAAGATCCCCTGGAGAAGCAAATGGCAACCCACTCCAGTACTCTTGCCTGGAAAATTCCATGGATGGAGGAGCCTGGTAGGCTACAGTCCATGGGTTTGCAAAGACATGACTGAGCGACTTCACTTTCACTTTAGGGTGAGAAGAATGCAATGCGATAAAAGTTATGTGATTAATTTACATTTTTTTAAAAAAGTTATGTGAATGTAGTTTCTCCCTCTCTTTCTCTCCAGATATCTTATTGTATAAATCTAATGCCTTTTTCATCTTTTTTTTTTTCCTTTTTCATCTTAACTAAGCACTTAGCACACATCATAGCTGTGGCTTTCACAGTTTGAGGTGTATCATTGAAACTAGCACAAATTTCTTTTTCCTTCTTCACAGTTTCACAGATCTGTTCTTATGAGAGATCTTAGCAACCTCAGCATAACAATTTTTTTCTATATTTATTGAGTTGAGAATTTTGACCTTTTTGCTCACTTACAATGGACATGAGTTTGAATAAACTCCAGGAGTTGGTGATGGACAGAGAAGCCTGGAGTGCTGCAGTCCATGGGGTCACAAAGAGTTGGACACAACTGAGCAACCGAACTGAACTACTCACTCACAGGAAGCACTTCTAGGCTTCTCTTTGGCACATCTGAATCACTAGATTTACTACTCTTGCACTTTAGGGCAAAATAAGGGTTACTTGAACATAAGCACTGTGAAACATTGATAATCAGTCTGATAATTGTGCTGGTTACTAAGTGGCTAATGTGTGGGATACGCTGGACAAAAGAGTCACTCATGACCCGCTCATGATGAAGCAGAAAAGTAGATTTCATCATGCTACTCAGAATGGACTGATTTTAAAACTTATGAAATGTGTATTTCTGGAACTTTCCATCTAATATTTTCAGACTATGGGTGACTACTGGTAACTGAAATGAGAAAAATGAAACCAATGATAAGAGAAAACTGCTGCGTTACTTTGGTTTTGTTTATTTGTTTAGAAGCATTTTTAATTAGCCACAACACAAGCATCTACTCAAATCTTTATTCATCAATAAATACTTATTGGAAAATTGTTCAGTTCCGTCCCTCAGTCGTGTCCCGACTCTTTGCGATCCCATAGACTGCAGCACACCAGGCTTCCCTGTCCATCAGCAACTCCCCGAGCCTGCTCAAACTCATGTCCATCGAGTCAGTGATGCCATCCAACCATCTCATCCTCTGTCGTCCCCTTCTCCTCCTGCCTTCTGTCTTTCCCAGCATCAGGGTCTTTTCCAGTGAGTCAGTTGTTTGCATCAGGTGGCCAAAGTATTGTTAGAAAAATTGTTAGACCATACCAAACTGATAAGGTAGCAACTGTCTCTATTCTTGTGGAGCTCAAAGTTTAGCGGACAAGAAAGATTCATTTAGGAAGTACTTTCAAAAAAAAGGAAGTACTTTCAGGTGGAAATGTTAAAAGTGTATTTAACATTTGTTGGGCACCATATCTTCAATCTATGTTGTAAACATTACAATTCCAGAAGTTTGCTTTTAAAAAAAATGGGATAAAATAAACAATATAAAATTTACCTTCCTAACCATTTTTAAGTTTACAGTTCAATAATGTTAAGTATGTCCACATTATTGTGCAACCAATCTCCAAAACATTTTCATCAATTGAAACTCTATACCATTGAGTAGCAAGTTCCCATTTCTCTTCTCCCCAGTCCCTCAGTAACCACTATTCTACTTTATGTTCTGGTGAATTTGACCATTCTAGGTGCCTCATTACAGCTTCCCAGGTGGCACAGTGGTAAAGAATCCACTTGCCAATGCAGGAGATGCAAGAAACTTGGTTTTGATCCCTGAATCGGGAAGATTCCCTGAAATATGAAATGGCAACCCACTGCAGTACTTTTTGCCTGGAGAATATCATGGACAGAGGAGCCTGGCGGGCTACAGTCATATAAGTGATTTCGTAGCATATTTGTCATTCTGTAATTGGCTTATTTCACTTAGCATAATTTCCCTAAGTCACTCATGATGGAGCTTGTGTCAGAATGTCCTTACTTTGCTCAGTTAAAAACTGCTGATAGGTTACCCTAAGTGATAGACACTGGGAAATTTTTATTATGTATGCACAGAATTTGTACTTACAAGTACTTGCTTAATTGAGAATTAACTCTTATCCTAAAATTGGCCAAAATGGGGTTCTTTTGACATTCCAAAATTAATTTTTTTTCATGTGCAGCTAGAAAAAGCCAACTTGATAAAACATCTTTTCAAAATTCTGAACCTAAAGAAACAGAAGTCTTTCTGGGAGCATTTGCATTTCTCTTCCTGTATCTTAAAGATATGAAAGTTCTACCTGATCTTAGGCAACCCCCCAACCCCACTGTGTTCTGTGATCTTGGTTTCTGCTACCTGAAAGTGACTCACATGGTATACATTTGGCAAGTAGTCAGATAGACTGGGAAGTCTATTTGTCTGACTGGCAACTCTCAGGAAAATTTGTTATAAAGGATCTTTTTCATCTTAACCTTCATTACATCCTCCTATACACCAAAGGACTTTACTCTCTTAGGCTGTTTTGGGACATAAATTTCTAAATCTTATGAAGGCTGCATGCTTTGCACTCTCTTGTGGGGACGCCTCTTGCATTTTATTGGCTTGAGTCACTGTTAAGATACTACTTGTCAATGACCAGACAATGGATCCTTAAAGGTGGAGAAACTTGGTAAATTGGTAAATTTTTTTAGAGAGCTTTCTTTATAAAGAGCTGTTTTATTGTTACCTATGAAAAAAATTAGAAGATGGATAGTATATAAAATAGCTATGCCGTCAGTTTAGAACAGACAAAAATAAACAAATTTGGGAAGCCTTATTTTTGTAGTGTCTACTTAGGGTTCCCTGACAGATGCTAATAAAAACATTAGGTTAATTAATGTTAATTAGATTGATTAATAGAGAAAAAAGCTGAGAGGAAAGTGAAGAGACTTCTTCCCAAGAAGGTGAAAATTTTAAAGGAATTTGTCCCAACAGGATAAAAATCTTTAATTTTATTAAGAAATTAGATATTTAAAATGGATGTTAATAGGATTAAAAGAAAGGTTTTGATACAACAATGTGTAAGGTTGGATGGGCCATGGGAACCTTCTGTTGGTGCCCAATATTAAAGGGCCCCAAACAAGTCCATTCTTTTTAACCTCAGTTTAGTATATATATATGTAAATATACTTAAATATATGTTTAAAATATTTATTTATATATTTAGAAGGCTGGAAGAAAATTACACTGAGATACCTGATCAATAATTGTTTGGGACAACAGTTAAGCCAATTAATTAAGCTAAAGGTATTTTTTAAAAAAGACCTGAGTCCCTTAATTAACCCCCTCCCTGGAGACCCCAGAGCCTTTTATATAAAAATAGATAAAATGACCAGAGGATAAAAAGGAAAGTTTCTAGAACCCCTTGTAAGACCATAGCTTGTTGATGGTGTACTAATAAATGCTAAAGTTAATGGTGTAAGAGTTGATAGGATTGAGATGACAGTTTATAAAAATAGGTGTATTTAAGTGGGTTTAATATGTTTACATCTCTTTTTCCTAACTATATTGTGTGTAGACATTATGTCTCCCTGGGGAATGCTTCTCCTCCCTGGTATTATAAGACAGAATATAGAAATCCACCCCTCAGAAAATATTAAATATACAAAAAATTCCAAAACAACACAATAGGATTACCTGAACTTACACAATATAATGTAAAAGTAAGGGCTAATATTCATAAGCTAATAATAATCAAAGTAAAGAAAACATAGTTGGGGAAATCAGTCTTTTAATATTATTCAGGCAGCAGACTAGTTCTTTGGGGAATTAAAATCAACTCTCTCTGTCTTGCACATCTCTACAAATCAGAAATATATAACAGCCTATAAGGACCAGAAATGTAATACCAGCTATTACAGAAATGTAATACAGCCTACAAGCTCAGTCAGGTAGATTCTCTGAAACAAAAAGAGAAAAAGAGGGCTTTTTACACTCAAACTGCTAAGAAGGGTCCATAACCCATAGTCTGATTCACAGCCTCCTTAGAGATTTATCATGGACAAATACACATCTTAACAGTCACTCATCTTTCAAACAGAAAAATAACCTTTTCTTTTTTGTTTGTGTTTTGTTCCTTCCTGCTCCGCAGTGTGGGGTATCTAGCAGGATGTCTAGTTCGTGAACTGAGTGAAAAACAACCAGAGTTGCAGATAAGTGAACGAGATATCCTCTGTGTTCAGATCGCTGGTCTTTGTCATGATCTTGGTAAGCAGTTCAAAGAGCCAGAGTTCTAGTGTAAATTCACGTGTCACCTCTCTTTGAAATACAACTAAGAGCAATATGAAAGTTGTGTTATAATTCTTCAGTTAACATTAATGTAAATTTGCCATTGCTTCTTCCTAGAATGGTTCTTAAGCCCAAAGCATTGCTTTCTTTCTTTTTTTTAAGAGTCTTTCAATGAATTTCAAAGAATTCAATGAATTTCAATGAATTTCCCACGTTGTACCCTTCATTGCAGGTTATATGAAAGGACGTTCTAATAGCGATTTTTTTCTTCCTGCTGTGTGTTGGAATGTTGTGGATTTGATTTTTCCTTTATCTTTGCTGAATAGAATTGCTGTTTCCCTTCAGTTACTTTGTGAAATCTCTTCTTCGCACATCTAGAATACATAATCTGCTCTAGCAGATTAACAACAGATTTAGAGAACCCCTTGTGACCTATACTCACAACCTCAGTCTTGGGCCACTTAAATCCAAGTAAAATAAATAAATAAATCCAAGTAAAAGAATATCATCTTTCTCCAGAGACAAAGAGAAAAAAGAATGTTCTCTTTTATCACAGGAGTTTTTTCTTCTATCCTTATAATTTATTCCTACTTACTGGAGTAATCTATGGATTTCCCTGGCAGCGCAGTGATAAAGAATCTGCCTGCTAATGCAGGAGATGCAAGAGACATGGGTTCGATCCCTGGGTCAGGAAGATCCCCTGGTGTCGGAAATGGCAACCCACTCCAATTTTCTTGCCTGAAAAATTCCATGGACAGGGGAGCCTGGCTACAGTCCATGGGGTCACAAAGAGTCAGACACTGAGCACACACACACACATTGAAGGATCCTAAGAGTTTGCATGTGCCCTCAGTGCAGAGAAAGGGAGGTTTTTTGTTTCAGTAGTCAGATAATTGAAGGCATAGGGCAGTCTTTTCAGCACGTTCCCTTGGAGATTTCAGTAGGACCAGTATCAGCCTTTGATCGTTAATTTAAGATTCTTGGTATTTTGAGAGGGAGCTTTTGGGAATCTTTTACCAATCCCCAGGAGTCTAAACTCTGCAATAACAAGCCTTTATTTATGTACTGAAACATGCAAAAAAGGCCTGGGGCTGGTCCAAGTGAGCTCCCTCTCCCATCTAACAAGGAAGTGTAGGGGGGATTTGTTCCAGGATCCCCTCCAGATACAGGAAAAAAAAACAAACCCAAAAGCCCAGTGCTCAAGTCCCTTATATAAAATTTGTATATAACCCATACACATCCTCTCCTGTGTATAGAGAATTAAATCAATTAATCTAGAATTAAATCAATTCTAGATTACAGATAATACCAATAATATATAAATAACTGCCAGCAAGCTTGGCAAATTCAAGTTTTGCTTTTTGGAACTGCCTGAAATTTTTTTTTTCCCCCAAATATTTTCTGTCCAAGGTTGACTGAATCTGTGAATGCAGAGGGCCAAGTTTAACTCCTTCAGAAATTCTGATGATTCCAGATTTGTGCCTCAGGAAAGCTTCATGTTGATGTCGTGGAATGTTAAGGTCACTTATGAATAAGATGAAGTAGTGATCTCCACTTTTGATTGCCCATATCATCAATAAAAACAAAGATAAGCCCTGACATGTGTATATTTATTCTAAAATAAATTACATACATTATAAAATTTACATAAAAAGGGATGTTTTTAAAGGTTCAGAGTAATAAAGTTCTAATGATTTCCTGACCCTTGTAGATTGTGTTAAAACTGCTTTTCTAACACTACCAATATGTAATCTAAAGAAGCCAAAAGTTTTTGTCGTTAGCATTCCTTTAGTTACACAGAAACTGTCCTTTCATTAAGTTTATGTAAACTCCGGTGACTCAGAGACCCCCTCAGTGGAGAATTAACATTCTTGTATTGTTCTGCTTCCTGTTCTCTTGTTTTAGAAAATAGGAAGGAACAATTTGTTCCTTTTTGTGATTATTTATAAATTATTAATTTCCATTGATATTCACATTTAACTAAAAAAATTTCTTTTCCACCAATTTACAGTTTTCCTGTTCTAATGCAGCTTTTGTTTTTAAGGTCATGGGCCATTTTCTCATATGTTTGATGGAAGATTTATTCCACTTGCTCGACCAGGGATGAAATGGACGGTATGTATCCATATATTCAATATTTAGTAAAATAAAGACTAAGCAGTGACTACTGTGTTATAGTATACTTATGTTACAGTTTTTCAGGGTGTTGCTTTCATTTGATCCTCACAGCAGTCTCTAAGGAGGAAATCATTATCTCCATTTTTGTAAGTGTAAAGGAACTCGAAACTCAGAAGTGTACTGATGCACTAAAAACCACAAAGCCTGTGAAATGATAGAGCCAGCATTAGAAAACCAGGTTTCCTAGCAGCTAGTTTAATGCTCTTTCTACTCTGTCATACTATATAAAATAAAAAATCAAAAGGCTGACTCTGGCTTTGATTCATTTTGTGTGACCATAAAGTAAGGAATACCAACTAAGTTCTTTGTATAATTACAGATTTGCAGGTAGCTAACCCATTTTTCTTCTGGAGAAGGAAATGGCAACCCACTCCAGTACTCTCGCCTGGAAAATCCCATGGACGGAGGAGCCCGGTAGGCTACAGTCCGTAGGGTCGCAAAGAGTCGGACACAACTGAGCAACTTCACTTCATTTCAACCCATTTTTCTGGAATCAGTTTTTGAGAAGTAAAGTTAGGTCATCTTCCATTGTTGGCTGCACTATATTTGGAACAGAAGAAGATATCAATACATACTGAACACTTCTTACATGTCAACCACTATTTATTCTCTCATTTTTAGAAAGGTATAATTCATCTTAAGTATGTTGTCCAGATCTTCATTGTACAGTTCAGTGAGTTTTGATAAGTGTATTCATCCATGTAGCCACTACTCAAGTTGAGATGTGCAATATTTTCATCTTCCTGGAAAATTCCTGTGTGACCCTTCCTAGTCAGTTCCTACTCTCCCCATCATCATCACCTTCTAATTTTTATAAACAGATTTGTTTTGCCTGTTTCTAGACTTGATATAAGTAGAATACTATAATAGGTACTGTTTTGTCCTGTTTGTATTCATGCAGTATATTGTTTGTCCCTATTCATTGCTGAGGTAATAACCCATTGTATGAATAAGTCACTATTTGTTTATCTTTTCTCCTTTTGTAGAATTTGGGTTGTTTTCAGTTTGGGGCTGTTACAAATAAGGATGTTGTACATGTTACTATACACGATTTTTGTGGAAAATATTTTCATTTGTCTTAGGTTCATTTCTCCTTACCTAGTAGTAGAATTGCTGGGTCATCAAGTAGATGCATATTTAACTTTATGAGAAATTACGAGACCTTCCCCATTTTACTGCCAGCAATATGAGAGTGCCTCTTCTGCCATGGCCTTACCAACTTTTAGATTTTTAGGTTATTCTTTCTATTGAGTGTGAAATAGTCTCTTGTGGGATTTTCTCTTTCTTTTGGCACTCTCTGTGGTGTGTTAACTTGCATTTCCTGTACTTTGTCACTGATAAATCTTCTTTTGTAAAGAGATTTTCCATTTACCCATTTAAAAAAATTTGAATATTTACCTTTTAGTTATCAATTTGAATAAATATATATATAGTCAGATACATGTATTATGGATATTTTTTCTCCCGTCTCTGACTTACCAATTACCAATTGATTTCTTTAAGATTTTTGTTTTTAATGTGGACCACTTTTAAAGTCTTTATTGAATTTGTTATAATATTGTTTCCATTTCATGGATTTGGGGGTTTTTTTAAATTTGTTTTTTGGCCACAAAGCCTGTGGGATCTTAGCTCTCTGATTAGGAATTGAGCCCACATACCTTGCACAGGAAGGGAGTTTTAACCACTGTACTGCCAGGAAAGTCTTAGTTCATTTCTTTAATAAAGGTGGCTTTTGAGAAAGAAAATTTAAAATTTTGATGAGGTATTCTGGTTCTTCCACCTAGTAAAAAGGATAGTTTCTTTCCAGTTCTGCTGCCCTAGGGCCTCCCTCAGGCTAAAAGCCATAAAAGAATTGGAATGTTGCCCACAACAATAAAGAACTGGAATGTTTAGTTCCCTATAACTCTGCCTGCTTTTGGTGGTAATCCAATACCTTCAGGAAGTTCAGTTCAGTTCCGTTTAGTTGCTCAGTCGTGTCCTACTCTTTGCGACCCCATGGACTGTGCCAGGCCTCCCTGTCCATCACCAACTCCCAGAGTTTACTCAAACTCATGTCCATTGAGTCGGTGATGCCATCCAATCATCTCATCCTCTGTCGTTCCCCCTTCTCCAGCTTTCAAACTTTCCCAGCATCAGGGTCTTTTCAAATGAGTCAGCTCTTTGCATCAGGTGGCCAAAGTATTGGAGTTTCAGCTTCAGCATCAGTCCTTCCAATGAACATTCAGGACTGATTTGCTTTAGGATAGACTGGTTGGGTCTCCTTGCTGTCCAAGGGACTCTCAAGAGTCTTCTCCAACACCACAGTTCAAAAGCATCGATTCTTTGGGGCTCAGCTTTCTTTTTTTTTTTTGGGGGGGGGGGGGCTCAGCTTTCTTTATAGTCCAACTTGTTGCAGGAAGGGGGACCCCTCCCAGGGCCGGAAACTGGGCTCTTGTCCAACACTCAGAAATGAATTGTCGAGAAGACACATGTGCTGACAAAGCAAAAGATTTTATTAGGAAAGGGCACCTGGGTGGAGAGCAGGAGGGTAAGGGAGCCCAGGAGAACAGCTCTGCCACATGGCTCACAGTCAAGGGTTTTATGGTGATGGGATTAGTTTCTGGGTTGTCCTTAGCCAATCATTCTGACTCAGAGTCCTTCCTGGTGGTGCACACCTTGTTCAGCCAAGATGGATGCCAGAGAGAAGGATTCTGGGAGGTGGTCAGACCTGTAGTGTCTCCTTTTGACCTTTCCTGAACTCTTCCGGTTAGTGGTGGCTTATTAGTTCTATGTTCCTTAACAGGACCTCCTGTCTTAAAACAACTCATGCAAATGGTTACTATGGTGCCTGGCCAGGGTGGGCGGTTTCAATCAGTGTGCTTCCCCTAACAAAATCTCACATCCATACCTGACTACTGGAAAAACTATAGCTTTGACTGGACGGACCTTTGTTGACTAAGTAATGTGTCTGCTTTTTAATATGCTGTCTAGGTTGGTCAGGAAGTTATCCAGAGTTAATAGTTGTTTTCCAGCAGGGTCAATTTAAATAGGATCTACTTAGCCATTCCCAAGTCTTCTTCTTTAAATATTTTGCCTTTCACCTGTAAGTCCTTACCTCATGGGAACTTATTTCTCTGCATATGCATGGTAGAAATCTGATTTCTTTTTTAATATAGATAATTATTTATTGAATTGTCCCACTGATCTACACTCAAATGCTCTACACTGTCCCCACTGATTCTATAATACCAACCCCAACATTTTTTGAACTTTATGTATATGATGAATCTTCCTGGATTCTATTCCATTCCACACATTCATAGTTGTCACTACTTTATAGGAAGTCTTGATAGTTGGTAGGACAGCTGTCCACATCTTGTTCTTTTATTAGGTATCTTTGGCCTTTTGTTCTTCTATTACAAATGTTGTAATTTTCTCCATAAAGATTTTATACATCTTTTGTTGTGTTTACTCCTAAGTTGTGTATAATTTTAGTCATTATTGTCTGTGCTATCTTTGTGAAACTTAAAGTTTTCTGTGTGTATAAATTTTTTTCTGATCCATTTTAAAGTATGTTGTAGGAATGCTCCTTTAATCCTATATGCATCAGTGAGTATTTCCTAAAAATAAGAACATTCTCTTACATAACCTCAGTACATTTATCAAAATCAGGAAATTAATATTGATACAATACTATTATCTAACTTACAGACTTTCAGATTTCATCAGCTATCCATAGAAAAGCGGGAAGAAAACCTTTTTTGGTCCTGATTCATCCATACGTTACACTTGGTTGTCATTTCTCATTAAGTTTCTTTTGATCTACAACAAATCTTCAATCCTGTCTTTCAAGGCCTTGTCATCTTTTGAAGTATACAAGCAAATTATTTTGTGGAATGTTCCTCAATTTGAGTTTTGGTTTTCGGTTTTCTCATACTGTCAGACTATCTATTTTTGGCAAAGTGCCACATAGTGACCTTAGTGTGTTCCATCAGAGGCACATGAAGTCTAAAGCCATTACTGGTAGTATTAACTGAAATCACTTGATTAAGGCAATGACTGCCAAATTTCCCCACTACGAACTTACTCTTTTTCCTCTATATAATTAGTATGTACCTTGATTCAGTTAAAAATAAAAAATATATATAGGACCATTCAGGGTTGTGTTTTCATCTTTCTTGAGTTTGTTTTTGCTAAGAACTATGATGATATGTCTTCCCTGGTGGCTCAGAGGTTAAAGCATCTGCCTCGAATGCGGGAGACCTGGGTTCGATCCCTGGGTCAGGAAGATCCCCTGGAGAAGGAAATGGCAACCCACTCCAGTATTCTTGCCTGGAGAGTCCCATGGACGGAGGAGCCTGGTAGGCTACAGTTCACCGGTCGCAAAGAGTCGGACACAACTGAATGACTTCACTTTATGATAGAGCAGTTCTTAGCAAAGATCTGTCCTATCACAGTTCTTAGAAAAACAAAGGCCCTCCAGGGGGCCATTTGATCGTTATAACAATTACAAATGAGTGACCAGAGACAATGAGTAAAATGAGTCTATAGTTTGAGATTCCAGCCCAGATCTTGACTTCAGATCTCTGGAACACCCGCCACCTTTTTTTTTTTTTTTTTGCTTCCAAGTTTGGAATTACCCCTTTTCACCACTAGATGGAAATGCTAATAGAACTTGTAGCTTCACAAATTCCAAAGCTGACGATACTATAGAACTAAATTTTATAGTAATATTCATTAAAATGGTATTCTACTGCGAATTTCCTGGCAGTCCAGTGATTAGGACTTGGCACTTGCACTGCCAGGGCCTGTGTTTGATCTCTGGTCAGGTAACTAAGATTCTGCAAACCATGAAGCTCACCAAAAACAAACAAACAAAAAGGTATTCTATCCTTATAATCTGGTAATATTCAGTTGTGCTCTATAATACATATGTATTATAAATGATTATATCTCATTAAATATATTTAAGAAATAATGATGCACCTGGATTGTAAAGTTTTGTAGACTGGTAAAATATAGACAAATTTGACAGATTTTTTAAAATATCTGTAAGACTGTAGTTGAAAAAATAGATCATTAACATGCATTAGAACTTTATCTCTGAATTACCAGGGAGCCAAGAGTAATTTGAATAATCAGGGGTCCCTGATGGACTAGAGTCTGTAACAGACCATACTGCTGACTTTTCCTAGCATGAACAGGGCTCAGTTATGATGTTTGAGCACCTCATCAATTCTAACGGGCTCCAAGATGTCATGAAAAGCTATGGTCTCATCCCTGAAGAAGATATTTCGTTTATCAAGGAACAAATTACAGGACCACCTGCATCACCCATCAAAGATTCTTCAAAGGTAAGTTTGTGTACAATCTGATTTGAACTGACTGGTTCTTTTCATCAAGTCTTTTCTTGGTTCCTTCAGATCTTTATTTGAAGGGGTGACATTTTGCTATTTTAGGAGACTAAATGATAAAATATGTGATACATTTCTACTGTTTAGTTGAAAAAAAAAGGCTTATATAGTTCTTCCAGCTCTTAACTGAGTTCTTTAGAAGTTATCCCCCCAATTAAAATACACATATTAATATTTTTAATGAATATGTATGCAGAATTTTATATATAAGCCTAAAGTAACTTAGTTCTGAAAGTAGGTGTCTTGTTTTAATTAGGAAAAAGAACTTCCCTTTGTGTTTTTTAGTCTAATATCTAATATCTGTTTATAATTTTCAGGTTAATATACTTGCTTTGCTTATAAATAGATTTATCTCCTGTTCTATAACTTTCAGTGGGTTTTCTTCTCTTCCAGTGGCTCTATAAAGGGCGTCCTAAAGAAAAAAGCTTCCTTTATGAGATAGTGGCCAATAAAAGAAATGGCATTGATGTGGACAAATGGGATTATTTTGCCAGGTATGCACTGAATACTTCAGAAAAATTGATTAAAAATCTTGTATACTTTAAATTGCAGAGAAATGCATTTTCACAGAAATCAAGATGTTATTTTTGTATACTATATCACTTAGACAACTGTGTTTCATTTGCTGTAATCAGTTTTTAAAAGTCAGATGGAAAAAGCAACTGAAGTCCTAGAAAATAGAAATGTAATTTTAAACTATCCAATAAAGCTGGAGGAGGAAGGGGAAAAAAAAATCTTGTATACTTTAAATAGATACAATTTTTATTTAAGTAAATAAGCAAGCAAAATAAAACCCGTATATAACTTTAGTATTGATATTTAAGGTATGGTTTCATTTGCTGAAAAATTTCATCTCTCTGCTTGGGAATCTCTCCAGGGACTGCCATCATCTTGGAATCCAAAATAGCTTTGATTACAAGCGCTTTATTAAGTTTGCCCGTGTCTGTGAAGTAGATAATATGAAGCATATTTGTACTAGAGAAAAGGTAAGCTATGTCAGAGGACAACAAGGAAGGTGTGATTCTTAGCCTGAAGTCTAGAAATAGCCTTTCAATAATTTGGAAAAATCACTACCTGGTAAATTGTCTATCTCTTTACTTCATGCTTAGCATTTGTAAGTATTTTCAAGCTCTTTTCACTTCTCCTGTATGGTCTATTGTCTACAGTAGACATTTACTGAGTCTTGTTCTCAGCACTGTTTTAAGTGGTTTAGAGGATTAACCCAATCTTCACAATCATGTAAGATTGATACTATTATTTTCCCATTTAACAGATAAGCAAGTTGAAGCACAAAGAAGGCATACAGTTAATGGCAGAACTGGAGTTTCAATCTAGAAGTTTGGCTTGAGTCTTGTCCTTAATCACTATATTGTGTGTTTCATGGTAGTTATAATCCTATAATCATTAGTTCCCTGCTAGTTTAGTCATATTACTAAAGAATATAACAGTACTATACTATACAAAGTCTTTCTTTTGAGAATGAAGACTAGAAGAATAATAATACCTAATTTCTAGAATTATTGGGAAATTTAAAAAATATATTTAAGATGCCTAAAACAGAATGCATCACAGAGTTACGATGCTCAGTAGATTTTGGTTTACTAAGAATAAAAGTTGCAGATTAGTAGTATTATGAGTCTTCCTTGCTCTTTTTTGGGAGTCTCAGGGGGTTTGATGAATTTTACCTGTGTCCAGTCTTCTTTTATGCCACCATCCCTTTTTCTTGACTTATATGCTTGTCTACTAACAAGGGAACCTAATCTGATCTCACCTTAATGTTTGTTTCACCTCTTTCTGCAGGAGGTTGGAAACCTGTATGACATGTTCTATACACGCAACTGTTTGCACCGCAGAGCTTATCAACACAAAGTTGGCAACATCATTGATACAATGTAAGAAATTTGATTGTTATTTCCCTATAAAATTTTCTATGATGTTTTACTAGAGTAGCATACTTGGGTCAAGTTGAGATTTCTAAACAAATTCAAGTAAAGTTTAAGTGAACAAATTGAAAATGGTTCCCTTAAGCAAAACAAAAACTAGCATAAAATGAATTTAGAGGTGAGGAGGTGAATGTTAAAGAGGACAGACTCAAGCAGAAGAGGGGGTTTAGGCTAGGCAGGAAGGGGACACCCTAGGATGGCTTAGATCTCCACACACGTAGTCACTTAGGTGCCAGATATTAATCATCAAGGTGAGAAATGAGATGTGGATAATTGATGCTCTGAAATTAATGACAAAATTGAATTTTGAAAATTAATGTCTCTCCCTACCCTGTCAATTATCAACATTTGTAGAAAACAATAAAACCTACAGGAATTTTGGGCTTTCCTTGTAGCTCAGTCAGTGAAGAATCTGCCTGCAGTGCAGGATATCCACATTCAATTCCTGGGTCAGGAAGATCCTCTAGAGAAGGAAATGGCAACCCACTCCAGTATTCTTGCCTGGAGAATCTCATGGACAGAGGAGCCTGGCAGGTGACAGTCCATGGGGTTGCAAGAGTCAGACACAGCTGAGTGACTAAACCACCACTACAGGAATTTTACTTCTCCCTGATCCAGTCAGAACCAAAGCAGAAAAGTACAACCAGGTCTCTAAGTGACTCAGAGACCCTGTGAGGAATTTCCAAAAGTGGGGTATGAGTCAAGTTACTTCTGTGACCCTAAAATAGTTTTAAATGGATCTCTTTTAAGCTTTTACTGTTTTTTCAGTAAAAACCTTTTGTCATGAACAGACTAGTTTGAATCCTTTCTCCTATTTGTATAGCTGTTATTTTGGTAAGAGGTTTTTTTGGTTTGTTTGTTTTCAATGCAGAGACTCAGATCTAGGAACAAAGTCTGGTACTACTTCTTCCTAACTTGACTAAATGAAAATTACTTAATTTCTATGTCTATATAATTGAGGCTGATTACACCTGTGTTACTGATAGAAAGATTAAATAAATGATGTATCTAAAGCTTTGTAGTAATGCCTGGAGCACAGTAAATATGGTAGTCCACAAATCATTGTGGACTTACTTAGCATGGTTGAGATGCAGTTGTCTTTTTTTTTTTTAATTGTAAGTTGCAGGTGTACAATATAGTGATTCACAATTTTTAAAGATTATATTCCATTATAGCTATTATAAAATATTGACTACATTCCCCATTGTATGGTGTATCTTTGTAGCTTATTTTATACCTAGTAGTTTATACCTCTTACTCCCTCACCTGCCCCCTTCCCTCTGCCTACTGATCACCACTAGTTTGTTCTCCATAAGTCTGAGAAGCAATTGCCTTTAGAACATTATGTCTCAAGATTTTGTTTCCTTTTTTTTTTATTTTTTTATATAAGATTTTGTTTCTTAAAAGTAGAGAGGTTTCCTAAATTTTATACAAAGCATAAAGCAAATATTCAAATTTACTCATAAACATAAATGTTTATAAAATGATCTTTAGGATTACAGATGCCTTCCTCAAAGCAGATCCTTACATAGAGATAATAGGTTCTAGAGGAAATAAGTATCGCATTTCTACAGCAATTGATGACATGGAAGCCTTCACTAAGCTGACAGGTAAGAAGTAGAAGGTAACATAGATGGTCCATCTCAGAAACCATGTAAACTTTCCCTGGATTGCAGATGGGTTATTTTCCAAACATTCCAATGTATTGTATATTACTGGATTTGAGTTTTATCTCTGCTTTGCACTCACAAGGTAACCTTGATAAAGTGATTTAACCTCTCTGAACCTTGTTTCCTCATCTGTAGAGTGGGAGTAATGATACCGAGCATGTGGTTTAGTTGTGACGCTACACTGAAGCACATAGCACTTGGAACAGTACTTGGCACACAAGTGCTGTGCTGTGCTTAGTTGCTCAGTCTTGTCGGACTCTTTGTGGCCCCATGGACTGTAGCCTGCCAGGCTCCTCTGTCCACGGCGATTCTCCAGGCAGGAATACTAGAGTGGGTTGCCATGCCCTCCTCCAGAGGCTCTTCCCAACCCAGGGATTAAACCCAGGTCTCCGACGTTCCAGGCAGATTCTTTACTGACTGATCCACCAGGGAAGTCCAAGAATACTGGAGGGGGTAGCCTATGCCTTCTCCAGGGGATCTTCCTGACCCAGGAGTCTAGCTGGGGTCTCCTGCATTGCAGGTGGATTCTTTACCAGCTGAGCTACCAGTGTAGCCTAAGTGCTCAATATTAATTATTTTTAACTTCTAATACAATTGGGCTTCCCTGGTGGCTCAGCTGGTAAAGAATCCTCCTGCAATGTGGGAGATCTGGGTTTGATCCCTGGGTTGGGAAGATCCCCTGGAGAAGGGACCAGAATTCCTGGCCTGCAGAATTCCGTGGTCTGTATAGTCCATGGGGACGCAGAGTGGGACATGACTGAGCAACTTACACTTTTATAATACATAATTACACTTTCATAATACCAGACCAGTACCAAAAAGCTGACTTGCCCATTTAACATAATTTTCGTTGCAAAACAGGATGCCAAAGACATTTCTGTGCAGTTCGGCAGAAACAAACTCTGCAACTTAGTGTGGGAAGGAAGAGGGGTGAGGTGTCACAACTGATTCTTTAATGTGGGTAAGATCAGTAAAGCAAAAGATATAAACCAAACAGTATATACCAGTTAAGAGTTCTTAGTTGCAAATCCTGAAACTGACTCTGCTTAACTAAAAACAAAGTGATAGAATCAGTGAGAAGGCTGGAGTTTCTGAAATGAGAGAATGGCAGAAGCTGAGTGGCCTCACACACAACCAAGATCAGCTTCCTGTTCCATCACTACTAAATTTTTTTTATACATGGTATAGGCAGTTATATGGGCTTCCTTAGTGGCTCAGATGGTAAAGAATCTGCCTGCAATGCAGGAGACCTGGGTTTAATCCCTAGGTTGGGAAGATACCCTCAAGAAGGGAATGGCTACCCACTCCAGTATTCTTGCCTGGAGAATTCCATGGACAGAGGAGCCTAGTGGGCTACAGTCCATGGGATGGAGAGGAGTCAGACATCACTGAGCAACTAACACTTTGACTTTCAGGCAATTAATAGAGTCCCCATTACACTTTAACTTTTTGGGTACTTTCCAATCATACCTAAAGGACAGGTTAGAAGTGAAATGGTGATTCTGTGTATCAAATGTCTGTACACTGAGAATACTGTGTCCATCAATATTTGCAGTTTATAATGTGACAAGTGAGTTTACTTTTTTCTTGTTAATTCATCTGGGTTGGATTGATGACAGAGTTACTTATAGGGGATAATGTATTTGAATTGTTTCTGTGTTTTGTTTTAATAATACCTTAGTAGGTACACTGGTTTTCCATTGCTATGTGGCTGGAAATGGAAAAAAGATTATAAGAGAATTTAAGCAACTTGCAGATAGTTATTTTTAAACTTTTGCTCATATTGAAGCAAATGATGCTGTATTTTTAAAAATCATCTTCAGTCTTCCTGAGAGACCAATCCTAACCATTTATCCTATAACAGTATGTTACATTTAAATTATCTTTTCAGTTTAAAACAAAAATGAATTTTGGATTTTATACACTTTTGGGTTAACTGACAAACTGTCAAATATTGTACATCTTAATGAGGTCATAACTGCACGTGACTGTATGTAGCTCTTGCTCACCATGAACACGGTGACTAGAACACTGAAACTGGCTTTTACCCTGTTCAGTGAGATGAATTCACTGATCACTTGCTTGGATATTGTCACAATGCCAAAAATCCCAAAAAAGAAATTAGGTCACATTTTTATGCTTTAACTGTCAGAATATAGGAGAATAAGCATACTGCCTTTCCACTTTAGTCATTTGAGCCAGGAATCATCTTACTTTTCTTGCATGTTATTTTGAGCAGTCATATGATCCTTATTGTCCTTAATAACAACACAACCTTGAAGGAATAGGATCACGTGAGCCTTCCTTTCTTTTGTTGCAATTCTAAAAGCAACTCATCTTTATTTTGAAAATCTTCACTTCTTATTTTTAAATTTTTTAGAATTTTTTTTCATGTTTTAGGGACAAGTGTTGAAAATATACAGCAATGTTAAAAGAATTTTACAGTTAAAACCTATATATAGAACCTAAATTCTACCATTTACCAGACTTGCTTTATCACATATTTATTACTTACCATCCCTCTATCCATTTATTAATCTATCTAAAGCTTGATATATTTGAAAGTAAATTCCAGACATCAGTATACCCTAATTCCTACAGCATGCAGATTAACTAAAGTTCAGTAACTGTTATAGATTTTTTTCTTTTTATGCAAAATTACATGCAATTTGTATGTTTATAAAAATTGTAAGGTTAACATTTGCTGGACAAATGCAGGACACAGAACATTATCTTCTCCTTAGAAAGTTCTATGCTCCATCCCAGTCAATACCTGTTCCCACCTCATCTCTAGAAGCAACCACTATTACCTGTCCTAGAGTTTTATATCAGTGGAATCATACAGTATATATTCTTCTGCATAAGGCTTCTTTCACTTAGCATTGAGATTTATCCAGATTGCATGTATCAGTAATTCATTCCCTTTTATTGCTGAGTAGTAGTCCATTGTATGAATATGCCACTGTTTCTTATTCTGTTCTCTCTGTTTCCTAAATTCCTATTTCTGATGGATGTTTCAGCTTATCTGGATGAAACTATCGTAAGCATTGCAAATGTTATGACCACTGTCTTAGGTAGTCATTTTCTTACCTTGGTCTTTATTCTGCAATATTCCTAAGCAATAGATGGACCTTATCCCTTCCTTTCCTTCTCTTGCAAGACCTTACCTTCAAATCCCTTAATTAAATTGGGGCCTTAGAATGTTAAACTCAAAAGAACCTTAGAGATTATCTACTTAAAACTCCTCAGATGAGGAAACTAAGGCCAAATGAAGGAAAGCAACTTATCCTAATAAATGGCAAACCTGAGCTCAAATCAAGTCTTCTGACTCCCAAGTTGAATGTTGTTTACACTCTTTTAGTGTACTTTAATCATTAAGTTTAATAGACAAGCAGCTTCCCTTTACTTTTGTACATGACTACTTTCTGAAAACATGTATGTGGAACAAATAGAACTCTCGTACATGGCCAATGGGAATGCGGATGGTACAGCCACTTGGAAAAATTTGAGCATTTTCTTTTTTTTTGAGCATTTTCTTTTTTTTTTTTTGAGCATTTTCTTTTAAACATATATGTATCCTGTGACCCATTAATCCCTCTTCTGCCCACTCAGCCAATGAAAACGTCAGTCCACCCCAAAACCTGTACCTGGTAGAATAAGATGAAAGGCATAAGAAGAGTATCAGTCAGGTTCTTTGGGGTTCGAAGGAAGAAGGAATTACATCTCTGATTTGGATGCACTGGGGAAGGTTTCATAATTAGGCACTTTTTGAGATGAACCTCAGAAATTAGATAGGCCTTCAGGAAGTGAGATTCTGTCATGGGGGAAAGCATTTCCCTAATTTAGCTGGGAATAGGGTAGATTAAAGCATGGATTAGAAAAGTGTGGTCTTATTATATTAAAATTGTTTTGTTTTTCAAACTGAGTGTAATATGTAAAGAAATAATGAAAACCAGACTTCCCTGGTGGTTCAGTGGTTAAGAATCCTCCTGCCAATGTAGGGGCCACAGGTTCCATACCTGGTCCGGCAGGATTCTCCGTGCTGTGGGGCAACTAAGTCCATGCGCCACAGCTATTGAAGCCCATGGGCATTAGAGCCCTTGCTCTGCAACAAGAGAAGCCACCACAGGAGAAGCCCAAACACCACAGCTAGAGAGTAGCCCCTACTCGCCGCAACTAGAGAAAGCCCGTGCACAGCAAAAAAGACCCAGCACAGTGAAAAATAAATAAAATGAACATGTTTTTTAAAAATGTTTTTTAAAAACATTACTGAGAGGGTAAGGAATCTGTTAACCATGGATTAAGAGGGAAGAACATACATATACGTGTAGGTGACATGAATGACATAGGCTGCTAATATTTTGCCAAGAAAGGGCATTTTAATAAAATTCACTTTGCAAAATGCAATGGTTGATTCAATCAAGGATAATGAATGAATGCTAAACCATTGGTTGAAAACTTACTGGGATAATCAGAGCCTCTGAAAATATCACCTTGCAGAAAGATTCATTTATAACAGAGAAAAACCTGGGGATTATTGCCCTAACCAACTTTTGGAACTTGTTAACAAAGCCAATTATGTGACACATGATGTGATGCACTGAGCCAAGCTATTGTAGTGCTCTTAGATGTTATAACACTTGTATAATGTTCTTCATAAGTGTTTTCCTTGAATGTAGTGGTGAAGAAACAGCAAACAAGTTCAGTCTGGACATTTTACAAAATGACTATGTGAACTTTTCTAAATTGTCAACATCATGAAAGAAGTTGGAATTACCTAGTTCTAGTTGGGAGGAGCCTAGAAAACAACAACTAATGTCATCCATAATCCTTGATTGGTATCTCCATCCAGCAACAAAAATTTGTAAATTGCATTATTGCAACAATTAAACAAATTCAAGTACAGATTGTATGTTAGATATCTTTATATCATTGTTAAATTTCTTAACATGATTGTGATTAAGTTAGAGAATGTTCTTGTTCTTGGGAGGTATATGCTTAAATATTTAGGAGTCAAGGATCTTGATGTCTGTAAGTTTCAAATGTTTCCTCAAAAATTTATATGTGCACACATACAGAGAGCGTTTGCATCTGTCGAAACAAAACAGTTTATAAATTTTGGTGAAGGGTATTTTATTTTGAAATTTCTGAAATAAAAAGTTTGAAGAAAAAGGAAGAAGGAAATTAAGCTGCCTTCTATCATCATGGAATGAAACCTTTAAAAGCTTTTTTTTTTAATTGACTGTGCCTTTCTTTGCAGGATCTTAGTTCCCCTACCAGGGATCGAACCCAAGCCCCAGCAGTGAAAGTACTGAGTCCTAACTACTGTACCTTCAGGGAACTCCCTTAAAAACTTTTTATTAAGGAAATTTACATCACTTAGCTTCATGATTTAGCTGCAATAATTAGCATGGCAGTTTTATTTCATCCCTTCACCCCATCAGACCCTGGGCCATTTTGAAGCAGATCTCAGACATAATTTTGTAATTCCTTAAGTTTCATTCTCTTAAAAAAAAAAAAAAAAAAGCAATAAACTAATATACTTTTGTACCCCAAACTCAGTCTCAAGTCATCATCTCCAGTGCAGTCTTATCTCATCTCTCCCCTTTCCCACTCATTAGGTTATCCTGAAACAAATCCAAGACACTGATTGGAGCACTTTTTACAAAAGTTTTTTTACATCTTTATAATCATAGTGTATGTACATTTGTAAACCTCTGCTTGAAATCATTTCAGAAGTACAGCAATGTATGAGTCTCTTTAAATCTTGGGGGGTTTTTTTGTTTTTTTTGTTTATTTTTTATTTTAATATAACTGAAATTTCATCAAATTGGCAGATAACATTTTTCTGGAGATCTTATACTCCACTGATCCCAGATTGGATGCTGCACGAACAATTTTAAAGAAAATTGAATCCCGTAATCTATACAAGTTTGTGGGTGAGACTCAGCCCAAGAAACAAAGAATTCAAAAGGTAAGTTGAAAAGTCCTCTGTCCCCACAACAGGAAACCATTCCCATCACAATACCACAGCTGTATAATAAGCCCTTTATATTAATATGTTCTCATTGAATCTTCACATCAGTCTCTTGAGACCTATCTTGCAGACAGACTGAGGCTTGGGAAAGATTAAATAACTTGCCTACAGAAGCACACTAAGTGAGCTAGGATTCAAAGTCAAGCCTTATTTATTCCAAACCTTTACTTTCTCAACTCGGAAGTGAGAGGGGGCCTCAAATTTTGTCTAGATCCAAAGACCAGAAAATGAATGTAATGGAAAAGGGGCCTCATAATAAGGCCTCTGCATGAGCTTCTTTGAGACTTTAAGGACCTGCTTTTTAACTACTTCCTTCTTTCACAGTTTATCACTTTCTCCCAGACAGTGCTTGCCTGCCTTCCTTAGTTCAGTCATTAGTTCTCTCTCCTGCTTGTTGAAGGGTCTTATCTTTGTCAAAAAACCTGTAACACAAGCTATGCTGATAACCACACCCTGCTACACAATACTTCCTTAGGTCACACTTTACTTCTTCTTGTTTTACTAATAGGTTAATGCCTCATTTCTTTCAATGTGAAATTCTGTTATGAAAATCACACTATTGTGATTTGATTAAAAGGTAGCATGGGTATAATTTGTTAGGGAAATCTCTATCTACATTTCTTGGTAAAGTGCCATTTTTAGAGAAGAACCCTGTTCGTGGCACAAACACTGTAGGATGAAGAACTGGAGTTCTAACATGAGGAGCCTTGTCTTTTCCAGGAAGACTACGAACACCTTCCGGAAGAGGTCGCCAGTGCTAAACCCAGTGATGTACAGCTAGAAGCTGAACTGAAGGCTGAAGACGTGATAGTGGATGTAAGTAGTTAGCTCAATAACATGCTACACAAAGAATTTATTTAAGGTAAAGCATCACTACCACCCCTGTTATAACAGTAGTACCTGGTCATTATAGAAAATCTGGAAAATACAGAAAAAAGATGGATAGAAGAGAATCACCTATGATATCACAGAAGAAACTAACATTAGGCAGATTTTTAAAATGACAGCCAACTCCAGTATTCTTGCCTGGGAAATTCCATGGATAGAGGGGCCTGGCAGGCTGGGCTAACAGTCCGTGGGGTCGCAAAAGAGTCGGGCACAACTGGGGGACTAAACAACAATGAACAAAATTTTCTTTGACATATTTTTATGTCAATATTGTCAATATTTTTATGTAATTGTGGTCATGTTATTAACAGAGCATTGTATATAGTGATTTTTGAATGTTTTCTTGATCAAAAAAGTAATTGTTGTTGTTCAGTTGCTCAGTCGTGACCCCATGAACTGCAGCATGCCAGGCTTCCCCGTCCTTCCCTATCTCCCAGGGCTTGCTCAAACTCACGTCCATTGAGTTGGTGATGCAATCCAACCATCTTGTCTTCTGTTGTCCCCTTCTCCTCCTGCCTTCAATCTTTCCCAGCATCAGGGCCTTTTCTAATGAGTGGGCTCTTCACATCAGGGGGTCCACTGGAGAAGGGAATGGCAAACCACTTCAGCATTCTTGCCTTAAGAACTGTATGAAAAGGCAAAAAGATATGACACTGAAAATTGAACTCCCCAGGTTGGTAGGTGCCCAATACGCTACTGGAGAAGAGCAGAGATATAACTTCAGAAGGAATAAGAGGCTTAGTCAAAGTGGAAACAACGCCCAGTTATGGATGTGTCTGGTGGTGAAAGTAAAGTCCAATGCTGTAAAGAACAATATTGCATAGGAATGTGGAATGTTGGGACCATGAATCAAAGTAAATTGGAAGTGGTCAAACAGGAGATGACAAGAGTGAACATCGACATTTTAGGAATCAGTGGACTAAAATGGATGAATTTAATTCAGAGGACCATTATATATACTACTGTGGGCAAGAATCCCTTAGAAGAAATGGAGTAGTCCACAAAAGAGTCTGAAAAGCAGTACTTGGGTGCAATCTCAAAAACAACAGAATGATCTCAGTTTGTTTCCAAGGCAAACCATTCAATTTTACAGTAATCTAAGTCTATGCCCCAACCATTAATGCCAAAGAAGCTGAATTTGAACAGTTCTATGAAGATCTACAAGACCTTCTAGAACTAACACCAGAAAAAGATGTCCTTTTCATCATAGGGGACTGGAATGCAAAAATAGGAAGATACCTGGGGTAATAGGCAGTTTGGTTTTGGAGTACAAAATGAAGCAGGGCAAAGGCTAACAGAGTTTTGCCAAGAAAACACACCGGTCATAGCAAACACCCTCTACCAATAACACAAGAGATGACTCTACACATGAACATTACCAGACGGTCAATACCCAGATCAGATTGATTATACTCTTTGCAGCCGAAGATGGAGAAGCTCTATACGATCAGCAAAAACAAGACCAGGAGCTGACTGTGGCTCAGATCATGAACTCCTTATTGCAAAATTCAGATTTCAACTGAATAAAGTAGGGAAAACAACTAGGCCAAGGTATGTAAAAAAAAAAAAGTAATACATACCAATAATTTTTTAATAGCACACACACACAAAGGAAAAAGTTAAGACTTTTTGACTCCTATTTTCATAGAGAATGTAGTGTCTTCTTATATCCTATGAGAATGCCGAATGACTTTCTAACATTTTCTTCTGTTCTCTCATAAGAAATTCTTTTCAGAGTTCTACTCCTGAAATCTCAGGACAGTCTTCCCTGTGTACTTTTTCCATAAGCCTCTCAATTCTTATCTTCTTGCTGACGCATCTTTGAGTGAAGGGCAATCTTTCTATAACCATTCTTTGCCCTTGAACCCCCTTTCTATTTCCTTGGCTATATGTTCAAGTGCCTTAGATCAGCAGATCAGGCTGCAGGTTCCTGTTTCATTAGATGAAGTTCCATCAGAATAAAGGGATCTCACATCCTGACTTCCTGAGGCTCTGAAAGACTTCCCTCTCCAAAATGTTACCCCTGGGTTTGCACGTGTCTGTCCTTGCCCTCAGGGCAGAGCATTGCTCCTAGTAGTCCCCCACTTCCCAGTTCATCTCCATCCAGGTGGCCTCATGCATTGAAGATGACATACACATGGCCAGTAGACATGAAAAGAAGTTTAACTTTCTTATTAACCTGTAGGCAAATTGATACAATGAGTTTTTTGATTCTCAGATGTATAAGATAAAAAAATTTTTTTAAGATTTTGTGATAATAAAAATACGTGGTAATGGAAGTATAAATTGACACAAAAGATCAAACTTGGGTCAGTTTTAACTGACCTGGCAATTTCAGTCTGGAGGTTTGTCCTAAGGAGATAATCAGTTTTGCACAAAAACACAAATATATTTATTGTGGCATTATTATAGTGTGAAATTTGAGGGAAAGTGTATATGTCAGTGTAATAATGCAAGCATTAAAAGTTGTTTTTAACATGGAAAGATGTTTATAATAAGTGCAAAAAGTACATACGGAATTATTTTATTTTTGCATCTTTAAATTTATATACACGTGTGTATACAGTGAACACACTGAAAAATCATGGATATATTAACATTATTTCTATCTGGGTGGTAGAATTGCAGGTGACACTTTCTTATAGTGAGTGTGGTATAAGAGTTTTATAATCAGAAAAAATAACTATCCATTTTAAGATGGGTAAAGCCCTTCTATATTCTGAGAAAGCAAGTAAAATTGCTAGCTACATGTCTTATCATGTATTCGCATTCCACTTTTAGTTTTACGGTGTGATAAATTTATGTGGTCTATTTTACTATGCGTGACTCCTTTTAAGACTGCGACTAGTAATTTTATGGTTATCTAATGGGCTGTAAGACATAATTTACTAGTTAGAATTAAAAATATGTAGTTGTTGGTCTGTAGCTACTTTTTACTCTTGAGTCCTTGGTTAAAAATCTCTGGGACTTCCTAGGTGCTCCAGTAGTTAAGAATTTGCCTGCCAGTGCAGCGGACACTGGTTCGATCTCTGCTCCAGGAAGAGTCCACATGCCACAGGGCAGCTAAGCCTGTGCGCCACAACTACCGAGTCCACAGGCCACACCTACTGAGCCCGAGAGCCCTTTAAGAATGGGATCTCCAGCTACTATAACATTCCCCTCTGGAAGAATAACTGCAGATTTCCTCAAATCTGCTTAAAGGAGGAATTTACAGTACATTGTAGAGAAAATGAGGATTACCATTTATTCCAATTTTAAAGCCAAGGAAATAAATACCTAAGAGCTAGGAGCACTTGTAAAATTGATGAAAATTTGATTAGTATTCATGCCTTATCACGATCGGTAAAAATGTCAAGGCTGTATCAGGTCTCTCGCACATGGCACTACACGGAGGCCTGTGACAGCACCAGCCCCAGGATCATGGAGAGGACTAAGCAGTTCTCCCTCACATCAGAGGGATGCAGCTCTCAGAGCCCGTGGACCCCACAGAACAGGAGGGCCAGCCAGGTACTGCCGACGCCGGGCTCACTTCTGGACCACGGCTGAATCTCAGATGTCCACAGTTCTCACAGGGAGCATTGCCACCAAAGCTCATATACTGGTTTTCTTCTGTCACCACTCACAGGATAAGTCTTATCATCTGTTCTTTTTTTTTTTTTTCACTATCCTCGCCACATTACTCTATTTCTTCCTGTTATTTCATTTCCAGTCTCTTCCCTTGTCCGGAACCTGTCCATGAAGCCCTTAGGAATTTCCATTCCATAATTAATGCACCTGTATCTTCAGCCTCTTCACTATCTCTTTGCCTTTGTTGCATGTAACCTGCTATCCCCTGAGAACCTTATTCCCCTGCAGCTCTTTCAGGAAAAGCACATTTTTTAGGGTCAGGAGATCTTCCTGGTCATCAGTCCTTTTGTCCCCTACTACCATCTCCAGACCCCAGGCAATATCCCCATTCCTCTGAGACTGCCATCCTTAAACCAGCTCCTGTCCTCTTGGTTGAAGATTTTGGCATGGTATAGAGCCTTCCACTCACTCTAGTTCCTGCCATCATCCTTAGTGGCTTCATAGTCCCATAATGCCAGCTCTGATCTCCTTATCCTTGTCCTCAATGACCTTATCCCCTCCACCTCAGCCAGCACACTCAGCACATTATGCACTCTGAACCTTGTTGACATTGAAAAATGCCCTTCCTCTAAAATTCACTAATTTAAGCATCCCATCTCTGTCCACAAACCCCTTTCTTCCTTACTTTCTTGTTCCTAGCTCATTGGGAACTCCAGTTTATTGTCTTCTTCCTTTCTTCCAGCTTGTCCCCTTACCTTTCCTGGGTACCACAGTCCACTCCATAGTCTCCCCTCTTGCCTCTCTTAACAACCAAACTTCTAAGACTTCTCTTCTCTCTTTTATTTCTCGACTTCTTTTTTGCTTCATTGTTGTTTGTTTTAAACCATGCCATGTGGCATGCGGGATCTTACTTCCCCCACCAGGGACCAAACCTGTGCCCCTGCAATGGAAGTATGGAGCCTTAACCAGTGGACCATTAGAGAAGTCCATTTTCGTCTACTTCTGAACCGCTTTTCTGCCACCATCATATACAGCTCTACTCGTTTTATTACCAATCATCTTATTGTACTTTGCATGTATTGCATTATCTCCAAGGTCTAAGCTGGTATTAAAACTACTCACTAAGACCACCAGTGACTTCAGTGTTACTAAAACTAGCAGACAAGTTTCTGTCCTTTGTGCCTCAGAGCTGTTTCTTCTGCCTAGAATTCTTTTCTTTCCTACCTAAGCCTGGTTAATTCCTGCTCACTTTATTAGTAAAATCACTTTCCCAGGAGAATATTTTCAGTCACTGCATAGGAGCCCCAGACTACTAGGTTCTCAGGTCACAAAGTTTCACAGCACCATTTGCTTTTCCTTAGTAGCTCTTTTGTTTTTTAAAATTTTTTGGCCACACCACCATACAGCTTGCAGGATCTTAGTCTTCAGATCAAACTCCGGGGATCAAACTCCAGGGATCAAACCCAGGCCCCTGGCAGTGAGACCGCCAAGTCCTAACCACTGTACCGTCAGGGAATTCCCAGTAGTTACTTTTTTTTTTCCCCAGTAATTACTTTTATAATTATTTGTTCTACCTTAGTCTAAGATCATGGCATCCGGTCCCATCACTTCATGGCAAATAGATGGGGAAACAGTGGCTGACTTTATTTTTCTGGGCTCCAAAATTACTGCAGATGGTGACTGCAGCCATGAAATTAAAAGACGCTTACTCCTTGAAAGGAAAGTTATGACCAACCTAGACAGCATATTAAAAGGCAGAGACATTACTTTGCCAACAAAGGTCCATCTAGTCAAGGCTATGGTTTTTCCAGTGGTCATGTATGGATGTGAGAGTTGGACTATAAAGAAAGCTGAGTGCCGAAGAATTGATGCTTTTGAACTGTGGTGTTGGAGAAGATTCTTGAGAGTCCCTTGGACTGCAAGGAGATCCAACCAGTCCATCCAAAAGGAGGTCAGTCCTGGGTGTTCATTGGAAGGACTGATCTTGAAGCTGAAACTCCAATACTTTGGCCACCTGATGTGAAGAGCTGACTCATTTGAAAAGCCCCTGATGATGGGAAAGATTGAGGGCAGGAGGAGAAGGGGGCGACAGAGGATGAGATGGTTGGATGGCATCACCAACTCAATGGACATGGGTTTGGGTGGATGCCGGGAGTTGGTGATGGACAGGGAGGCCTGGCGTGCTGCAGTTCATGGGGTCACAAAGAGTCAGACACAACTGAGCGACTGAACTGAACTGAACCTTAGTCTAGGCCATGTGGTCAGTGGGGGCTGGGATTTTATCAAATGTCCTTGTATCTCTGCACAACAGTGCCTGACATGTCTGTCACATAGTGGATATTGACTTTATACCCTACCTATGTTGAAAGCACAAAATCTCTCTCCTCACCCTACCCAGATTTCAAATCCCTATGGGTCATGCACCAGACCTACTTTTGTTCAATTATGAGCCACTCTAGCAGGGCTCCTACTTCTCCAGGGCTCCTAGCTTCGTTTCTTGTGATACCCTCACAATCCTGAATTTAATTCTCATTGCTGTTATGTACATGATCGCTCATTTATTGCTTGTATTAAGGTTATCAACATGGATTATGGGATGGAAGACAAGAATCCTATTGATCATGTTCGCTTCTATTGTAAGAGTGACCTCAGCAAGGCAATCATAATTACTAGAGACCAGGTAACTATTTACAGTAGCATTTGGCAAATCTTTGTAGTAAAGTTGCATCTTAACATGCAGGTTAGGCTCTGAAGTCAATGTATACAGTTTTTAAAAAAGAAACAGAAACATATCTTTAAAATTAAAGTATACTTGATTTTCATAGACTAGACCATCTTACCAGCCAGTTTTTCCTATTTGTTAAACTTGAAGAAAGCTCTGTTTTTTGGTTTAGAAGGTAATTTATAAGTCTGGTGGGACAGGAATATATGGTTGAAGTCATCTAAGTTAAATGTGCTTATTTGTATATCTTCTGTGAGAGAGTCTGTAGTCTTCATATAATTATATCATACAAATCTTTTATCTTTTATTAATGGGCATAAAATTATGGGACATCTTGCAGTATGACAGTTACCCTGAATTCTTTTCTTTGGATTATCATTGGTATAAAATACCAAAACAACATGGTGCGTTTAATATCACATCAAGCATGGAGTTTAGGAACAGCTGATCTCTCTTCAGCGTGTAAATTTAAGGTGACAGTGAAATCTTTCCTTCTTTAAAAAGGTGTCTCAGTTTTTGCCAGGGACATTTGCTGAGCAGCTGATTCGAGTTTACTGTAAGAAGACAGATGAAAAGACTCTGTTTGCTGCACGACAGCATTTCGTCCATTGGTGTTTAATCAATGACTTCACCAAGCCACAGGTGGGTGACTTATTATTCGCATACATCACGGAAATTTTTAAGTAAAAACCACAAGCAATGTTTACTTCCCTCTGAAAAGTTCTCATTTAAATGATGGTCGTTTGATGAACTTATTTACAAGACAGAAACAGACTCACAAACTTAGAGAACAAACTTATGGTTACCATGGGTGAAGGATGGGGGTGGGCAGGAATAGTTAGGGAGTTTGGGGTTGACATGAACACACTGCCATATTTGAGATGGATAACCAGCAAAGACGCAGGACCTTCTGTATAGCACAGGGAACTCTGCTCAGTATTATGTAACAACTTAAATGGGAAAGGAATTTGAAAACGAATAGATACATATTTATGTATAACTGAATGACTTTGTTGTACACCTGAAACTGACAGAACATTGTTAATCAACTGTACTCCCAATATAAAACAGAAAGAAAATAATAGTCATTTGACTTGATTTGGAGGAAAAAAAGTTTTTCCACATTAAGCCTCCCTTTTAATCTTTTGATTTAATTATTTTTAAAATTGGAGTATAACTGCTTTACCATGCTGTGTTAGTTTCTGCTGTATAACAACGTGAATCAGCTCTATGTAAACATAAATCCTGTCTTTCTGGAGCCTCCCTCCCACTCACCCCCATTGCACCCCTCTAGGTCATTACAGAGCACTGAGCTGAATTCCCTGTGCTATACGGCAGCTCCCCACTAGCTATCTGTTTTACAGCCTGGTAGTTTCACCAGTCATTTTATTGTACTTTGCATGTATTGCAACATCTCCAAGGTCTCAGCCTGTATTAAATCTACTCTCAGTAAAACTACAAGTGACGTCAGTGTTACTAAAACTAGCAGACAAGTTTCTGTCCTTTGTGCCTCAGAGCTATTTCTTCTGCCTGTAATTCTTTTGTTTCCTACCTAAACCTGGCTAATTCCTGCTCACTTCATTAGTAAAATCACTTTCCCAATGCTGAGTAAACTCAGTGTTCCCAAACTTGTAACCTATTTAAATTCACTAGTTGCCAATCCCATAGAGAATGTTGTTGAAATGGTCCTTTATTGACCTGCAACATGGTGGATGCCTGGCACAGAGAACATGACCAATTGATAGTTGTTGATTGAACAAATGATTGGTAGGTAGGTCGGAAACAGTGTTCTGCTTCCTGGTCTAGTACTGTCTCTCACAGCACCCTACCTTCTTTTCTCCCCAAGCATTGGATGCTGAAGGAAACAAAAATGAAAGGTTAGATGTGAAAGAATAGCCCAGTATATCAGATCTTTGTCAAATGCCAGAGGGAGGGACACAGGGAAGTCTTTTAGTATTCAGGGTTGAGAGAGCTGTCAGGTAGGAAGGAGGATTCTTCTAGATCCAAAAGCTGGATTGTGTTTGGATGAGTAGCAGAGAGAAATGAGAGCTACACAAAATTGAAACTGGAACAAATCGGGTGTGTTTGGGAGCTATGAAGACATAGCTATGAAGCTATGGTCTGACTGGAGGAGAAAAGTCTTATTGTTGAGGTGACAGGGGAATCAGAAAAAATCAGCTTGATTGTGGAGAAGCACTGAAAATCAGCTACGAAAGAGTTATTCTTATGCACAGTGGGGAGGGAATTGCCGAGAGTATTCAAGACTTACCATGCTGCTATAATTATTTTCTTTTAACAATTTTATTTATGTATTATTTAATTTTATTGATTTATTTTTGGCTGCACTGGGCCTTCATCACTGTGCACAGGCTTTCTCTAGTTGCAGTAAGCAGGGGCTGCTCTTCATCGCAGTGCACAGGCTTCTCATTGCAGTGGCTTCTGTTGTGGAGTGCAGGCTCTTGGTGCACAGGCTTGTGCTGCATGGGCTCAGTAGTTGCGGCTCACGGGCTCTAGGACGCGGGCTCAGTAGTTGCGGCTCACGGGCTCTAGGACGCGGGCTCAGTAGTTGCGGCTCACGGGCTCTAGGACATGAGCTCAGTAGTTGTGGTGCATGGGTTTAGTTGCTCCGTGGCATGTGGGATCTTCCTGCCTGGACCAAGGATTGAACCCCTGTTCCCAGTATTGGCAAGCAGATTCTTATCCATTGTACCACCCTGGAAGTCCCTGCTGTAATTATTATTTACTTCTGGGCTTTTATCTCTAGCTAGACCTGTGGGAATAAGGAAGTATGTCCATCTTAAGAACTATAGCTTCTAAGGAGACTAAGCCCCTGATGAGGAAGGAAGACTCTAGCGACAGATAGACTGGCACGTGGAGAGACTGGAAACAGAGAGATAAGAGGCTACTCAAGTTCAGCTACTCAGTTTGGACCCTAGAGCCAGATACATTCGCTCAGGGAATGAGTGTTCCCCCAGGTCCTGTGTCCGGGACCAGGGATGGAACAGTACCTGAGACAGTTCCCGAGGGTCTCACTCTAGTTGGGGACAATAAAAACTTGAGTCAATAATAATCACAGTAGTGCGTAAGTACTTTGGGGTCAGAGCAATGTGTACAGTCTCAGAGGAACAAAAAGGTGAAGGGTTTATGCCAGAGTTGGTTGGTTGGGAAAGACTCATTTAAAGAAGGACTTGGAAAGACTTCCCTGGTGATCCTGTGGTTAAGAATCCACCTGCCAATGCAGGGTACACGGGTTCAATCCCTGGCCTGGGAGGATCTCACGTGCCATGGGGCAGGTAAGCCCATGTACCACAATTACTGAGCCAATGCTCTCAAGCCCGCACTCCACAGCTAGAGAAGCCACCACAATGCGAAGCCCATACACTGCAACTAGAGTATAGACCCTGCTCGTGTATAGAAAGCCCGTGGGCAGCAATGAAGACCCAGCGCAACCAAAAATTAATTAATTTTTTTAAAAAGAGCTTGGAAGCTGAGACCTGAAGGATGGATGAGGAGTCAACTGCGTAAAGGGGGTAGGGGACCGGAAGGTGAGAGAGAATGAGGTGCATTTAGGGGTGGGATCTGGGCTCTGTGCAGAGTCCTGTAAGCCAGGAGCCCCAGAACAGTGGGAGCCATTGGGGTGTTTTAAGCAGGAAAGTGACACGTTCAAGTCAGCGTTTACAACAGAGTCACGGCCACTGTACCCGACCAGAGGGCCCATAAGAGAAGCACCTTGACTTCTCTGCCCACCTCTCTTCCAGTCTCCCACCAGTGCCTCCCACTAGCCCAACCTGACTAGAGGCCAGTAGGCAGGGGAGCTGGGAGATGTGGTTCACAAGAGCAGCTCCTGTTACGCAGAGCAGGGCAGAGGGAGGTGGAGAGCGGATCTGAGAGCAAGTAGGCATGTGAGGCCCACAGTGTTCTACACGAGCCTTCTCTCCTCGTGCAGTAAAGGCTCTGACAGTCCTGTACCCTCATGCAGCCACGAGTTCAAGAGCAGTTCAGGACAGAGGCAGGCGCTGGAGGGCCTAACTTCTCACACTCTTTGATTTCCAGTCGTAGTGTCGCTTCACTTCGACACCAGCCCTCGTTTTGGGTGGAGTCTAGGGAGCTGAGGCCAAAGTGACAGCTTTGATTATGGAGCAAAGGTCAAGCTCCACAGGTACACACTACCTTCCCCTCTTTTTGCCATCTAGTAGACCTGGGCCATTTGTTGCAGGGGAGACTAAGAAAGAGGGTCCAGCAAGGATCTAGCACATTCCTTCTTTCCCTGGAAAACCAGGGCAAGGTGCGTCCCCGGAAGCTGCGTGAAGGGACGGGGTCACCGAGCCAGGCCACGTGCTGCTTCTGGCCGTCTTTGAAAAGAACTGGTGTGGTGGCTTTTGCTCTGAAGTCTCGTCCCTTCCCAGGACCGTGTGTCTCTAATTAAGCATGTACACTGTCCGGGGTTTCCCAAGAGTAAGTCTGCCCAGAAGCAGGCTGTCTGCAGGACGAAGATATGTGTGCCTGTAACATTCACTCAAAACCATGAGAACTGGCTTTTTTCTCTATTCCTAGTTACTCTCTCTTTGACAGGATGGTGACGTTGTAGCCCCGCTTATAACACCTCGGAAATTGGAGTGGAATACAGCTGGCATCCAGGAAGGGTCCAAAGCCAAAACCCAGCTTTTCTCAGATGACTCGCTGTGAATGTCTGCACTTTTTGTTTACAAAAAGCCCCTCCCCATCCCCTTTCCCTCCTCTCCCAGCACAATTAATTTAGGGAATTTGGCCACAGAGGTCTACAAATGGAGTGACAGCTAGTGCTTTATATTTTATATCTTGAATGTACGCACATACTAAGTCATTTTTATCTAGAGGAACAGGTATTAGGCAGACCTTATTAACATGAGCTATGGAAAGCACAGCCTTGCCTCTTTTTAATATTAATCAAAGTCTTTCTTCTTTAGCAGTCTATTTTCTTAGAATTAACAGCTTTTTTAAGTACTTTGAACTCTTATGACATTATAGTGTTTTTTAAAAAAATTGGAAATAAGACAAAGGCACACACTGGAATTTGCAGTTGGGGTTGTCATGAACAGCCGTGGTTAAAAACAGAATGTGAAACCCCAGCCCCCTGAGGAGGTGCCCGTCACCCTGAATTTGAGGCTAGCTTTCCTTGAGTGGATTGCAACATTAGTGAAAGGCACCTCCCCTCACCCTTTTAGCCCCCCATAAACTGCCAGGTTGGGGTCAACAGTATGGGAGGGCCACGAAGGGGCTCCAGCTCTTCAAGGAGAGGCCTGATTGATGTGTTGAAAAGATCTGAGGGTGCTGGCCTCCTCCGAAATGGGACATAAAACTGCCTTACAGGAGACCCCCTAGCTCCAGTAGCAGAGGGACTCCCCAAACCAGGCTGTCCCCTGGGTCAGCTGTGGCTCCAGCCCATGTGGGTTTCTTTCTCTCCTGAGTGCTCACTGCCCATGCCCTGAGGGTTCCACCACTGCCCAGCCTGGAGAAAGCAGCTCCCGTCCCCCTGACCTCTGCCTCTCGCTTGGGTGCTGATCAGAGGCCATCATAGGAACCGTCCTCAAGGCTGCTCAGAGCTAGGACTTAATTTTTGCCAGTTCAGTGCATTTGATGAGTTTCAGGGCAAAGACTGGCTGCCTATGCTGAGACAAAGTGACTTACCCAGTGAATTCCAGGTTCCCCTTTGTGTCTCTACCTCCATCAGTGGAGTAGCCACCACTGTGGTTGAGCAGTGCTCCTGAGCTAAACAGAGTCTGGAGTTAGAGCTAAGTCTGGAGGCTGCCAGAGGCAGGGCCGTGGGGAGTGCAGTTGTGAGCCCCTGACATCTTGTACTTCACCACGCCCTTACAGAAGCCTCCCTGGCAGCCTAGGCGTGGGGAGCCAGCCTTGGCTCTGGGTCAGAGCAAGAGGGAGCGGGGAGGAGGTCAGACCGCAGGGCAGCAGATCACCCCCAGCATCTTGGGGGTGCTGCCACCGTCCACTGTGTAACCAGGTGCTCCTCTGTTGACACTAGGGTGACAGGCGTTTGCAATGTCTGCTGTTCTGCTCTGTCACCCCCTCCCACCCCCAGTAGATAATCGAGTTGACCCTAATTCCTAGAGTAGTTAAAACCGTGCTCCTCTCCCACCACAGTGCTGTGTGATGGGGATGTGGATACAGTGGGCTCCTAGAAGCCCAAAGAAAGTGGTCATGGTACCAGGTCGTGTCTGTTTTGGCCACGGTGCTTCCAAAACGTCCAGTGGGGAGAACCCTCCACCTCAGACTTCATGCGTCCAGGCCCAAGGTCAAGAATGTATCGTTTCTCTGCAAAGATTGTTTGATTTTTGCCACTCCTCCATTTACATGATTGTTTTACTCTGGAAGTTTGTCATCTCAGAGTGTATCATTGTACTCTCTGAGGAACAACTTGAATCTGTTTTGTTTGCATCTTTTGTTACTTTTTGGCAGCTGCACTTTATGCTCTTTGCAACTGTTTTAATTATGGGAACCACGTGCCATTGACAAGGTTAAATTTTTCTTAAGAAGCATCTTCACTATTGGTATAAAAAGGGAGCCTTTAACAGCTTGGCATCTAGAGTTATTGAGCTTTGTCACCTTGAGAATGTAAATAAGACTGCAGGTTCAAGTGCCTGGTTGCTTCATCCTGGTGAGGGAAACAGATGCAATAAAGCTTCATGAATGTACCTCTGTCTTGAAATCAGTGGTGTCTTCCTCAGTGACTTTCACAGTCGTGTGCCCAGCTTTGACCCTTTTGTGCAAAAGAACTGTGTTTGGTCTAGGAATGTGCCCAGATGTTTCTTTATACCTCAGTACCGTGTTGGGTCTTCCAGAGGGGATGGTTTTAACAGGCCCTATGTTACTTGGTTTTCCTCTTTCAATAATGGCAAGTAATGACCTGATAAAGAATCTTATTCTGTCAGGAGGCAGGCACTAGCATGGGGAAGGTTATGGATTTTATTTTATTTTTTTTTTAGTTTTTCTAAGTTCCTCTTTTGCCAGAAAAAATATCCTTCCTTTTTTTAAATCTCCCTGACATTTTCATCTACAGAATTTCAGCTTCTTTACCCAAATGTGCATATCGTTCATTGGCTGCTTTCATATTTTCCTTGTGGAATTAAATAAGAGATCTTCAAGTACCCAGCACAGTGGTAGCAGACTGGTCAGTTTTCTGGGAAACGAAGAATGCTATTTTGGAGTCTTTATTAATTTCACTGGTTGAGTTAGGTGTCTGGTTTGACAATACTCTTTAAATTAAAATACTGTCCAAAGCATATAGAGAAGAATCCCATTTTTTAAGAATCCCATACACCTCCTTGGAAAACTGTCTGGAAGGATATACATGAAAACGTAAGTGTTTTAGGTGGTGGTTGAATTTTAGGCAATTTTAATTTTTTTTATATCTTCTGGTTTTTCTACAATAAACACACATTAACTGTGTACTCTCTAAAAGGATCATTTTCCTGCGGAATTTTATGGTGCTTGGGTGAGGTATAACTGTCTTTTACTCCCTCAGATCCCCTCTCTAGTAGAATGTGGCCTGGCTCCACACCTATCTTGGTCCTCAGGCGACGGAGGCTGCTCTCAGCCACAGTCCACACCGGACACCTCACCATCTGTGTTTCGGACGGAACGGGCCGCCCTGGGTGAGCGTGGCCTCGGCGGCATCCGGGGGCAGGTCTGAACGCCTGTGGCCTCAGGAGGCTGCCCGCCGTGGCGTCAGCTCAGGACCCAGGCCTCCACCTCACTGATGCAGAACTGCTCCTGCCGGGCCAGCACCTCATTGTTGAAGGTCGCACAGGGGTGGCTCCCCCCGCGGTACAAGTCTCCATCCAACCACAGCCCAAAGCGGCCACTAAAGAGAGGAGAGTCTTGGCACCGTCCCTCCAGCACCCTTCAGACCTGCCCCAGCAGCCCTTGGCCACGCCATGACTGCTCTGCCTTAGTCTCATCTCCTCTGAAACCAGTTTGTCCCAAATTGTTAAGGGCTCACACATTGCCCCTCACAGGGTTTCAAGCTTTTTTTTGTTTGTTTGTTTTACAGTACAATGATTTTGATAAATATATACAGTGGAGCAGCCATCACCACAGACCAGTTTTAGAACCTTCAGAACATTAAGATGGCAATGCCTTAGCCAAAGGAGGGACTCTCATAAGCTTTGACTCCAAGCCCAGAATACATCAGACCAGGGCATCCATTCTAGTTCCCTCTTTTGACAGCAAACCTAGGCTAGAGCTGGGAAGTGGGTTATTGCAAATTGGCAGTGGCTGGTGGGGTCTGTGTCAGTCTGCCTCTCTGTGGAGGCTATTCAGGCAGCTGGGAGAGCAAAGAACTTGCCTGGTGCTAATCAAGCAGCTGTCATCCGTGCCCTCAGGATAAGACTGACTCTGCCTGAATATTCAGGTCACACCAGAGGCGAGACTGACCTTGTAAAACACTCCACTTCCCACCCCCAACACACACACACCAGGTTCTGGGCAGATGCCTGCCTTCCTCCAGTGAGTTCTGTTCCCTATGTTTATGGAGCTGATTGACAGGTAAATTTGGGGTTTGACTTTAGCCTCATCCAACCATATGGAGTGCTGTTCCCAAAGTTTACATAAATTCAGCCTAAGCTGTCACCAACTGAACACTTTAGGGGAGACGTCATGCCATCCTCTCCTCTCAGTAGCAACTTAGAGCAGAGTTTAGGGGGTTGGCTGGGGGCCAGGGAGTGCCACAACACCTATCGAGGGGAGATTCTTGAAGGTTAACCAGCAGCCTCCCCCGTTTTGTCTGGGGTAGCCTAACCCAGCATTTCCAGACAGGGGAAAGGACCAGAGTACAGACCACCTCGAGACTCAAGACTGGGGAGGACTAGGACACGCACCTGCCACAGCCCATCATCAGAGAATCCAAGTCGCCTTTCACAAAGAAAGAGTTGCTTCCTGTCCACTTGAAGACCTGCGATAAGAAACCTCCAGTTATTGGCGGAGTCCTGCTCCTGCAGTTTTACTCTGGACCACTGGGTGGCAGTGTGGTGAAGGAAACAAACTCCAATCCCCAACTAAGGCACTGGCGCTACCCTAGGCTCCTAACTCCTGCAGTTTCTCTCAATCTCCCTGGAGTTCACCTCCTCTTGCCCTCCAGTCTGAATTCCCACAGCCCAAAAGCCCTTCTGTTCTAGGAATAGACCAGAACCCTCTGAGGCTTCCTGCTTCCGAAGCTGGAGAGAGGAGGGGAAAGGTCCACATCAGGAGCCAGGCCCTGATTCTACAATTAACTGTTTCCTCCTCTCACTGGAGTTAACACAGCTTGCACAGCCCCGGTGCTATTTCACACCCAACAAGTTGCAAGCCCCACCCCAAAGAGACACCCTGACTACCACCAGTCTGTCCCCGCCAGTCACTCCTTCCTGGATCACAGCCTCCTGATGGGTCTCTGCTTCCTCTGTCTCCTGCCCCGAAGCCCATGTCTGCTCTGCAGTCAGTGAGCTATTCAAAACTAAATCAGGGACTCCCCTGGGGGGTTCAGCGGTATAGAATCCACCTGCCAATGCAGGGGACACAGGTTCAATCCCTGATCCGGGAAAATCCTACATGCTGTGGGCAACTAAACACCTGGAGCCGGTGTTCCCCAACAAGAGAAGCCTGTGCACTGCAACTAGAGAGTAGCCCCTGCTTACTGCAAGTAGAGAAAGCCTGCGTGCAGCGACAAAGAGTTAGCATAGCCAAAAATTAATTATTTTTAAAAATCAAATTGGATATTAGCCCTCCTCTGCTAAAGCTCTCCAATGGCCCTGACAATGGGAATAAAATTCAGCATCTAACAAAAGCCGAAAGCCCAGCGTGCTCTGCCCTGATTTTCTCTCCGACCTCTTTCCCCCTTTACCGCCTGCACTTCGTCTACACTGACCCTTTTGACCCGGGACACCTGAAGCTATTGCTGCTCCAGGGTCTTGCTGACCCCTCTGCCCAGAATGCTCTTCCCCCAGATCCTCAGAAGGCTCACTTCTCAGCTTTTGGATGAAATGTCATCCCAGAGAAATTTAAAGTAGCCCTTCCTTCCAGGCCCTGTTCAAGTGACAATATGCCCTGCTAACATGTAAGTTCCATGAAGGCTATCTTGATTCTGGGAATATTCCCGAGACATGGTGTAGACGTTTGTTAAGTGAACAAATTATTCAGGAGTCAATTTAGGACTTCCCTGGTGGTCCAAAAATTAAGGATCCACCTGCCAACACAGGGGAAACAGATTCGATCCCTGGTCCAATAAGATCTCACATGCCACAGAGTAATGAAGCCCACACACCGCAACTACTGAAGCCTGCCCTAGAGCCTGTGCTCAGCAACAAGAGAAATCACTGCAATGGGAGCCCAAGCGCTGCAACTCAAATGCAACTAGAGAGTAGGCCCCGCTCGCTGCCCTGGAGAAAGCCTGGGTGCAGCAAGGAAGATCTAGCACAGCCAAAAATAAATAGAAAACTATTTTTTAGAAGTTTAGCTAATAAAAAGATTTTTAAAGGGCTGCAAAAGTATAGCCTATGATTGCCTGTAATTGGTTGCAAAAAATGCTCTGAGCAACCAAAGGGTTTTTAGCAAGAAAATGGACTAATCAAAGATAAGACCTGGGCTCAGAAGAGATGAGATAATATTAACAAGTGACCACGAGAAGACAGAACCATGCAACTCCTCCTCTACTTTCCTCAAGGAACGTGACCTTCAGACTTGCAGGAGGAAGATAAACACTGCTACAGAAAAAATTAAGTAGATGTTCATGGTGCTTCTTGGAATGAGGGTCAAGGAACTGCTGGGAATTCATGAAGAACGCAGATGCCAGAAGACCAAAGACAGACAAAAATTAACCAATTTTTTGAAAAGATGAGATTCCATAATAATAGCCTGGGAAGACTATAGCAATTGCCTGAAAAGAAAAAATCATCCCATTCAAGAGTTTGTTTTATTTTTTGCATTTAGTACAAGGCACTGTTTTAGGTACTGGATAGACCAGTGATGTAACAGACAAAAATTCCTGCCTCCTAGGACTCCCACTCTAGTGGCAGGAGGCAGGTAAATAAGTAAAATAAATAGTGTGTTAGCTGTGACAAATGCTTAGGAGAAAGAAGTAAAGAAGGGCAATAAGAGTTTCCAGCAGCTGGAGTGCTGTAAATGTAAACAGCAGGGAGGGTCCTGCTGAGAGGGTGACATCTGAGCAGAGTCCTGAAGGAAGTGAGAACTTGACTCATACGGAGATCCTGTGGAGGGAACCTTAAGAAGAACAGCATGTTTAAAGGCCCTGAGGTAGGAACAAGCTTGCTTGTTTAAGAACGAGCTCCGAGGTCAGTGTAGGGAGAGGGGAAATAGCAAGAAATGACTTCAGAGAGAGTCCAGAAGATGCAGACTCGTAGGTCATTTTAAGGACTCTGGGGATTTGTCTGGTGGTCCAGAGGTTAAGAATCTGACTGCTGATGCAGGGGATGTGAGTTCATTCCCTGGTCGGGGCGCTAAGACCCCACATGCCTCGGAGCAACTGCTGCAACTACTGAGCCTGTGTCACAACTACAGAGAAGCCTGTGCACCACAGCGAAAGATCACAGTGTCACAACTAAGACCTGATACAGCCAAACAAATAAGTAAAAACATATTCTGAAAAAAGACTTTGGCTTTTCTCTGAGGGAGAAAGGAAGCCATTGTTAGCTTGGAGCCAAGGAGTGATATGTTCTGACTTCATTTATTTTAAATATTTATTTGGCTGTGGCTTGGCTGAATCTTAGTTGCATCATACGGGATCTTCAGTTGTGGCATGTGAGATCTAGTTCCCTGACCAAGGATTGAACCTGGGCCCCCTGCAGTGGGAGCTCAGAGTCTTAGCCACTGGGCCACCAGGGAAGTCCTTTTAGGACTTACCTTTTAAAAGGCTCCCTCCAGGTACTGTGATGACTGAAGGTGGGAGCATTAGGAGGCTATAGCAGGGACATGGGCAAGTAGTGATGGTGGCTCGGGCCAGGGTGACAGCAGAGGACATTGTGAGAAGTGGTAGATTTTGGGTAGAGATGGAGGAGGAAGAGCCTCAGGATCCGTTGACAGCTCATCAGACATAGGGTGTGAAAGAAGCGTTAAGAAGGGCTCCAAAATTTTTGGTCTCAACAGCAGGAAAGACAGAGGTGCCATTCACTTTGTCAGGGAAGATGGCAGGAGGGACCAACTTTCTGGGAGAAAGTCAGATCAGCTTGGCAAAACCCCAGTCGTGGTTGGACCCTCCCATCCACGCTGTCTGTGTTTGAACCTGACAAGCTGAGTGTTGCTAGAGGAAAGGAACACAACAAAGGAACCGGTCCCAGGACTTCCGTGGTGGCCCGGTGGTTAAGAATCCTCCTTGCAGTGCAGCAGATATGAGTTCTATCCCTAGTCGGGGAACTAAGATCCCACCTACCGCTGGGCAACTAAGCCCATGCACCACAACACTGAGCCTACCCGCCCTAGAGCCTGTGCTCCAAAACAAGAGAAGCCACCACGATGAGAAACCCAAGCACCCAGGCTGGAGAGTAGCCCCTGCTAAGCTGCCACTAGAGAAAGCCTCACACAGCAATGAAGACCCAGTGCTGTCATAAATAAATACAAATTCTTGAAAAGACCAAAAAAAAAAAAAAAACAAAGAGCATCACCTTCAGTTGTGGAGAGAAGGAGAAGAGGAAGGTCTCGCCAGTACCGTAGAAGCCTTTGCTGAGTCGAAGGGCCGAGGAGGAAAAGGCGCCAAACATCTCGAAGGAAGAGTTTGTAGTTTGCAGCTGGAAGGGAGCTGGAGATCCCCTTCAGGCTGGGGAGTCTGGGGCAGAGCTGGGGGACGGAGGGGCCCCCGGGGGCCCATCAGCCCTTAGTGGCAGCCCTCCCCCCAGCACCCCCAGCACAGCTCACCTGGCCGTCCTGGTCTCTCAGCATCAGCAGCACCGGCCCACTCTGGCCCTCCATCTGCCTGTACAGGCTCCGCAGACTGAAGCCGTCCCTCGACGTGCAGAAGGCCAGCCTCCAGGAGTATCCAGTGACTCTCGGCGGCAGGTGGAGACTGAGCTGGGGACAGAGCAGAGGGTGAGCGAGGGCTCCCGGTCCCCCCAGCCGCCTTGCTCCGTATCCTTGGGGTCCCAGGAGGACTAAGGTTAAACAGCCACCCCTCACCCAAGCCTGTGCTTTACAGGTTCAGTTCAGTTCAGTCGCTCAGTCGTGTCCAACTCTTTGCGACCCCATGGACTGCAGCACGCCAGGCCTTCCTGTCCATCACCAAATCCCGGAGTTTACTCAAACTCATGTCCATAGAGTCGGTGATGCCATCCAACCATCTCGTCCTCTGTTGTCCCCTTTTCCTGCCTTCAGTCTTGCCCAGCATCAGGGTTTTTTCCAGTGAGTCGGCTCTTCACATCAGGTGGCCAAAATATTGGAGCTTCAGCTTCAGCATCAGTCCTTCCAATGAACATTCAGGGTTGATTTCCTTTGGGATTGACTGGTTGGATCTCCTTGCGGTCCCAGGGATTCTCAGGAGTTTTCTCCAACACCACAGTTCAAAAGCATCCATTCTTCGGCGCCCAGCTTTCTTTACAGTCCAACTCTCACATCCACACATGACTACTGGAAAAACCATAGCTTTGACTAGACGGACCTTTGTCGGCAGAACTTTACTGTTCACGGAGCACTTTCATGTTTCCAGGGGGCACCATGGAAACAGCAATGAGCAGAAGCCCTCAGTGAAAGGGATTACTGTTCCCATTTTATAGATGAGGAAGCTGAGGCTCGAGGAGATGAAGCAACTTGCCTGAAGCCCTCATGGGGAGGAAGTAGCAGAGCCAGGATTTGAACCCAGGTCAGGCAGAGAATAGATGAGATACTGACTGCCTCCTCCCAACTCCCCATCTCATCCTTCCATTCCCACCCCAGCTTTGGCCTCAGTTCCCAAGGACTGGTTCCGTTTAAAGAGTCAGATTAGTTCACCATATCCTTAACTTCCTGGCGCCGTGAAGAAGGTGGTGCTAGGATTACTGACTCATTTTACCAGAAAAGCCCCGCGAGGAGAAGTGAGGTGCCCAAGGTGACACAGTGAGCAGAGGACAGAGCAGGAGGGGCCCCAGGCGTCCCTGGGCCTGGCTGGGGTGGGGCAGGACTGAAGGCTTTGTACCATGGACTGTGCCCGAACCTGACTCATCTCCGAGGCTCCCAGAACCTGGCTGGCTCCTGCCAGGTGGGGCGCCACGGGGCCTTCAGGAACCGGAGCTGGGGCTGGGGTTGTCGCCTCCTCCTTTTCCTCCTCCTCTTCCTTGTCCTCCTCCCCAGACAGAGCATCCTCCACCCGGCTGGGCTGTAAAGACACACAGAGGGCCTGGTGAGTCGAGAGACAAGGAGACACGAGCTTCCACACATCCAGAGCCTGAGAGCCTTGGCCACCTTATCGCCCCTGCCCGGCCCCTGCCAGTCCAGCCGGAGGAGGCTGCGAAGTGTCCACGACAGGCCAGACCCTGTCCTCCCCGCCAACCAGCTCCCTCCCTGGCCCCTTCCAACTACACCCACCGGATGTGGCCTTGAGCCCCCGAGGTTTTGTCTGCCTGGTTGCTCTGGATCCAGAGTGGATGCCAGGGATTGTGTTCTAAGCTTGGGAGGCAGGAGAGAAAGGCAGACAGCAGCTCCCAAACTGTGTGCATTTGTACATGAAATAACAATAATAATAATAATACAATAGTGGCTGAATATCCAGTAAACAGGACACACTTGACTAGGCCCGTGTGAAATGCTTGGTGAGCATAATCTCTGAATTTTCCCAAGAATCCTAAGAAGAATGTGCTCCTTTTTTTTTTTTTTGGCTGTGCCACAAGGTTTGTGGGATCTCAGTTCCCCAACCAGGGATTGAACCTGGGCCCTCCACAGTGAAAGCATGAAGTCCTAACCACTGGACCACCAGGGAACTCTCCAGAGTAGGCTTTTTATTACCCCCATGTTATTATCCCAAAGGAAGAAAGAAGGCCCTTTGAGGTGGTGAAATGTTTCTTATGGGTGAGATAGTGCACAGGTTCATATAAAATGCGTGTTTAGGGCTTCCCTGGTAACCCAGTGGATAAGAATCCACCTGCCAATGCAGGAGACACGAGTTTGATCCCCGGCCCAGGAAAATCACACATGCCGAGGAGCAGCTAAGCCTGTGCGCCAAGACTACTAAGTGTGTGCTCTAGAGCCCGGGAGCCACAACTGCTGAGCCCGTGTGCTGCAACTACTGAAGCCTGTGTGCCCTAGAGCCCGTGCTCCGCAACAAGAGAAGCCACTGCAAAGAGAAGCCTGTGCACCACAACCAGAAAGTAGCCTCTGCTTGCCACAACTAGAGAAAAGCCTGTGCAGCAACAAAGACCCAGCATAGCCAAAAATAAAAGTAAATAATAAATGCCTCGATAAAAAAAATGCACAATTGTGTGAAGGTGTGTGATGTGTTGGCTTAAAATAGAGTTGTGTAGGCAAGTCAGTGTGAGGTGTTAAATGCAACTTTGTATGTTACCTTTCAATATGTGGGTGGGTATGAGCTGGGATTGTGTTATATGTGAGTGTCAGTGGGCATGTATGTTAGTGTGTTCATTCATTCATTCATTTCATCACTGAGCTGCCTCTCTGTACCAGAGCGTTTGTGTGTGTGTGTGTGTGTGTGTGTGTGTGTGCGCGCGCGCACATGATGCCTGCACAGAAGGACTTTGAAGCTTTTCATCAGGAGAGATCTCTTTAGGGAGAAGAGATGGACAGGACACTGCTTTCCTATTCTCCAGGTTCAGGCCTACAGAGGGAGTCCTAACTGGACAGGCTTCCGGACCGAGCTCCATCTGGCACCCACTCCATGCTCCTTGAGGGTCCCGGAACTACAGGGCTGGGCGCTAAGGCCCCAGGTTCCTGAATCCTTGCTTTGAACCCTGGGTCAGCTGGGGAGGGCCTCAGAAGGGGGACACCCAGCTGTATGCACCCTGGCCCAGGTCCCACCCAGCCAGAGATCTCACCTCCCCCGCCTTTCCTGACCGACCCCCAGCCCCAGGCCCAGCTGGGCCTCTTACCAGCCGAGTGTAACGCCAGCGGAGACTTTTCATTCTTCTGTCCGAGCTCAGCCAGGGGCAGTAAGTAAACCTTCAGCCCTGCCAGGGAGGAGGCAGCGCTGGATGAGACCTGGAGATGAGAGGGAGGGGCCTGGGGCACACCTGGCTGGCTCCACGCCCACCCAGCTGCCCTTTGCTCTCTCACCTGTCACTCACCTGTCACTCCCAGGCCAGCTTGTCTCTGAGTGAGTCTGTGAGGTCAGCTATGCTCGGCATTCAGGGCCATACTTGTAGTTAGCAACTAATGCAGGTTAGCCATAAATTCTAATTGTAATTCAGGCCCATAGAGTAATATTTGCGCAGCTGCCTGAGCCCCAAACAGGGGATCTGGGGCCTCTACTTCCCTTTATGATCTTGCATAAGTGCTATGCCTTATGCACTTATGTGGGCCTCAGTTTCCCCACATGTGACATGTTGGACCAGGTTGTCTCAGATGCCCTCACAAGACTGACAGCATGCAATTCAGTTTTCTCTCAAAGCCATTATAACAGAAGCTTGAAAAGGGCCAAGCTAGACCAAAAGAACAGATTTTTTTATAAAAAAATACTCATTTTTCTAATTAAAAGAGCAATACATATTTACTATAGAAAATCTGAGAAATTTAAAAAAGAATAAAGAAAAATACAAAAATATTCAAAAAAAATTCATAATTCCACCTCTCAGAAATAAACTCTCAACCCCTACAGGTTTGTTTTTCCATCTTTTATAATTTCACATGTATGTCTACACATACATTTATAAATAGATCATCAGTGTGCTGCTTTATAAGGTGCTTTGTAAAGCTTAACAAAAGAAAAATTTCCAATTACAGTCAGTACCCTTTGAACATGTGATTTTTTTTAATGTATTTATTTATTTTGGCTGTGCTGGGTTTTAGTTTCAGCACACGGGATCTTTTTTTGTTTATTTCATGTGGGCTCTAGTTCCCTGACCAGGGATTGAACATGGGCCCCCCGCATTGGGAGCGTGGAGTCTTCGCCACTGGACCGCCATGAAAGTCCCATGAACATGTGATTTTTAATGGCTGCATATTATTTCACCACAGGATGTACATCATTCCTCAAAATGTTTGACATTCTGTTTGCTTATAATTTTCTGTGATTATAAACAAAATTATAATAAACGTCCTTGTTCATAAATTTGATTATATATTTTTTCTGATTATATTTTTTATGATAAATTTCAGAAGTTGAATAATGGATCAAAGGGTGTTCACACATTCTTTTCCAACTGTTTCCAATGAGGCTTCCCAGAGCTTAAGGCTAACCAATGTCTGGATATCTTTCAGGAATCTCAAGGTAATATCTTTCTGATCATTGTGTTTTATGGCCTTAAATTACAGATAAAGAAACTACCACTCAGAAAGTTGAAGAAGGGACTAACCACAGCCACAAAATAATATAACACAGTAAAAAGAGCACAGACTCTGGAGTCAGGGAGTCTAAATCCTGTGTGACCTTGGGCAAGTTACTTAACATCTCTGTTCTTCTATCGCCTTGTCTGTAAAATACTAATACCTATTTACCTGATAGGGCTGTTGTAAAAATAAATGAAGGTAATGCCTGAAGGGGTTACTCACTGGAAAAGACCCTGATGCTGGGAAAGATAAAGGGCAGGAGGAGAAGGGGGCGACAGAGGATGAGATGGTTGGATGGTATCACCGACACAATGGACATGAGTTTGAGCAAACTCCGAGAGATAGGGAAGGACAGGGAAGCCTGGCGTGCTGCAGTCCATGGGGTTGCAAAGAGTTGACACGACTGAGCGACTGAACGATGCCTGAAGAACTAGGAGGCTGAGCCAGGTCTCCATCCTCCTGTTCTGAGTTCAGTGAGATAACACACAGTGCCTGGTGTTTGGTGAAAAAGTGAAAGTGTTAGTCCCTCAGTCCTGTCTGACTCTTTGCAACCCCATGGACTGCAGCCCGCCAGGCTCCTCTGTCCGTGGGATTCTCTGGGCAAGAATCCTGGAGCGGGTTGCCATTTCCTTCAGGGGATCTTCCTAGGCAAGGGATCAAACCTGGGTCTCTTGCACTGCAGGCAGATTCTTTACCGTCTGAGCCACCACGAGTGCTAGATAAGGGCGGTGCTCAAGGCCATCCCCCCACACTGCCTCTTTGAGAGATTCAGGGCTCAAATCACTGACAAAAGGCCACTCAGTCTCCACCCGAGCACCTCGGGGACAGTCACTTGGTCACTTGCGGGGTTAAGTAGCTCAGTGGGGAAGGGAAGATCAGGAATGTACTCACTTTGCCAAGTGTCAACCTCTGGTGACCTCTTCCAGCTTGTCCAGCCTGATGGCTTCCCTAGTGCATCTCCGGGATCCCACAGAGAAGGGGCCACTTCCGGAACCAACCCTGTCCACCTGGAGGTCTGTACGAAGCAGATTTAGCTCTGTACCCTGGTTCTCCGGCGGGCAGCTGTTACCTCTGCCCCAGCCAGGCTCCAGCCCTCCTCTCCTGGCTCTTATACCTGCCCAGAGGGTGGCATGCCCTGGCCCCGAGCCTGCTCCGGTTTCAGCCGGAAGGACCTGGCTGTGATTATAATCCATCAGAAACTCAAATCCCACAAACAAGAGCTTGTAACCTCGGGTCTCTGCTCTTCCCCTACCAGCCCAAAGAGGTGGGGTTTACTGAACTCCTGGGCTCTTCCTGGAGCCTCTCACCCACAGCTACTGGGCACCACGTGGTACCTGAAGCCCATCATGGAAGGCACTTCCCTGATGCCTTGTTGGGACGCAAATGTTGCAGGAAAGGGTCTAGCCATAAGGCCACATCCACCTCCCTGTGCCTCAGGGGAAACCTGGGGCTCGGGGGATGAGGAGAGGTCCCCCTGCTCTGGTCCTGCTTCCCTTCTCTCACATGGGGAGGTGATTCTTACTGGCCTGTCGTGCCGTGGGGCGAGGTTACGCACAGGAAGCCCAGCATCTGGCACACAGTAGGCACGCTCTCGGTTCGGGTAGTTCTCTGTCCCAGGCTCATAGTGGGACCTCACTGAATGCTGCTGTTGAAACGCAGAACCTCAAAGCTGGAAGGGGTTTCAGCCCGAGCCAGACCAAGTGACCTCCACCCAGGACAGGAAGTCATGAAAAAATATGCCCAGCAAGGGACCCCCAGCCTGTTTGGGGTGGGTGAGCCCACTCCCTTGGGTGATTCACACCCTCGGACGGGCCAGCTGCCCGCTGGGGGACCACGGTACAGAACTACAACTGTTTCACACAGACCTCCAAGTGAACAGGGTCCGTTCTGGAAGTGGCCCATTTTCTGTAGGATCCAGGAAATGTGGGGTGGGGGGCGGCTCTAAAAGACCCCTTCCTGCTGGCCTTGGTGGAAAGGACTTGGGTCCCCAGATCCTTTCTCCATGGCCAGGTCTCCTGGGGCAACGCCCCAACCAGGAAAATAGGATACTGAAAGGAGTTGTATTAATATTATGGGGAAAACATTCAAGTGATGGGCCCTGTTGCCATCTCAAACAAGTCTGTTGCAATACGTGTTTGAACTGTTAACAGCCTGGGGGATCACACGTCTGGCCCTCCTGCTTTCATGGCCCCACTCCCAACTCTTTTTCCTCCACACTCGATTCCTGAACCTTTGGGCACTTTGGGAGGCCAGTGAGATGTGCCTTGCTGTCCCATTCTTTGTCCTTAAGTCTAGAAATGTGACCTGGCGAAAAAGCTAATTGCCACATAGTGTGTTTAGTCGTGTCTGACTCTTTGCGATCCCATGGATTGTAGCCCACCAGGCTCCTCTCTCTGTGGAATTCTCCAGGCAAGAATACTGGAGTGGGTAGCCATTCCCTTCTCTGGGGAATCTTCCTGACCCAGGGATGGAACCTGGGCCTCCCACATTGCAGGGAGATTCTTTACCATCTGAGCCACCTGGAAGCCCAAATCCCATGTAATTGGCTTCTGAAAAGCTTCTACGATCAGATTCTAGATGCCAGAGGGTTGAATGTCCCAGCACTGCCTTGCAGCCTGCTTTCTCCTTTCTCCACCAGACCACGTGCCGCCTCTTTTAGCACTGCAACAGTCATCGCCAGGAAACAATTTCAATGTCCAGTAAAAGGGGAAAAGGTTAATTGACCTATGGAACATCCACTCTGTGGATTATTTCTAAGAATTAAAAGCGATGTTTGCCAAGAGTTCATAAATGCACAGGAAGATGCTTCTGCTACTCTGTAAAGTGAAAAAAGCAGATATAAAATGAGATGTGCGGCACAGTTACTGCTATGCAAAATAAACCCGAAGACATTAGGAGAAAAGGGAGAGAACACACCTGGTGGCTTGCTGGGCTGACTGGCTTCACTCTGAGCTGATGGGTGCATGATGTACCCCCTCATGCATCCTGGGAGGTCTGATCTCCATGCTCTGGTCCCTGTTATGGACCGTCTTTGCCCTCTTCACACACAATTGCCACTCCTTCAGCTCCTCACTCTCAGCTGGTGACTTTGTTCCTCTTTGAGAAAATGGGAGCCGTCAGTCCCTCCCTCAATCTTCCGACAGACCCACCTGCATCTCACACCTCTCTTCCACCTTCCTTCTGGGACAGTGAAGGAACAGCCTCTGTTCCTTTCAGAAGCCAGTCCCTGGGGTCCCCCTAGATTTGTCGCTCTCCACTTTTCTCTGCCTCATCCATCTCTTGCTTGCTTCTACCTCTCAATGTGACCATCCCCTCCACGATGGCTCCATCCTCTTCTTCCTACACTCCACCTTTACCTCCTCGTCACTATTCAATCCCCCGCCTTTGACATCTGTCCTGACCACCCCTGCTCTTGTCAAGGTCCCCAGCAGCCTCCGTGTCACTCTAGGCTGGGGGTTGGGGGGGCGTTCACTTTTCTGCTCTCATCTTCCTTCAGCCCTTCTGCTATTTGACAGAGCGATTCTCCTTCTCTTACATTTACTCCTTCACTGGCAGCTCCCCACCCCTCTATCTTTTGTGGCTGGTGTCTCCTCTCTTACCCACTTTTTAGAACCAGGAATTCTTTTTTAATTTTCTACTTTATTAAGGAAATGATATATGGATATAGCTGTATTTAATAAGATTCGAACAATTAATGATAGATGTTCTGGAAGCAATTGTTGAAGGCCCCTTTCATCCTGCCCTCTCCCAATCCCATCCACACTTGGAGGGAACAACTACCAATTTTTTTTCATTTAAAAATTTTACTTTTTATTTTAAATTGAAGTATACTTGTACAACATTATATAAGTTACAGGTGTACATGATAGTGACTCACAATTTTTAAAGGTTATACTCCATTTATGCTTATTATAAAACAGTAGCTATAGTCCCTGTGTTGTACAATAAGTCCTTGTTGCTTTATTATTATTATTATTTTGGGAGGTATGTGCCACATGGCTTGCAGAATCTTAGTTCCCCAACCAGGAACTGAACCTCGGGTCATGGCAGTGAAAACCTGGAATCCTAACCACTAGGCCACAAGAGAACTCCCACTTGTAGCTTATTTTCTACAAGACAATTTGTCCCTCTTACTCCCCTTCCTTCTCCCCACTGGTAACCACTAGTTTGTTCTCTGTATCTGTGATAGAACCAGGGATTCCTAACATCCTGGTTCTAGGGCAGTTTTTCTTCTCTCTATAGACCCTATCTGGTCTCATGGATTTAAATATTATCTAAATGCTAATAACCTTTCATGACTCCGGACCACATGCTATCCTGGGCTCCACACTCATGGATCCATTGCCTATATACCTTGAAAGTCTCCAAAGACACCTCAAACTGATCGGACCCAGAAAGAACTCTCAACCTCCATCTCTAAACCTGGTCTCTCCACCCGCAATCACCTCCAAGCTGTTTTCCCTGTCTCGTTAAACCACACCACCACTCGTCCTGTAACGAAAGCCAAAAACCTGGGAGTTGAACTTCATTTCTTTGATCCCTCACCTCCATCCACGGGTGTCTAACTCTTCAAAGTTCCAGAAGTGATCTCAGGAGCATCCCTCTTCTTCCCTCTCTACTGCCTCCACCCTCATCCCAGCCACCGTTACCCCTCAGAGGCTGGTCCAACTGCTCCATGCCCCATCTTCCAGCAGCTTCTTGCCATCAGCTAGAGTGATCTATTTAAAACACAGATTACATCTCACCCTGGCTTACTCCAAAGTCCCCAGTGGCTTGTCACTGCATCAAGAATAAAGGCCTGCAAGGGCTGCTGTGACTTCTTCTATCCACTCCAGCTCCGTCCATCACCGGTCAAGTGCTGGTCACATGGCCCTTCTCACTTTCTTGAACATCTATCAAGTAGGTTCTCTCTGCCTGGAATTCTCTTATTCTGGCTCTCTGAATAGCTCACTTTAAATGTCACCTCCAAAGAGAGGCTGACCTGACTACCCTTTTTAAAGCAGGCTCCCCTACTAATTCCTCTAACTCTTCTTCAGCCAGTGGTTTGTATAAGGGGCAAAAACTTTGGGACTTCCCTGGTGGTTTGATGTTTAAGATTTCACAATTTTTAAAGGTTATACTCCATCTATAGTTACTGTAAAATAGCAGCTACATTCCCTGTGTTGTACTATAAGTCTTTGTAGCTTATTATTATTATTATGGGGGGTGTGCTGGGGCAGGGTTCCATCCCTCATTGGAGAACTAAGATCCCATCTGCTGCATGGTGTGGCCAAAAAATAAAAACACTTTTAAAAAAGGAATAAAAATTTCAATTAAAAAAAAAATCACCTCCTCTTGGGAGCCTTCCAGGATTCAGTCTCTATTCAGTTTCCATCATGTTGGTCAATTCAGCTGCTTGAATGGGAGAACATAAACTGTTTTTCCACTGGGTGATCAGCATCTTCATTTCTTACAATCTGATTTATTTCTTTTTATTTTTTTAATTTATTTATTTCTTATAATCATTTAATGCTTCATGACTTCTAGAGTAGAGCTTTATACAGCGTGTGCCTGAGCTGAACACTACCCAACAGCACAGCACAACAGGCTCTAAAGCTAGATGGCCCTGGGTTCAAATCTACCCTAGCCCTGCCACTTCCAAGTTATAGGACCTTGAACAAGCAAACATTCCAGTTATTCATTGCTGCGTAACAAACTACCCCCAAAATTAGTGTCTCAAAACAACAATATTTATTTTACAGTTTGGGACAGCTCATTTCTGCTCTGCTTGGCATCAGCTGGCGCAGCTCCAAGGTTGGAGGCTGTATCATTTGAAAATTCCTTCTCTCACGTGTCCAGGGCTTAGTGGGGACCAGAGCTGGAGTTGTTGAATGGAACACCTTCATGTGGCCTCTCCCATGAGGCCTCGCTTCCTCCCAACATGGTGGCTGGGATCCAAGGGAAAGTGGACTGAGGGAGAGAGAGACTCAGGGACACAGAGGCAGAGAGAGACTGAGCTGTCAGTCATATTGCCTTTTATGACCTAGTTTGGAAGTCATACTGTCACTTCTGCCGTTCTCTGTTGGTTGAGGCAGTCACAAAAGCTGCTCAGGTTCAAGGCGAGGGAATATAAACCTCATCACTCAATCAGAAGAGAGTCAATGCCACACTGTAAACAAGAATAATCGGGGGACTTCCCTGATGGTCTAGTGGTTGAGAACTCACCTTGCAATGTAGAGGACGTGGGTTCTAGCCCTGGTTGGGGAACTAAGAAGCCTGCACACACTTGAGCCCTGCGCCTCACCACGAGAGCGTCCGTGTGCTGCAGTGAAAGATCCTGCAGGACACAGTGAAAATCCCACATGCTGCAACTAAACCCCGATGCAGCCAAATAAATATAGAAACACTTTTTTTTAAAAAAGAACAATTGGGATAAGCTATACATCCCTGAACCTATCTTTTAAAAATACAATCAATCACAAGAAGTTCCTAACCTTTCCAGGATCCTCTGCTGAAGTGTTGGGCACCGAGCGTGGCATGAGTGCTCAGGGGGCGGGAAGCCCCAGGTGGCCTCCCCACCTGTACGGAGCCAAGTCTGGGCCCCTGGCAAGTCTTACTCCTGCTGTTTCCCTCCTCTGAACTGAATCCAGAGCCCCCCACCTTGACTCTACCCCCCCCCCAACCAGGGCCTTGCTGTTCCCCAGACTCTTCTGGGGCTGCAATGTGGATTCAGGGCTCCCCACATCTGAAGACCCTCAGAACAGGAAGGGCCATTAGCACCCTGCTCAGCCAGAGACCCAGACAGGGTATGTGGTAGAGGCAGGACTCGCGCTCAGGCCCACGTGGGGAGATCCAGGCAGCTGCTGTTGTGGCCATGAGTGTGTCGGGAGTGGCTGAGCAGCCTGCTCTAGCACGTATTCCCCTGCCAGGGTTCACATCATCCAGCATCTCCAAGCCCACATTCTGCATAGATGGAGAAACTGAAGCTGAGAGAGGGTATGCGGTTTCCAAGAGCCACACAGCATCTCTCTGTGCTGGACCAGAACCAGTCTACAAGAAATGGAGGCATCAGAGCTAGAAGGACCCTGTCATCCATTATATCCCATGGGGTCTTCTGAGGCCCGAGAAGCAGAGGAGGGCCTGCCTTGGCCCTTGCCTTTGTGGAATGTCATGCCATCCTGTGGGTGATGACTCTTTTGTGGCTCATCTCCTCCCTTGACTGTGTGCTCCATGGGGTCAGGAATTCACCACTGGCAAGTCCACCACTGTGGCCCTCTGTGGACTGGGTGAGTGGACAGTCAGTGTGGGCAGGGGAGCTGGGGCTTTGCCAGGAGGGGGTGGAAATGCCCCTTAAGAAGTGTTTGCAGAGGACCTGTCGAGTGGCCCTGCTCCTTACCTGGCTGGTGGAGGGCACCTGGAGAAAGGGTTTGAGGATGGAGGGGGCACTCACACACCTAGACACCCCTAGATGGGAATGAAGCCATGCCTCACAAGGAGAGGGCATACCCGGGAGTGTACTCACCGCTGCGGGGGAGGTGGGACAGATACAAAGTGGACTTGGGGCCAGCCGTGAGTCAAGGGCGGAGGAGGTGAAGCAACAGGATTGGAGGGAGGAGGAAGAGGAGGGAAAGAGAGAAATGGAAAAGGAAGGGGGAAAGGGATAGGAGGAGGAAAGGAAAGGAGGAGGAACAGAGGGAGGAAGAGGCTGCAGAGGGGTAAAAACGGGCCTGCGCCCCACCCCCGCAAGGGGGTGCCACCCTGAGGGTGATCGCCAGCCCGCTGGGCAGCCAAAGGACTTCCGATGACTCTGCCCAGCAGGGGCTCGGCGGCGATGGGGAGTAGCAGCGAGGAGAAGGGGAGGGGAAGGTGTGACAGCCACGTGGGAAAGTCAACAACACGGGAGCACAGGTCTGGAAGAAAAGAAACGACACCCATCGGAGTCGGGACTCCAGGGTCAAATGGAGTTGCTCTGTCGGGGACGTGTGAGGAACAGGGCAACCGGGTCCAGCTCGGACTAGCTCCCGCGGGAACCAAAACCTATTCACAAAGCACCTGCATGTCTGACTCTTCAAAATGGGTCGTTTTGATTTTAGCCGGGCAGAGCCTGAGACCGGGTTCAGGGAAGAAGCGATTGTGCCTGGGGTCACAGCAGGTCAAGGCGTGGAGAGCTGGGCAGGCACCGAGGGCCAGACGCTCCCCACGACTATAAGAGGGAAGCCAAGCCTGGACACCGGAGCACGCCCTTGGAGGCGCGAGGTCCGGCGTCCATCCCGGCTCTGCCAGTAACCGTGGGTCGGGATCGCCGGTCTTCCCCAGGCTTCAGTTTACGCGTCTGTACATTGGGATGATCTGTCTCGCTCCGCCAGGTTCTTGGGGGGCGGAGTTCGCGCACGCTCCGCACAGCCGCGAGGGGCGAGGTGCTCGGCGTGTATATGGATGCTGGCTCCCGCGATCTGAGGTCCGCCCGGCCTCTGCCTGGGAGTCCCCAGCCTCGCCGCTCGCGCTACTCCTGCGCGGAGGAGGGGAGCGGGGGCGCCTCCGCCGGGGGCGTCGCCCAGGCCAGCAGGGGAGGGGACGGCGGCGGAACGGAGGCGGAGGGAGCCCGGGCCTCGGCAGCCTCGGCCGGCCTGACCCTCGAGGGGGTCGCTGTTGCCTCGCAGATCCCTCCCTCGCTCGCCTCCTGTATCCCTCCCTGCCGCTCCCGCCGCGTCCGCCTTTTGTTCGCGGAGCCGCGCGTCCCCGAGCTGAGGCGGCGGGGCGGGGAGCTGGCGGGGCTGCGCGGGGGGCGGGCCGCGCCGGGCGGAGCCGGGGCCCGGGCCGCAGCCGGACTCGGAGCTCGAGAGAGCGATCGGCGTGCAGGCAGCCGGGGCCCGGGCACGCTCCGGGGGCGCGGCGAGGCCGAGGGGGCGGGCGCCGGGCGGAGCCGGAGCCGGAGCCGGGGTGCCTGGAGGCGATCGGGCCGCTCTCTCCGAGCCCAGAGCAGCGGAGAAACCGTGCGGCGGGGGTCGGGGCCGGAGCGCAGCCCGGGGGCTGAGGTGGGCCGAGAGGAGCCGCGACCCCAGCGGCCGGAGAGGCGCCAGGAGCCTCTCCCGGGGCGCGGAGGCCGGGCAGGCCCGGGCCATGCGCGCCGCTCGTTGAGGCCGAGGGAAACCGCGATGGAGGTGCCGGCGGGGGAGCCCCCGGCTCGGGGCTGCGGCCCCCCGCCTGCTCCCGCCCCGGAAAGGAAGAAGAGCCACCGCGCGCCGTCGCCGGCCCGGCCCAAGGACGTGGCCGGCTGGTCGCTGGCCAAGGGCCGCCGCGGCCCAGGCCCGGGCGCCGCGGCCGCTTGCAGCGCCGCGTCCTCGGCGAGGCCCGACAAGAAGGGGCGTGCGGTGGCGCCCGGGGCGCGGGGCACAGGGACGCGGGTGGCCGGGGTCCGCACCGGGGTCCGCGCCAAGGGCCGTCCGCGCCCGGGGACCGGGCCGCGACCGCCGCCACCGCCGCCCAGCCTCACCGACAGCAGCTCGGAGGTGTCGGACTGCGCGTCGGAGGAGGCGCGCCTGCTGGGCCTGGAGCTGGCGCTGAGCAGCGACGCCGAGTCGGCGGCCGGGGGCCCCGGGGGGGCCCGCACGGGACAGCCTCCCCAGCCGGCGCAGCCGGCACAGCAGCCTCCGCGGCCTCCCGCCTCCCCCGAGGAGCCATCGGTGGCCGCGTCGTCGGTGAGCAGCAGCCGCCTGCCCCTCAGTGCCTCGCTTGCCTTCTCCGACCTCACCGAGGAGATGCTGGACTGCGGACCCGGCGGCTTCCTGCGAGAGCTGGAGGAGCTGCGCTCGGAAAACGACTATCTTAAGGTGCGGGGTCCTGGTGGGGGAAGGGGAGGCCGCGGGGAGGCGCGGGTGTCCGCCCCACCGGCCGAGGCACTAGCCGGCCCGCTGTCCCACAGCTCGAGCTGGGCAAGGGGCCTAAACCCTCAGGGGCTCCCTCGCATTCCGCTTCCCATTGTATCTGGGAAACCTTCTCCTAAGGGAGGAACCTGGAGGAGGAGACTGCCCACGGGCCCTGATTTGGGAAGGGGGTCTTGAGTGCTTTGGAGGATGCTTAGATACGGTGCCTGGGATGGGAGTGGGTGCTCCGTGAGGGGCTGGACTTCGGATTCCGCGGCTCAGAGCCCCCACCCCCAGGCCGCTGGGTGGCCCTCATTTCTGGGACAGGCACTGGTGTGCAGTTTTCCGGGAAGACCTGTGGCCATCTCCGGCCAAGGAGAGGCCTTGAACACTAGTCTGAGTCTTCACCCAGGGCTTTCCTGGCTCAGGCCTGTCCCTGCCTGCCTTTCAGGGCGGGTCCCCGTTTGAAAGCATGACATCTGGGAACATCCCCTTGGCTAGAGTCCGACTTCCGCCCAGTCTAACGGTCCTGCAGCCTGGGAGGATGGTGTCCAGGGAGAACCCGTTCACAGCTCCCTAAATCCCAGGGTATTGTCTTCTGCCCAGTTTGGGATAGGCCCTGTATACTCAGCAATCCTATTGGTGCCCCCCAGCAGTGCCCATCTCCTTTCCAGTGAGAAGAGGGAAGCTGGCATCTGAAAGAGGCTTTTTCTCTGGGCCTATAGGGGACCTGAGAGCTTCCCAGGAAAGCAGGCTTGACCTTCACCCTTTGGGTGGACATGAGCACATACTGGATGCAGGCCAAGCTCTCTCTGCCCACTGAGGCAGCTTTAGGGAAGGCTCAGCCCTCACACGTCGGTGTTGGCCTGGGAGATTGCCAGATTCCTGGGTTCTCCCGCCACGGGCTGGGCATGGTTTGGAAGAGGCTGAAATGTTACCTGCTCTTATCAGTTGATATCCTGGCACAGCATCCAGAGCATCCCTGGCCAAGAGCCTCTGAGTTCATGGCACTCTGCTAATTTCTGTCTGCCTGGCAACACTTAGCCTTGCACTGTAGCTCTTCGGGCCAAAAGGGTTTCTCTGTCTTTAGAGTCTGTGAGGTCTTGCTTAACTGTGTCTCTCCCTCTCCATCTCCCCCAGGATCTGCTACCCAGCATGTGTTAAGTTTGTACAATAGAAGGATAGGGTCTGTCTGAATCAGAATAACCTACCCCTTTAGCTTCTAACCTTTCCTCAGGCCAGGCCTTAGTTTTCTTATCTGTTAATTGGGAGGGTAAGCCTTCCTGAAGCCCCCATTCAATGTGGACAGTCGGGGTCTCAGTCAGCTCCTGCAGTCTTCACAAGCCAGCTGTGAGGAGAAGACAGTGAAGGGTAGGGGAGAGGAGGGAGATAAGCCAGAGAAGGCCTGGCCCTGCCCAGGTGGTGCCTGACCTGCTCTGAACTCGAACCCTGAGCTCCTCAATCCTGCCTCCTGGCCTCCATCGCTCCCCCTGGCCAGGGAAGATGGGCCATAGAACTTGGCTTCACAGTCTCCCGCACCCACCCCCACCAGCTCCTGTTCATGCCAGGAAGTCACCCGGCAGAGCTCTGGACTCCTGCTGAGCCACCCATAACTGTTAAGATGGAAAATAGTTCCAGAAGGCTGGAGACTGAACCTGAGGCCTCACAGGGGCCAGGGCCTGGCTGCGGACCACCCACTGCCTGGGCAGGGCTCAGCCTCAGTTTCCCTCATTCATTCAGTGTTCCTGGCTTCACGTGCAGGCCTCAGGCCACTGTTAGATCTGGAGAGTGTGCCTTCCTGGCTGTGTGATCTTGGGCAAGTCCCTTAACGTCTCTGGACCTCAGTCTCCTCATGGTAAAAAGAGACATCACACATCTTTCAACCTTACGGGTTAAATGAGTTATGTGCGCAAACACCATGAGAGCCCCTGGCATGGAGCGAGCCTCAGAGGAGGGTAATTTCCACCACTGTTATTCTCAAGTGGTACATGACACATTTCCGTGGGCGCTTACCATGTTCTCTGGCAGACTCCGTGGGGAAGGAATAGAGCCTCCTCCCCACCCGAAGCAGTCCTGGCCCCTCATTCATTCATTCGCCAGCTATTTACTTAATGCCTGCTGTGTACCAGGCACTAACACAGATCTGAGGACGAAGTGTCTGTTTTCATGGAGCTGTTGGTCCTCGTGGAGGAGGCTGGAATTAGACAGTAGTCACACACTACATCACACACTGCCTCACACTACAGACCGCGATAAGGGTGGGGAGGGACACAGTGTGCTGAGAGCACATGAGGGTGGGACTGGGGATGCTTAGGGAGGCCGGGATGAGAGGGAGCCCGCTGAATAAGGAGCTGGAGTGAGACCCTTCCAGGCTAAGGGAAGTTGGAAGAAACTTGTGGAATTCAGGGAACAGTTCCGAGCCTGGAGAGAGGGGGGAGAGGGAGGAGATTGGATGGGAGTGGTGAGCAGGACTGGACTGTGAGGTTAATGCTGTGTCCACGTGAATCAGTCCCTGATCTTCTCTCCAGCTGCCAGCCTCACAGAGGCAAGGTGAAAACCTAGACACTGTGGATGTGGGCCGTAAATGCAGAGGCTATTACAGGAGTTGAGTGCTTTGTTTGGTTTTGTTTTGGGGGTCACGCCGTGCAGCATGCAGGATCTTAGTTCCCGGACCCAGGGATCAAAGCCACATTCCCTGCAGTGAAAGTGCAGAGCCTTAACCCCTGAATCGGCTGGGAAGTCCCAGAAGGAGTTGTTTTGTTCATTCTACAGATGGGTAAACTGGGGCCACAGCAGGGAGGGGACTTGCTCCAGGTCCCAGAGCCAGTTCTCCAGGCAGCCAGGCTCGGAGTCAGAGTACCTGCTACTCTTGACGTGTTTCTTGCCCCTCTGGACCATTTTGCATCTAAGATGCAGGAACCGAGTTACCAGGAGAGACTCCAGCTCCCCAGCATGTCCGCAGCACGCCTGCTGCTGCCTGGCTTGAGTCCCTCCGAGCCCGGTGGGGCCTTGATCAAGCTCACCTCCCAGTTGATGGAAGGCTCTGGGACCTGTCGCCTGGGGAAGGCCTTGCAGATGATGACGGCAGATCTCCTGCGGCCTGAGGCTTGTTCTGGGGCCCCAGGCGGTAAGGTAGAAACCCGGCAGCTCTCACCCAGTGAGGAGCTGCTACAGAGAAGGGAGTGAGCTTGCTGTCACTTGAGTTATTCAGGGTTATTCAATGCTGGAGTTATTTGCCTGTGATAAAGACATGGGGTTTGTGGAAAACAGCTTGTAAACTGAACAAAATGTAGTGGTTGTGATTACTTGAGGAGGATTTAGGAAGAGGTTTATGTGAAGGCTGTAGTTGAAATTGCCTGACCTCAGGGTCCTTCCAGCCAAGGAAGTGTGAAGGTTATTAACTTTTAAAAAATTTTTTAAAAGATTTTGAAGTATAGTTGCTTTACAATGTTGTGTTAGTTTCTACTCTACAGCAAAGTGAATCAGCTATATGTATACATTTATCCCCTCTTTTTTCCTTCCAATTTCTCAGTGTCCATAGGACACTGAGTAGGGTTCGTTGTGCTCTGATAGTGAGGTTCTCATTAGTTATCTATTTTTACACAGTATCAATAGTTTATATATGTCAATTCCAATCTCCCAATTCATCCCATCCCCTCCTTTCCCCCTTGGTATCTATGTTCTCTATCTTGAAGGTTATTAACTTTTAAGGGTCCAGGATTCAAAAATGCAGACAGATTGACTGTTTGACCTTCAAAATCCTGGTGGTCTGAGGTCTTCCATTTCCCCATCACCACTAGCTGTTGCCCATGTACCATTAGGACATGCTGGGAACCACCCAGTGTGGACTGAAGAATCCAAGAGTTGGAACCCAAAGATCTGGCTTTGTGACCTGACTGTCATTTACTGTGTGGCCGTAAGTGAGTCACGTGGCCTCTCTGAGCTCTCTTTTGTTTCATCTGTATAATGAAGATGATGGAACCTGCCTGGGCAACCTCAGAGGACTGTTTACAGGAATCAGGGAGGTGTGAATAGACAAGAAGACTTTTTGCAAGCAGTGAAATCATGCACCTTTTAGGCAGTTAGCATAATTATTAGCCAATGAGCAGAGAGGATGTCTAGGTCTTCATTCTTTTTTTGGGGGGGGGGTGCGGCTGTGCTGGGTCTTTGTTGCTATGCAGGCTTTATCTAGTTGCGAGGAGTAAGGGCTACTCTCTAGTTGTGGGGCGTGGGCTTCTCTTGTTGCAGATCACAGGCTCTAAGGCATAGGCTCAGTGGTTGTGGCGCATGGCCCTAGTTACTCTGAGGCATGTGGGATTCTCCCGGACCAGGAATCGAACCCGTGTCTTCTGCATTAGCAGGCGGATTCTTTACCACTGAGCCATCAAGGAAGCCCTGAAGTCTTCATTCTTGATAGAGCTGGGAGAAGACAGGAGGGTGGATCCCCTTAGCTTTAAGATGTTAATAAATCAGGAGCTGCTCCAGGGAGGACAGGAAAGTGTGGGTCACATTCTGTACTGTGTGGACTCCATGAAGCAAGCCCTCCCCACCTCCCTAGAGGTTCTACACGTAAGAGTTCGTGCGTGCATGCTAAGTTGCTTCAGTCTTGTCCGATTCTTTGTGACCCTATGGCTCCTCTGTGCATGGGATTCTCCAGGCAAGAATCTGGGAATGGGTTGCCATGTCCTTCTCCAGAGGATCTTCCCTATCCAGGGATTGAACCCGTGTCTTTTATGTCTCCTGCAGTGGCAAACGGGTTCTTTACCACTAGTGCCACCTGGGAAGTTGGAAGTACAGCCAGTTTTAGATGTCAGCCCAGAAGGGCCCAGAGGAAGCATCTAATTCACCTCCAGTTCCCATTGGATACAGTTGGGCAAATGAAGGCTCCAGCTCACACAGCCAGAATTCCAAACCTGGTTGGTCCAACCCTGGATCCTGTTCTTTTCACAGTCTGAGAGGAACATGAGCTTGTGGTTGCTAACAACCAGTCTAGTGTGGGACATAGGTTGGTGAGAGGAATTCTACTGTGTGCAGTGTCCTAGGCTAAGACTTGTTGGGAGCAAGTAGAGAATAACCTGTGCTGGGGCTGACGGCCTGGCACCTGTAGGCAGTGTGTGTGTGGTGGGGGGCAGGGGGGCACATGCCTGCCTGCGTGTACATGGATATGTACCCTGCATCAGTGCAGAGTGAGATTGGGACCAGGGGTCTGAGACTGGAGGAAGTGATGGGGGGTTGGATCCAGCTTTAAGGTTTAGATAATGGTTAGGCTGGAATCCAGAGTGCTGGAATGTTAGAGCCCGCCTGGGGACCCCCAAACCACTGATTACCGGCCTTCTCTGGCTCTTGCGCACAAAAGCTATCAACTATGAGATCATTTCCAGAGTGCCAGGCCCTTAGTTAAGTAAGCGCTTTACTCCTCACAGCAGTCCTATGGGGAGAGTTCTGATATCAGACCCATTTGACAGAGGAGGAAGCGGAGAGGTTATGTCACCTGCGCAGCTGGTACACTTGGGACCCTCATCAGACAACCCCAGGGAGCCCCCTTCCCAAGTCGTTCTTCCACCCTCTCCCATGCAGGAAGCAGCCCATGCCTCCAAGTTTCACAGAGCAGGATTCTCGCCTGGTTCTGCCAGTTACAAGCTGTGTGAGATTCTCAATCTTTCTGAGTCTCTGTTTTCCCTTCTGGAGAATGGTGATAACCATACTGCCCCTTTTCCAAGTGGGGACCCTTTTCCAAGTGACGGTGTAGATGTGCGTGCATGCTAAGTCACTTCAGTCGTGTCTGACTCTTTGCGAACCTATGGACTGTAGCCCGCCAGACTCCTCTGTCCATGCGATTCTCCAGGTAAGAATACTGGAGTGGTTTGCCATGCCCGCCTCCAGGAGAGCTTCCTGACCCAGGGATCAAACCCACGTCTCCCACGGCTCCTCCATTGCGGACGGATTCTTTACCGCTGAGCCTCCGAGGAAGCCCGATATACATCTAGCGCACAGCAAATGTCAGTGCTTGTCCTGGTTGTCACCTTTCCCTTCCTTGCTTCTTCAGGCATTCATTCATTCATTCATTCAACATATATTTTCCAAGTGCCTCCTGGATACCAGGCCCCGTGCCAGGTGTCTGGGGCAGTAGCCAGCAAGCTGTGAAGCATTTCTGAGCTCCCGGGAGTTGTAGGGGGAAGGGTTCAATCTGCCTGTTACTGGGTAGGGGGAGAGGAGTGGTCATCGGTCAGCAAAGATCCTGGCTAGTCCCTGTCTTGAGTCGCAGCAGTCTCTGGGGCAGCTGAGAGGTGGCCTGAAAGAAGCAACTCTAAGAACTGGGTCTTTAAGGATCTTCAGCCTGTCATGGGGGGAGGGAGCAGCTCTAGAGATGGAGAATGAGATGGAAAATGTGAGATGGCTGCTACTGAGGCCTTAGGAGGACCACGAAGCTCCCAGGGCTCCCAGCATTCCTGGCAGAGGGGCTTGGCCTGTGTCCCTGGGCACACTCTCTCCTGCACACACAAACACACGTACCCATATTCACAGCGCATGCGCAGAGATCCACGCCCACTGACACACGTCTCATGTACCCATTCAGGGGCAGGCTTGTGCTCTCTGCTTTTCAGAAGCACACCTGCGGGCATCTTAGAGAGGAGACCCGCTCAGAGAAGTACACAGACCCACGCAAGATACACCACATGTGTCTCCTCACCCCCACCGTTACTGGACAGACACAGCACAGACTCACACCCTCTAGGAGACGGCAGGCTCGGAAACACACCCTCACACACTGCCAGACACGCTTGGCCGTGTCCCAGAGATGGACACACCCTGGAGACAGTCTCAGACATATCGGAAGTACATGTGCGTATGCGGGCGCGTACACACCCACACAGACTCGTTACCCACAGGTGCTGACACCCGCAGACCCACCCCTGCCAGGCGGGCACAGACACTGCCCATCACCCAGACACCTCCACTGCGTCTGCCACAAAGACAGCAAACAGCAGACCCAGGCTTGCACACCCGGGCTCACAGACACACACAGCCAGGAGACACATGTGAACAAGACATGGAGCCACGACACAGAAGCAGGGCATGAGCACAGAGCACTCAGATGTCAGGTCTGTAGCATTTGCTAGCAGGAGCCAGAGACCCACAAAGGAGGATACCCAGACACACACACACACACACACACACTGGCTGTGACATTTCAGCCACACAGAAACACAGGAAATCCTGGCCCGTGTCTCCCTGGAGCTCATGCGTACAAACTACTGTTTTCAGTGCCTCCACGAGGCTTCCTTCCACTAGGCTGCTGGAAACAGTGAGGAGTGTGACAGGGGCTTGATTTTGCAACCTCCGGGATCTGGGGGCCCTGGAGCCTAACTGAGACTGAATGGTTTGTAGGCAGATAAAGGGCTGGCAGGTCACCGAGGTGGAGAAACTGCATCAAAGGCCCTCAGGCCCCAGACACACGACACTTGGGCTGGGGCCCAGTGAGCCAAGCGGAGCAATTGTCAGGCCTGCCTGTGGGAGAAATAGTGCCCAGGGGCACCTCCCTCCTAATCTCCTTGGAATTTCCTGCTTGCCCTCATCTGCCTCCTCCCTTGCCCCTTTGCTGGGGGCTGTGGAGGACTGTACCATTCCTGTCCTTAATGAGTGCCCGTTTCTGCCTGGGAAAAGGAGACTGGGATAGAGGAAGTTATGTGGGCACTCAGAGGAGGGGCCTGGGAGACTTCCTGGAGGAGGAGGCATTAAAGTTGAGGAGTTAGCCTTGAATGACTGCCTCTGTGTCCAGCTGCTGGGACCGTGCCTGGCACATCCTAGCGATTCAATAAATATTTGTTGCACGATTGAATGAAAGGCAGTGATCAGGGTCTGCAGGTGGGCTGCAGGCAGACTATGGGCTTAAAATAGAAGAGTTGGGGGGGAGTGGTGGGCATGGGCAGTGGTGTGGGGGAGACTGGGAAGGGGAGCTGGGCCTGCTGGGGAAGGGCACTGTGCTGAGCTGAGCTGAGGCATTGTGAATACCTTGCTGGTAGGGGCTGTGCTGACCCAGAGCAGGGCCAGGCACTGCCTCCTTTTCATGTGTTTTCAGCACAGGGCACAAGGCCCAGGGGCCTCAGCAGGGAGGTGAAGAAACTCCACTTGGGGGATCAGGTCTGGACCAAACCTTGCTTCGTTGCCTCTTCCCTGTCCATGAACCCCATGTTCAAGGCCCCTCTTCCAGCCTCAATCTTCCTATCTGTAAAATGGGAACTTAGGGGGTCCAGTGATTAATAATCTGCCTTCCAGTGCAAGGGGATGCAGGTTTGATCCCTGGTCGGGGAACTAAGATCCCACATGCTGTGGGGCAACTGAGCCTACGCAGTCTAGAGTCTATGCTCTCTATAAAGAGAAGCTCCCAGCTTGCAATGAATACCCACTGTAGCAAAAAACAACAACAACAACAAAGGGAACTTAACTCCTTTCTTCCTTTCAGAGCACTTGGGAGGATTAATGGTCAGGTGTACAAGCACATTCAGCACCATCCTGGGCACAGCAGAAGGGAGGGAGCCCCACTTGTATAGTCTCTGGGGCAGAAAGAGTTCCTCAGGGGAGGAGCTTGGCTAAGTTCTAAGCAGAGGCCTGACCAGCAGCCAAGGTTATAACTAAGATCATTCCCCTGGGTGCCCCACAGGCATGACCTCATATGCAGTCACATTCTCTTCCTTCTGGCACCAGAAGGAACTGGGAACTGGGGTGGGGAAAGAGCCAGAGACTTGGGTGTTCTGGGCCGGGCTGGCCCTGGCTGTCACTGAGGAGCCCCATAGGTCAGTGGATGGTGCTGGCCTCTCTGAGGAATGGTGGGGAGTGAGAGAAGGTGGGAGCAACAAGCCAGCCTTTCCCCCTTCTTTGGGGGCCAAGGTGGTAGAGAGCACTATGGTCTGGAGCCAAGCTCACTTGAACTTGAAGCCTTGTTCTGCCTTTTCTTCTGTGAGCTTTGCCTTTACAAGCCTCAGTCTCTTCATCTGTACAATGGGTGGGCATGCTGATGGTGCTCGCCCCGTAGTGTTGCCATGAAGATTAAATACAAGAAAGCATGTATGTGAAGATTACCCGGGGCCTGTAAGGGCTCAACAGCTCTGCACCCTCATCACTCGTTATCACTAGGCTTGGATCTGACTTCCCGTGAGCCCTGGGTCGTTTTTTTTTTTTTAATATTTATTTATTTATTTCACTATGTTGGGTCTTAGTTGCTACACACAGGATCTTTATTGTGGCATGTGGAATCTTTAGTTGCAGCCTGTGGGATCTAGTTCCCTGACCAGGGATTGAACCCAGACCCCCTGCATTGGGAGTGCAGAGTCTTTGGCCCTGGACCCCTGGGGAAGTCCCAAGCCCTGGGTCCTTGACAACAGGGGTTGTGCCTGGCTCTGGGTGTGGGTCTTGGCATGGAGCAGGGGCCTGGGAGGTGTGTGTGCAGCTGAAGTGCGTTGTGGGTATCCCCAAACACATCTCTCCCTGCGCCGCCCACCCTTTACCCTCCTGCCCCAAGTCAGGCCAGCACTGCAGGCTCTCACCCGGAGATACCTCTTTGCTGATGGAGGGCCACCTTTGGGGATCCCACAGTCTAGAAGTGGGGTGAAGAATCTCCCATTGCCTGTGCCTCAAAGAGAAGCTCAGACTCCAAAGAGTTTGGGGTCCTATAGCCAGGCTGGACCAGCTGTCTTTACTGTGTTTTTGCCCCAAACCCACATAGGTTCTTCGGGGTCAGGTGCCTCGACCTCTCCCCTCCACACCCCTCCTGAGCCCTGCCCAAGCACCTGGGTGGCCTGTGTGGTCCTGCCTTTCTCAGCCTCACCTCACCCCCACTCCACCCAAGTTCTGAGTGCTCTGTGCACCCCAAGCCTCTATCCCTGTCTTCTCTCTGCCGCGGGGCCTTTGTACTGCAGTTCCTCCGGCCTCCCTTGGTGTCCTCCTCCACCTTCTTGTGTTCAGCTCCAGGCCAGGCTCCTGAGTTAAACACCTAGGCGCTTCCTGTAGGCTCCTTTGGGGCATTTACCTCTAAGTAATTACATTATTAACTAGATAATCACAGGTTTCATCCCCCTCCCCATCTCTGCAGGAGGACACAGATCTTACCCTGGTGGGACTTAACCCCTTCCTTTCACATTGGTGTCTGTAAACTGAAGCTCAGAGAGGTTAAGGGGCTTGCCAAAAGTCACACAGTCTGTAAGTGGCAAGAGGCAGAAGGACTGGGGTCCCTGGTGCTCTTTGCAGGATGCTAGGCAGGGGGAATGGTGCTGGCAAAGGCTGGGAGGTGTGCCGGTGCCTCAGGCCACACCTCCTGGAGCCTCAGGCCACACCTCCTGGAGCCTCAGGCCACACCTCCTGGAGCCACTCCCTTGACTCTCCAACCTCGCCTTCCCTCCCTGTACACCTCTGAGCGCTGTGCTCTCCCTGTTCAGAGATGTGGCTGCAGCCCAGAGGCTGTTTGGGGGATGATTTTTTTTGGGGGGAGGGATGATTTTTAATTTTTTTTTAATTATATTTACTTATCATTTATTTTGGGTGCCCGGGTCTTCGTTTTGGCACACAGGATCTTCAATCTTCGTTGCGGCCTGTGGGATCTAGTTCCTGGACCTGGGGTCAAACCTGGGCCCCCTGCATTGGGAGCGCTGAGTCTTAGCCACTGGACCACCAGGGAAGCCTCTGGGGGACGTTTTAAATACATCCAAATCCAAATGCTACCTTCCTTCCTGTCAAGAGAAAGGACTGGAGGGACACTGTTGGGTGTCCCCGCTCTGAGTGCCCCCTAACCTGGAGGCATCAGGGCCTGCAGAGGTCTCGCTGCTTTGGCTAGTGAGGCCTGGAATGGGACAGCGACAAGTCAGGCCTGGCCTTGGAGGTCAGTGGTTTCCGGGCATCTCCTCCCTCCTCAACGCGCCCCCTGCCCATGCATGCATATGCAGACACACATACACAGATCCCCACCAGAGAGAGTGTCTGTGGTCTCATGCATAGAGCTGTGCCACATCTGAGAGGCTCACTCCTGATTGCCTTTGGAGCCGCCTTCTTCCCGAGCCTCTGTTTGCTTATCTGTAAAATGGGTGTCTATAGAATAGCACTTGCCTGAAAGGGACTGTCATTGAGGAAATGGACATTCATTCAATGCTCAGCCTGGTGTTTGGCACAGGGTAAGCCCTTGTGAATATTAGCTCTTATTATTGTCACTACTGTCTCATCGGAGGCACCGTCTAGTCTAGTTTACAAGAGCTCAAATTGGACTCGAAACCTAGCCATGTCGTCTGACGTGTGACCTTGAGGTGACCTTTCTGACCTCAGCCCCTCCCCAGTCAGCGGGGATGGCTGGGGATACAGCGAGATAACGCGTGCCACCTCGCCCAGGTCGAGCGCTCAGGACACTCTGTGCCTGTGGTCATTTGTTGCTGGTGGAGAGGCAAGCCCAGGACTCTGTCTTCCGTCATGACCCTGGGGTCCCTGAGACCAGGCAGCCTCCGTGCCAGGGGGAGGGGGCATTGTGTGGCATGGCCATGCCTGCCTGGGATCCAGGCCCTCCTTCTCCAGGACCTTTGACCCTGACTCCACTACAGCTAAAGCCCAGCCTCCCCACAATGAAGCTAAGCTGGGAAACGGGAGCGCAGAGTCCCTCCCGGCTTGACTCTGGACAGTCTGGGGGATGGTGGGGCTGTCCCAGGCCCCCTCTAGACCTCAGGGCCCCTGCCTGTGAAGGGATGGAGTCTCTGCACCCCACCCCCACCCCCGCTACTGCTCCCGCAGTTCTTGGCTTTTGAGCTGGAAAGGAAGTGGAGCCGCACAGCCTCTGCCCTCCTTGGGGTCCAAGTGCGATGATCTCATCTGGAGCCTTGACAGACCCTGGAGGACGGGCAGAAGGGACAGCAGATGGCTGCCCTGGCCTCTCGGGGGGGCTGGCATGCCGCCCTCGTGGCCACTGCTGGCCCACCCTGCAGGTCAGCCCTTCCAGGCGGGGGTGAGTGGCCCGGCCAGAGCCAGGGTGGCAGATGGGCAAGCAGCCTGGGCTTTGGCCTGAGGGAGGGACCGTGGTGGCTAGGGTGGTGTGAGAAGGCCGGCCAGGCGGGGGCTCCCAGGCCTTTGTGGAGTGGTGGCCATCCCGCAGAGCGAAGCTTCTGGATCCCTCAGTTCAGCTGTCATTCTTGCTGGGTCTGTTGCCCATTGATGGGTTGGGTCCCTAGAACCTGGGAAGGAAGTGATAAATTTGGGTAAGGTTTGAAATTGAGCGAGGCTTCCCTGTGACTCAGACGGTAAAGAATCCACCTGCAATGCAGGAGACCCGGGTCCAATCCCTGAATTGGGAAGATCCCCTGGAGAAAAGAAGGGCAACCCACTCCAGTATTCTTGCCTGGAGAATTTCATGGACAAAGGAGGCTGGTGGGCTACAGTCCATGGGGTCACAAAGAGTCAGACACAACTGAGCGACTCATGCTTTCGCTTTTCTCTGAAACTGAGCAGGGGTGTAGTCGGCCTGGGACATGAGTTACGCTGCATGAGAGAAAAACAGGGTTGAGATGGACGCGATGGGCCTAGATGGGTCTGGAGGGCTTCTCTGAGGAGGTGGCCTTTAAGTGGATGCTTCACGCAGGACGGGCAGCCGGTAGTGGGAGATGCAGGGGAGGGGAATCCAGGCAGAGGCTTAGAGGTGGGACAGGCGAGGTATCTTCTGGCTTCTGGAAAAAGACCTGAGTGGCCGATGAGAGGAGTTGGGGAAGATGAAGACGGATAGGTTAGCAGGATCAGGCTTCTCTTTTGCTTTCAGGCCTGGTGATTTACATACAGTAAAATGAGCTATGACAAGTGTATGGAGCTCTGTAACCACCACCATAATTATTCCATTCTTCAGTGGCTCAGATGGTTAAGAATCCACCTGCGATGCAGGAGACATGGGTTCAGTCCCCGAGTCAGAAGAGCCCCTGGAGAAGGAAATGGCAACCCACTCCAGTATTCTTGCCTGGGAGAAATCCCATGGACAGAGGAGCCTGGCGGGCCACAGTTCACAAAGAGTCGGACACGACTAAAGCGGCTGAGCCACACCAGCTATTGCACCCCCCACGCCGGCCGACATTCCCCCTTGGTGGTCAGGGCCTCCCTCCTCCAGACCCTGGCAACCACTGATCTGTTTCCTGTCCCTATAATCTTGCCTGTTCCAGAATATCATGGAAATGGCTTCATACAGTCCATAGCCAACTGAGTCTGACTTCCTCCACTTAGCATAATGCCTTTGGGCTTCACCCACGTGGTTGTTGGGTATCAGCAGTTCCTTCCTCTTTATTGCTGAGTAGTTATTATATGGATGTACCACCGTTTAGCTATTCACCAGTTGAGGGATATTTGGGCTGTTTCCAGAGTTTGATGATTGTTGAAGGATTTCACATAGGAGAATCAACAGTTAAAGAAAAATCACTCCATGTACTAAGTGGAGAACAGATTAGTGGGGAGTAGACTGGCCATCATGGGGACTAAATCCAGTGATTTGGTGATGAATCTGGCTCACTGTGTGTGTGTGTGTGCTCAGTCATGTCTGACTCTTTACGACCCCACCTGACTCCTCTGTCCTTGGAATTTTCCAGGCAAGAATACTGGAATGGGTTGCCATTTACTACTCTAGGGGATCCTCCCAACCCAAGGATTAAACCCCCATCTCCTGCATCCCCTGTATTGACAGGTGGATTCTTTACCCACCTAGGAAGCCCGTAGGTACTCAATAATTCTTCATATAAAATGGCTGTGCCCTGCGGTAGCCTGGGAGGCTTCTTGGTGGAGGTGGCATTTGAGGTGGAGGGGTGAGGAGTTGGGAGACAGATACAGAGAGGAAGGAGGCCCAGGCAATGCAGAGTCCCCATGGGAGCTGGGTGGGCTGGGACCCCAGCTTCCTGCTCCTGCCCCAGCCTTGGTATCTCAGGGTTTCTAGAATGTGGTCTGCAGGGCCCAGCTCAGGATTCCCTGGGGATGCTGGGTGAACAGGCACCTGCCGGGGCCCACCCTAGCTCCATGCGGGCTGATGCTCTTGGGTAGGAGCTAGCCAGGGGACCTCAGCTCTGGAATAGTCTCTTCTGTGTTGGCTATTAAGAGGCTACCCCCTCATGTGTTCAGGAACCTCTTGCCCCCCTGGTTCCTCCTGTCCCCTCTGGGCCAGCTGGGAGCTGTTGCTGGGGGCTCTCCCGCCCTTTGCTTCTTGCTGTGTTTCTTTAAGGGGCTTCGTGTTTGGTCCCTTGCACCTCCAACCCCGTGGGTTGGGAGACCTTCTCACCAGCTGCTTGCCCAGACCAGTTCCATCAGACCCCTGTATCTGGAGCCCCTCCGAATGTTCCAGTAGCCCCACATATAACCCCTCCCTTCTGTCCTCATTGTGCAGAGATTAATCATCTTACATTCCAGTAGGTTTCCTGCTGAAAGTATTTTTTCCTGGAACATTTTGTATTTTTTTTGGCCATGCCACACAGTTTGCAGGATCTTAGTTCCCTGACCAGGTATCAAGCCCCCACCCACCACAAAGAAAGCCCTAAATCCTAGCCACTGGACTGCCAGGGAATCCCCTTTTCTGGAATATTTTAAATGTGGCTTGAAATCAGAATTCTTCTTCTCCAGCTTTATGCCCTGATGGTGGAGAGTGCGGGTCTGGGGTCGCTACCCAGACCCTACAGAGGAGGTGGCTCCAGAGGAAACACAGATTCTGTCTTATTTTGTGCCGTGTCTCCCTGTAGTCTCTCTGCTGAGAGTAATTTCCAGAATAGTGTTTCTAAATGTTTGAAACAAAATGTAAAGGAAAGCAAGCATATGGAAATATAGTTATCAAAGTATATATTTAAATGATGACATAGTAACAGGTGTGCTTATTAACTCATAAGATCTGGAAATAGGTCTATTAACACTGTAATTTCAAGGTACTGATGAGTATAAAGGATATTTTGACATTTCTGCAACAACTGTTATATGCTATGAAAATCTATGTGGTTTCTCTTGGTGTCAAAGCCGTAAGTACTGCTGATACAACCATGGTTTGTCCAGAATAGAAGGAAATGTTGATTTTTAGTTAGTGTTAGTGAAAAATAAAGACGTGCTTTTATTCCCCCCCCCTTACCACTGAAGTTCATGGGCTCCCTGCATTCTGTGCAGACGAGAGAGCCTGAGTCCTGCTTGGAGATGTCTCTGGGTGACCTTGGGCACAGCCCACCTCCCTGTGCTCCTCTGCGGTTCTTTGCCCCTAGAACAGAGATGGTAACTCCTGTGCTGCCTGGCCCTGGGGCTTCTGTGAGGACCCACGAGATGAGTCACGTGGAATGTCTTTGTAAACTGTGACGCCGCGTGCTGCCATGCAATGCCACGCTATTATTAGCGGTTGTGTGAGCTCATGTTTGGCCCTCCGGCCCAGCATGGACCGAGAGACTCTTCCTGGCCAATTCCCCCAGGGTTCCTGGGAATCAGTCCATTTTGGGGAACTGGCCTGCTCCTGAGAGGCTGCTTCCTGCAGGCTGACCCCATGGGTCATTAGGGAGTGTGGTGGGGATAGACGGAAATGTACTTGTGGGCAGGGTGTGGGTGGGGGAGCAGACCCTGCCCATCCTCCTGGGTGGCATAGGGGTCTGAGGCCAGTGCTGGAGCAGCCTAGGCTCTCTCTCTTTTTAAAAAAATTAGTTAATTAATATGCATCAGATCTTAGTTGGGGCTCATGGGCTTTGTTGTTTCATAGCATATGGGTCTCAGTTCCATGACTAGGGATTGAACCCACGCCCCCTGCATTGCAAGGAAGATTCTTAATGCCTCTGGGAAACTTCTGAGCCTCAGTTTCCTCATCTGCAAAGTGGGAACATTTTCCCTACCTACTTCACAGGGCTGGTAAGGGGATCAGACTGTTGTGCATGTACTCTGCTTGGACTGGGCCTGGTAATCAGTGAGCTGTTTTTTATTTGAGGGCATGTCTGGACATGGGGGCTGAGGATTCTAGGGCAGAGGCAGGGCTGTGAGGAGGAGACCTGGGGAGAGGTGGGGCTGGATTCCAGGGTAAGAAGCGTGAACCTAACACAGAGACCAGCAAGAATCGGGGAGGAGATAGAAAGCTACCTGCTTTTTCTTTTTTCCAAGTTTTTTCCAATAAACAGGTGTTACCTCTATAAAAGTGAAAGTGTTAGTCACTCAGCCGTGTCTGACTCTTTGTGACCCCATGAACTGTCCATGGAATTTTTCAGGCAAGAATACTGGAGTGGGTTGCCATTCCCTTCTCCAGGGGATCTTCCCCTGGAGCTCTTTACCATCTGAGCTACCAGGGAAGCCCATTACCTCTATAATCAGAGCGAAATAATTTTTTTTTTTTTTTTGCTGCACTGCACAGTTTGTGGAATCTTAGTTCCCTGATCAGGGATTGAACCTGGGTCACAGCAGTGGAAGTGCTGAGTCCTAACTACGGGACCACCAGGGAATTCCCAAAATAAATATTCTCTGTAAATGGAAAGTCTGACTATTGAGGCTGTAGCGTGGGTGTCTGATCTAGTCCCCAGACCTCCCCCTTCCACTCCCCGTCCTCAGGTTAAACAATCAGGTTAAGCTTCAAGGGGAGGAGAGGTTCCCTCGAAGGAGCAGCCAGAGTGGATGACTTTGGAGGCCTGGCAGACTGGGCCCAATCTGGACACCTTTCCTCAACTTCTTTTTTTTTTTTATTCATTTTTTAATTTTTTACTTATTTGTTTCTTGGCCCTGCTGCATGGCATGTCGGATCTTAGTTCCCTGACCAGGGATCGAACCTGTGCCCCCTGCAGGGGAAGCAAGGAGTCTTAACCACTGGACTTCCAGGGAAGTCCTTCCTCAGTTTCTTTAGTCTGGCCTTTCTGACAGGGGGTTGAGAATCAGGGGCCCCCAGGCTCTGAGGTGGGCACCTTTGGGCCGTGTGGCCATTTCCTGTCTGCTGTGGGGGATGAGGTTTGGGTTTCCCCACTGATACGGGGCGGGAGTTGCTCTCTGACAACCTTACTGAGTAGTCACAGGGCTGGCAGAGTCCAGTGGAGTTTGGCCCCTCTCTCCCCACTTCCGTGCTTTTGGGGTGCGGGGCTCAACTGGGTCACTGAGCTGTCTTTGAAGGAAACGCTGAGCTCCCCACCCACCCCAGCAATTCCCTACCAGCTCCCTCCATTGGATCAGACAGCCCCTGGATGCAGGAGTCCCGGGAGGTGGAGAGGCTCAGTAAGGTCTAAGAACCTCGGAGGAAAGCAGAGTTCTGCTCTTTGCCCCCTCCTCGTGTCCCAGAAGCCTCTTTCCCAGCCCCCACCTCAGACCCCAAAAGCTTAACCCCGGCCTGTGTCCCGCCTTCACCAGCTTCTGCTGCCCCCATCCCAGCAGACCCAGCCATGCGGCCCACAAGCCAGCCTTTGTGGACTCACCATCTCCTGTGGGCCGTGCCAGGAGGGGCTGACTGCATTCTGCCTGCAGCTGGGACAAACCCCCAAGGGCCCTGGGCCCCCCTTGGCTGCCATGGAGAGATGGAGCTGGCATGAATGCAATATCCTGCATTTTCAGAAATGGACTGTGGTGAAGGGCGGGCCTGGAGAGGCAGCTGCTCATGTGAGAAAGATCATTCATTCATTCATTCACTTCTTCAATAGATGCTTACTGAGACCCTGCTCTGTGTCAGGCTCTGGGCTGGGGGAGCTTGTGTGCTGAGACAAGGGACTCTTGCCCATTTAGAGAAAACAACTGTAAGGAAACACCCTGCCTTAGAGTCACTTGGGGGCCCCCATTTCCAGGGTTTCTGATTCAGCAGGTCTTGGTGAGGGTGTAAGAATTTCAAAGTTCCCCGATGTAGCCCAACACTGCTGGTCCGGGGACCACTCTTTGAGAAGCACTGTGATTCAGGACCAGGTGGAAGAATTTTGCGTGGTTTGTATCCTCTATATTTTCAAAACTATTTCCATGGTCATCATTTACTTTCATAAATAGAAAAATCAGTTATTTAAAAGGTTATTTTTTAAGTTGTCCTGCAAAATTGACTTCAGTGCCCTGGATGTGGTCCTGTGATGAGGGGTGTCACCTTTTATGATCTAAATGTCACACATCTTTTTTTTTTTTTTTAATTTCACTTATCTTTAATACTGATTTATTTATTTGGCTGAATGGCGTCTCCGTTGCGGCACGTGGGATCTTCGCCGAGTCATGTGGGATGTTTTGTTGCGGTGCACGGACTCTCGTTGTGGCACATGGGCTCCAAAGTGTGCAGGCTCAGTAGTTATGACACATGGGCTTAGTTGCTCCTCAGGGATCCTAGTTCCCTGACCAGGGGTTGAACCCACACCCTCTGCATTGCAAGGAGGATTCTTAACCCACTGGACCACGAGGGAAATTCCTAAATGTCATACATCTTAATGTAGCCTAGCATCATTAGTTTTGCATGCCCTGCACTTCCATTTGGCTCTTCCTGAGCTTGGGGTCCACTCAGACCCCCACATCCTCCTCATCAACATGTTCTGTAAATGGTATGGTGAGGATTTGAACAGAAGCCCATCTGGAGGCTGGTTTAGCTTGGATTTAGCCAACTGGCCCCCACTTCCTGAGTGCCATTTCCTTTATGCTTCCTTAATCTTGCCAGCTGAAATGCGTGTGGACCCCTCACTTCCTCATTTCTTTAACTGGTGTGATCATTGACTGGCCCACTTCCTTCTTCTCCACGGATTAGTTATCTATTTTATATATAGTAGTTCAGTTTCTCTTTTTAATCTACAGTCTTATTTAATGCATTCAGTCACACAAAAGATAGATCCTTTTATTTGTGATTCAGCTTTCACATCTGCTATTAGACATAGTGATCATTGGTTTCTCCTCCCGGGTCTCCCCACTGCTCCCTTTTACACTTTGTCTAATGATTGCTGCCGGTTGGTGTGTCTCGTTATGGTTGTTTGCCTAAAACCAGACATGCCACCATGCACTCAGGATGTTGGGACCTATGCTGGGTGTGGGGGTTACAGCAGGGAGTGAGATGGACATGGGGAAGCCCCACCCCACCCCGTCCCCGGCACTCACAGTGTCTCTGGGAGATAGACTATTAAATGAAGAATTACTGATGTGTTCATGTTGACAAAGGGGAAGTGAAGGACATCTGGGAACTGATGACAGAGGTGGTCAGGAGCTGCCTTGAGGAAGTGAGGTCACCCCCCTCAACCCAACCCCCTCCACTTAAAACCCAAGCTCAGATTCTTTTATTTATTTATTTGGTTCTACTGGGTCTTCGTTGTTATGCACAGATTTTGCTCTCTAGTTGCAGTGCCTGGGCTTCTCGTGGTGGCTTCTCCTGTTGCAGCGCATGGGCTATGCAGCACAGGGTCTTCAGTAGTTGTGACCCCTGGACTTAGTTGCCCCATGACATGTGAAATCTTCCCAGACCAGGGATCAAACCTCTGTCCCCTGCATTGGCAAGCAGATTCTTAACCACTGGACCACCAGGGAAGTCCCAAACTCAGATTTTTTTACTCAGCCCTTCAAAGCCCTGGATTGCTGACCATTGTCAGTTTCCCCAGCCTCACCTTACCCCTGTAGCTTCCCTGGCCACTTTGCTGTATCTTGATACACTGAGCTCTTTCTTGCCTCAGGGCCTTTGCACACACTCCCCCCACCCCTCTGTCTCATGGGTGTTCCTTTGGCCTCCCCAGCCATGTCCTCCAACATAGCATGTTCCCCCATTACTCCATCATATTACCCACGTGTTTTGTTTTTGGTTTTTTATCTTCATAGCTCTTAACAGTTCAGTTCAGTTCAGTTCAGTTGCTCAGTTGTGTCTGACTCTGCGACCCCATGAACCGCAGCACGCCAGGCCTCCCTGTCCATCACCAACTCTCGGAGTTTATCCAGACTTATGTCCATTGAGTCGGTGATGCCATCTAACCATCTCATCCTCTGTCATCCCTTTCTCCTCCTACCTTCAATCTTTCCCAACATCAGCGTCTCTTCAAATGAGTTAGCTCTTCGCATCAAGTGGCCAAAATATTGGAGTTTCAGCTTCAACATTGTAACCTAACAGTGTCTGAGGGTTTTTTGATTTTTTTATTATTTATTTATTTTTTTCTGAGGGTTTTTTTAATCTGTCCATTTACAATGTGTCTAGCCAGTGATACTTGGGGCTCCACACAGACAATACAGAAGGGGCCACGTTCATCTTGGTTGCCATGCTCCTTCCCCAATCTCCTGCTTGCACAGGGCCTGGTATGCAGTTAGTGCCCATAAATGCTTGTTGAATGAGCCCTTTTCTGCTTCCCCAGTGTATTCGTTTCCTGTTGTTGCTATAAGAAATTACCAGAACTTTAGTGGTTTGCAGCAATCCCAGCTTATCATCTTACAATTCTGAAGATCAGAAGTCTGAAAACCAAGGTGTTGGCAGGACTGATTCCCTGTAAAGGCTCTGGCGAGAATCCATTCCCTTTTCCTGCTTCTAGAGGCTGCCTGCCTCCCCTGGCCCGTGGCCCTTTCTCACCTTCAGTGTACATCACCCCAACCTCTGCCACATCGCCTACTCCTGCTCTGATTGCTTTGCCTCCCTCTTTTTTTTCCTTTTAATTTTTATGTATTTATTTGGCTGCTCCCAAATAAATTAGCTGAGGCATGCAGGTTCTTCAGTCTTCATTGCAGCATGCAGAATCTTTTTTTAGTTGCGGCACGCGAACTCTTAGTTGAGGCATGTGGGATCTAATTCCTTGACCAGGGATCGAACCTGGGCCCGCTACATTTCAAGCATGGAGTCTTAGCCACTGGACCACCAGGGAAGTCCCTTACCTCCCTCTTAATGGATGCTTGTGATTACATTAGGTCCACCCAGAAAATCCACGATAATCTCCCAATCTCAAGATCGTTAATGTAATTATATCTGTACAGTCCCTTTGCCATGTAAGGGGACATATTCAGATTCTGGGAATTAGGATGTGGGCACTTGAGGGGGGTTGCACTGTGCAGCCTACCACTCTCAGACCCCCCCTTCCCCCTCGGGGTGCCTAGGACAGTGTTGGGTATGCCCTGTGCTCAAGCACTCTGGCCACCGCCACAGGGCCCCGCGACCTGACCTCTCCTCCCCTCTGCAGGACGAGATCGAGGAGCTGCGGGCAGAGATGCTGGAGATGCGGGACGTCTATATGGAGGAGGACGTGTATCAGCTACAGGAGCTGCGGCAGCAGCTGGACCAGGCCAGCAAGACCTGTCGCATCCTGCAGTACCGGCTGCGCAAAGCCGAGCGCCGCAGCCTCCGCGCTGCCCAGACCGGCCAGGTGGATGGCGAGCTCATCCGTGGCCTGGAGCAGGATGTCAAGGTAAGCCTGGGCCCCCCTCGCCAGTCCTCAGAGGTGCCCCTGCCTGGGGCGGTGGCGGGGAGGATCATGAGCCTGAGTGGGCCCGGGTCAGCTCACTCCTTGTGTATCCCTTGGGCAAGTTCCATCATCTCTTGGCGTGTCAGCATCCTCATCTGTAAATGGGGATCCCTGGTGAACTGACCAGCCATCATCCACCAGGGTTGTCACACTTTGGGACAATTCACAATATGAATCCTCCCAACAGCAGCTGCCGTGTGAGTTGCAGCCACACACCTGGTGCTGGGGTCCGAGTTGTCTCTGCACAGTTCCGTGGAAGTTTCCTTTCTTGTGCTGGTGGAGAGTAGTGAAGGTCTGGAGTTAGATAAGGATGGTTTATATCTTGACTCCAATATGCCCTAATTTTATGGTTTGGAGCAAGTCACCTATGTTTCAGTTTCCTCATCTGTAAAATGGGTATAACAGCAGCCCATGCCTCATAGGGCTCTCTGAGGATCAGATGAGATCAGGTAGGTAAGAGGTCACTGTAAACAGTGAAAAATGTTAGCTACTATTATTATTCCCATTTTTCTGGATGAGGAAAGTGAGGCTCAGAGAAAGGAAATACCTCTCCAAGGTCACGGGACCCGCTGTATTGCTGGCAGAATGCAGACTCATCAGCCTCCCATGCTGGCTGCCTGACCTCGCTGTCCTCGGCCTCAGGGAGCAGGAGAAGGATGGCCTGGAGTCTGGCAGGGGGAGGAGTCTGCCTTACCTGTCTGTGTGAGCCCAAGTCTGGGGACTGACAAATCTGGGGGACCTGGCCTGACACCCAGCTCTCAGCACTCAGCCCAGTGTCATCCAGGGATGTAGGAACTGGGGGTGAGGGCATCTCGTGCAGCCTGGGGGCCTATGGGATCTGCCTGCAGGGGAACCTCTGAGCCGAGGCTTGAGGTACAAGGAGTGTTGGAGGAAGAGGGCCCCTGTAAGCAGGTGGGGTGAAGAGTGAACACCAGCCCCACCCTGGACTTTGCGTCTCCCGTTGTCTTTCATGTGCCAGGTGCATCAGGTCTGCTGATGACGAAACAGAGCTAAGAAAGGTTATATCTCCAAGTCCCAAGTGCACCAGGGACCTCCCTGATGGCTGAGTGGCTAAGACTCTGCACTCTCAAAGCTGGGGGCCTGGGTTCAATCCTGCATGTCACGAAAGAATATCTGGCAGACTGCAACAAAGATCAAAGATCTCACGTGCTGCAACTGAGACCGAGAGCTGCCAAATAACTAAATACAAATACTTTTTAAAAAATCAAGAATCGAAGTGCTCTTCTCTATCTGAGAAGCCAGCTTCTGTGATAAATGGTTACAGAAATATTCAAATTCCCAGCACCAGATTGAGAGGGTGGCGGGTGAAGGGAGAGCCTTAGAGGCTTAGAGGAATCTGGGTTTGGGCCCAGGTAGTTGGGGCTTTCAGGCAAAGACCCACAAAAGTCAGCCTTAGATGAGGAAGGTGTGGAGGAAGGCTGGAGCTGGGAGTGGACTGGCAGGGTTGCTGGTGCCTCCCCGGGAGGAGCCAGGAGCAGCTGGTGTGTGTGCAGAGTGTGAGGGGGGAGGCCCCTGGAGCCTGGGCGGAGGGGAGTGGGCCCCTTCTGTTGGGATTTGAACCAGCCAATCAGCAATCGGCTCGCCCCTTCCCTCCCTCCTCTCCCTGAGCCTGCAGCTGGGGCGCTGAGCTCATCCATGCCGGCCTGGGCTGGACAGCTCTGGCTGCCTCCCTCAGTCCCATGTGCTAGGGACGTTCTGGGGCGTTTCTCAGAGGTTCTCAGAATGCTGACTTCCTTGGTATTGCCTGGGAGGGCTTGATGGTCCTAAGTGGATAGGACTGGTTGCTGTCTGGAAGGGACCCTCTGATTTCTCAGCCAGCAAGAGCAGACTGGAATGGGGCCACTTCTCGGGGTCTCAGTTTCCCCTTCTCTTAAATGGTGGGCTTAGAGCAGCTGAATCTTCAGGGCTTTAGCAGCTCCAATGCTTTTAGCAAGCAGGTGGATTATTGGTGTGGGTGCTGTGAAAGAAACCTCAGGCCTTGGTTCTCCCTCTCCCCCTGCCCCCCCTGCTGGGTCTCACAGCTGAGAGGACCCACAGAATCTCCTCTGGAATGTTGTCCATCATGAGGAGGGCAGAGGTCGTGGCAGAGACCTGCTCTGCCACTGGCTTGCCCTGTGGCTTTGGGAGAGCTGCTTTGCAGCCTGAGCCTCAGTTTCCCCATGTGGAAGATGGGGGTGCAGCAAGTCTCTACCTGGAGAGACTTTTGTGAGGAGAAAATGAAATAGTGCAAGTAAAGAGCATGCTGAGCGCAGGGGCCAGCTTGGGACGCTCCCCCAGCAAATAAGCAAATGTTGGTTGGGGTGTTACTGTTAATATTCAGAAGAAAAACTTACAAGTGGGATGAGTGGCTGGGCCAGGGCAAGGAAGCAGGTAGAATCTCAGCCTCCCTGGATGGATAAGTATAGCCTGGAGGCTTGTTCACCATGCAGATTCCCAGGCCCCAGCCTCAGGGGCTGGGATCCTGTGGGAGGGTATCAGGTTCCAGGAATCCAGGATGAAAATTCCTAGCTGGAGAAACCCTTGTAGGGGGCCCCAGGACACACCAGTAAAACATTTCTTAGAAGCAGTTTACTTCCTGGGTGACTTGAGCAGGTTACTTTCTCTTTTTGCATCTCAGTTTTCTCATCTGTACAATGGGGGTAACATTCCCACCCTCCCTGGGCTCTTGGGAGCATTTAGCCACACTGAGTCCAGATGCTGCCTGGACATGGGGTATTCCTCAATGAGGGCTCCCAGCCCCTGCCCTGAGGATTCAACATGACATAAATGCCTTGAAGCCTTAGGCTTAGGAGCCGAGGGGCCGATGAGTGAGGTGGCTGTGGCCTGGAGGCTGCCAGTTGCATTTGGCAGGAGCCAGGCCCCAGCGCTGTAAACAGTGACCTCATGGCTGAGAGCATTTGTTTGTGCTTTGGGGATTTGCCCTGGTTTCCGGAAGCTGCAGCTGCTTCGCCTCCTGTAGTATCTCAGTCTCCCCAACTTGGGGAGGGTCGTGAGGGGATCACATGAGACAGGCAGGTGGGCCCCTCTGAGCCCCTGACACTGTGAGCACACGTTGTGCTTTTTATATATTTAGTTTTTGGCTGTGTTGGGTCTTAGTTACGGCACATGGGATCTTCCTTGCCCTGCGTAGGCTCTATAGTTGTGCCTTAATGGATGGGATCTTAATTCCCTGACCAGGGAGAGAACCTGCATCCCTTGCATTAGAAGGCGGCTTCTCAACCACTGGACCACCAGGGAAGCCCCTGTGCTTATTATTAATACTTTTATTACCGATATTAACACAATGTGTTTTCAAGTTTCAGACCAACAGCAAGCTTATACTGAGAGCAAGACTCCAGAGCTGACCCACCTGATTTCAAATCTGGTTCTGTAGCTTCCTGGTGTGTGACCTTGGACAAGTGACCTACCTTTTCTTTCTGAGCCCCAGAATGGGGATGATAAATTACTTCCTGAGGGTTGAAAGGCACGTGGTGCGTGCTCAGGTAGTGACCTGATTCTACCTGCTTACCTGTGGGAACCAGGATGCCAAGGACCACTGAGACTCAGAGGGGGGAAGGGTCAGGCCCAGGCAGCGAGGCTCCTGCCCTCGAGACACTTGTGCTCCTTGTTGCTTTGGGCCTCCATCAGGGGCACGGGGCTCTGTGGGGATCTGAGATTTGTCCACATTGGAATTCTGTAAGCTACCTGGCACTAGGCCTTCTTTATAAAGCACCCCAGGGGGTAGAGAGCAGATGGAGAAGGGGTTCCTGGGGAAGGGGACAGAAGGCAGCTGGGGACTCACCAAAAGGGTGAAATCCACAGAGTCACTCATGGACCCCAGGAGATCCAGGAATCCACACTGATCATGACTTCTTGGTGGGGAGTGGGTCACCTGGTCACCAGGTTGAGGCCTTGGTGGGAATGGAGTGAACCCCAGGTGGAGAGGAGCTTGCCCAGGTGGGAGTGTAGTTGGGAGAGGAGCCCTGGATCCCCCCACCCCGCCAGGAGCTGGTCCCTCAACCCCAGTCAGGAACACAGCCCTCTCTGGACATTTGGGGGTGTAGGTGGTTGGGGGGAGCATCCCCAGCCAAGTTTGGCCAGGTGCAGCTCCCCATGTGTCAGTCATTTACTCCTTCATTGCCCCCCCCATTTTGCTTGTTGGAGTCTTGGATCTGTTTGTTTATCCAGTAAGCATTTATTAGGCACTTAGTATATGCCAGACTTTGCACTGCTACTGGGACAGAGACATATGAAGGAGCCCAGGCGTGCCTGGATTCTAGACTTCTGTACTCCACCACTCCTACCCCTAGGGGCTAAGCAGATGAATGAGGGAGTGAATGAATGAATGAATGAAGTATTCATCAGGACAGGGGCTCACTGGGTGACCTCACAGCCTAAAACTTGGGGCCAGAGCCACAAGCCTGGGGCTGAATACCTCTAGCAGAAACACACACTAAACTCAAAAGTGAGGCTATGAGATGTTGGACCAAGTCGGATAAAATCAGTGCACAGAGGTGAAGTGGTAGTCTTAACAATACATGACAAAATCATTATTCTTTTTTTTTTGTCCATACCACGTGGCATTGTGGGATCTACTTCCCTGACTAGGGATCAAATCTGTGCCTGCTGCATTGGAAACTTGGAATCTGAACCACTGGACCACCCAGAAGGTCCCCAAAATCATTATACTTTTGAGTACCTGCTATGTTTCAGCCATCAGCCCAAGCACTGTGTTGTTTATTCCCCACGGCAGCCCTTGTGACAAGGCTCTGTCACCCCCTTTTACCGATAAGCAAACCGAGACTTCAGATGCTTAAAAAAACTGCTCTCCTGGGTCACACACCCAGCGAGGGCTGAAATTAGGCTTGAATCTAGTTTTGCCACCTGCAACATCTTTGTTCTGCTAGGGAGGAATCGCTCACCCCACTTTGTGGAGGGGGGAGGTTTTGGGGGCCTAGAGAGACTGTGGAAGGAGCCTGGTGGGTCGGCTTCTGACCACCCTTGGAGAGCTTCAAGGGTGGAGAGAGGCAGTGGGCAACGGAGGGAGGAGAGAGAGGGAGTGCTGAATTTCCTCTCTGGCTGTTGTTTTTCCTGGCCTGCCTTGCACACTGCCAAGGGCTCTGTGCTGAGCTGGGCCTGGGCCCAGGCAGAAGGCAGAGCCAGGGAGGGCCCTCTTCCCTTCCGGCGGGGAGGAGGTGCCACGGTCATTTCCGAGACTGGCAGGCCCGAGGTGTTGGGCTGTCTGCCTCACTTATCCTTCTTGCTGGCAAAAGTCCTCATACCCCTTGTGGAGTCCTCGCCACACGGCCCTTCAGCCAAAGCCCCTGAGGTCCCCCCAGCTTGGCTTACACTATCTCTGACTCTGAGCAGGTCATTTGCGCTCTGAGCCTCTTATTTCCTTGCCAGCAAAATGGGGGCAGAATTGGGGTGAAGACGGGTGAAACTGTCACATAGCAGATATTCAACAAATGCTAGTGCTTAGTCCTCTCAGGGATGGAGGCTGGTTATGATTTACCATCTCAGAAGGGCTTTCTTGGGACTTCCCTGGTGGCCCAGTGGCTGAGACGCCACACTCCCAGTGCAGGGGCCCTGGGTTTGATCCCTGCTCAGGGAACTAAATCCTGCATGCTTCAGCTAAGACCTGGCACAGACAAAAAAAAAGAATATTAAAAAAAAAGAAGAAGGGCCTTCCTCATCCCCAGAGACCCCTTTTCCTACCCTTTCACCCCCGCCATCAGGGGATAGGACAGGGGGTGTCCTCGAAGAAATGGAGTGTTGTTGGAGCAGAGTCCTGGAGCCGGTGACCTGGGGTTTGTGGCTGTGTCAGCTCCTCCCGGAGGGATGACCTGGACGGCTGCCCAGCCTCTGTCATTTGGGGCATGTTCTGTATCCCAGACAATTGGAAACAGGCCTCGGGGTCTGTGTCACACTGTCACCCCCAGCAAGCCATGCCCTCTCTGGACTCAGCCTGTCCCAGCAGTCGCCGCCACTCACCCAGAGCTCACTGTGCAGGCCCTGGACCAAACCTTTGGTGCAACAGCTGATTCAGGCCTCCTGTTGGCCCGGGAGGTTGAGCTATTATTATTGCACCCATTTTGTAGTGAAGGAGACAGAGGCAGAATAGGGAAATGATTGGCTCAGGAACATATGCTGGTTACTGGCTGAGAAAAAATGAGGTTCAAAGGGCTTTAGGGAAGCCTATCTTCCTCTGGGTTTCCCCTCTATGTATTATTATTATTTTTTAATTTATTTGGCTGTGCTGGATCTTAGTTGCAGCATGCGGGATCTCTTTAGTTGTAGTATGGGAACTCTTAGTTCAGCGTGTGGAATCCAGTTCCCTGACTAGGGGTTGAATCCGGGCCCCCTGCGTTGGGAGCGTGGAGTCTTAGCCACTGGACCACCAGGGAAGTCCCTCCCCTCTCTTTAAAGTGAGCTTCTGGGACTTCCCTGATGGTCCAGTGGTTGGGACTCCACCTGCCGGTGCAGGGGACACTGATTCAATCCCTGGTCAGGGAGGATTCCACATGTTTCAGGAGCCCGAGAGCCACAACTACTGAAGCCCATGTGCCTGGAGCCCGTGCTCTGCAAGAGAAGCCACTGCAAAGAGAAGCCCATGACCGCAACTAGAGAGTAGCCCTTGATTTCCTCAACTAGAGAAAGTGCACACGTAACAACAAAGACCTAGGGCAGCCAAAAATAAATAAGTACATACATATCTACATAAATAAAAATGAGTTTCTGGTCCTGCCATAGGCTCTTGAGAGAACTGGGCAAGAAGGTGGATGGGAGAGGCTTTTGGAAGCATTAAAAGATCCAGATAAATGTAAAGGCACTGCTAAGGATCGACAGAGCCTCTCACTTTCTAGGGGCTGGACCATGATGTGAACACAGGAAGCGCAGGGTTCCTGGGTTTGGGTTTTGGTTCTCCCACTTCCGGGCTGTGTGACCCTTGTTGAGATACTTGACCTCTCTGTGCCTCAGTTTCTTCCTCTTCAAGTGGGCGTGACGAGAGTACCTGCCTGCCCTGGGGCTGCTCTGTGACCACGATTGGATGGTCCTTGGCCTGCTCATGCCCTGCTTGTCGCTTGCCTTTGCTCAGGTCTCTAAAGACATCTCAGTGCGGCTGCACAAGGAGCTGGAGGCAGTGGAGAAGAAACGGGCGAGGCTGGAGGAGGAGAATGAGGAGCTTCGGCAGCGGCTGATCGAGACGGAGCTGGCCAAGCAGGTGCTGCAGACGGAGCTTGAGCGGCCGAGAGAGGTGAGGGCCCTGTCCTACCTGGAAGGGCCAGGCCTGTGCCAGCCCCACCCCAGCCAGTGTCTCTGAACCTCTGTTCCGCATTGTTATGCCATCCTGGCAGAGCTGTCTATTCGTTCATTGCTTCAGCACACGCGCCCTGAGCACCTCCTGTGAAAACTGTGTGCTGGACACCAAGGACACAGTGGTGCTTGAGAGACACCTGGCTCCTGACCTCCAGGAGCCCAGAGGCTAACGAAGGAGACAGTCAGCCATCAAAGGAGCACAGCTGGGTGGGAGATTACCTGAGAAAACGTGTGGCGATGCCCAGCCTAGAGCCCAGTGCTCTGTGCCTCAGTCTCCTCATCTATAAAATGGGATAGTAATACTAAGAGTCATCAGAAGGACTAAGTGGGATAGATTTTATGGATATGCTTTAGGGATGGCCAAGCGCTGCCACTCGGTATAAAGTCACTGCCGGGGCTGGCCTCTGACTGGTGTCTCAGCACATTTTTATGACACAGTTGCTTCTTAAATGTGGCTCCAGGCATCAGGCTCTCTGTCTTTGCTCATGAGCGCCCCTCCCACCTGGCAGCCCGTTCTTCCTCCTGCTGTGTGTTAGGTGTACAACATGTTAAGCACCATGCCAGACACTTTCTATAATTTCCATAATAGGCCCAATGAACTTGTGATTGTACCCATTTTATGGATGGGAAAATGGCCCTGAGGGAGAGAGGAATGTCCTCAAGGTCAAGTAGGGCCCACTGGGGTACACTGATTGGAAACCACCAGCAGGGGCAATGCCTAAGGGCTGGAATCTTCCAGAAGCCAGCACTCTGTGTCCCAGGCAGCCCGGGTGCCTTCTGGCCCCAGCTGCCCCTCAGCTGTCTGACTGCTCCCGAGGCATCCTAGGATCGAATGTTGTTCTGGGGCACAGTCCTCATCTTCCCGGGGACAGGCATTCCAGTGTTCCAGGACACACCACGGCCCTGAGGCCAGAGCAGTCCTTCAGCTGCCCTTCCCGCTGGCTGTGTTGGTGTGATGTGCCAAAGGCTTCTCAGAGTGGAGAGGGAGGTATGTGCTGCTCAGGGCTTCCCAGGGCGGGGTGGGGGCCCCCTTCCCTCAGGCAGCCTCCTGCCCCCCATGACCTGGCCTGGCCTGGTGCCACAGGGCACCGTCTCCACACATCTCATTGTTGCCACCCTTCATAGTGAAAAGGAGAGACAGTTTCAGAAAGTGCCTTGGAGGCACTTGTAAAGGAGGGGAAAAGGTTCGATGCATGAGACAGGGTGCTTAGGGCTGGTGCACTGGGATGACCCAGAGGGATGGGATGGGGAGGGCCGTGGGAGGGGGGTTCAGGATGGGGACCACATGTACACCCATGGCTGATTCATGTCAATGTATGGCAAAAACCATTACAATATTGTAAAGTAATTAGCCTCCAATTAAAATAAATAAATGTAAAAAAAGGTGGGGGGGGAAGGAGGCCCAGAGAGGGAGAGCTTGCCTGAGGTCACCCAGCCTTTCCTTGGCTGAGATGTGGCTGAGACCCTGAAGCTACCTCCCCTTTCTAAGTTTCTTCCTCTGTGACGTCAGGATAATAACAGTACCTAGCTTACGAGGTTCATAATCAGTCATAAGATTCATAGCCATAGAACACTATGAAGAAGTTAGAAAGAATAAGGTAATATGGCAGTTCCTGAAAAAATTAAACACAGAGTCACCAAATAAGCCAATTCTACTTCTGGGTATATACCCAAAAGAATTGAAAACAGGGACATGGACAGATATTGGTACCCCCATATTCATAGCAGACCTGCCTTGTGACTCAGTGGTAAAGAACCCCCCCTGCCAAGCAGGAGACCCAGGTTCAATCCCTGGGTCAGGAAGATCCCCTGGAGAAGGAAATGGCAACCCACTCAGTATTCTTGCCTGGAGAATTCCATGAACAGAGGAGCCTGGTGGGCTGCAGTCCCTGGGGTCGCAAAGAGTCAGACACAACTGAGCGACTAAACAATAGCATTCATAGCAGCATTATTCACAGTAGCCAGAAGGTACAAGCAACCTACATGTCCATCAGTGAACAAAGAAATATGTAGTATGTACTTACATTGTATGTGTGATCCTAAGAAGGAGTGTGATTCTAACACAGGCTACAATGTGGGTGAACCTCAAGGACATCGTGCTCGATGAAATAAGCCAAACACGACAGGACAAGTATTGTATGATTCCACTCAGATGAGATACTGAGAGTAGTCAGATTCATAGAAACAGAAGTAGGTTGGAGGTTATCAGAACCTGGAGGGGGGAGAGTGTGGGGAGATATTATTTACTACATACAGCATTTCAGTTTGGGGTGATGATAAAGTTCTGGAGGTGAGTGGTGATTATACCACTGAATTGTACACTTGCAAGTGGTTAAAAGTGGCAGATTTTATGTTATGTATATTTTACTACCATAAAAGGAAAACATGGTTAAAATGGTAAATTTTATATTAGGTTTACTTTCCCTTGTTTTTTTTTTTTTTTTTAAAGGTAGATACATATGCACCGATGTGGAAAGATTTCTAAGGTACATTTTTAAGCACAAAAAAGAAATGATAGAACCATGCATGTTGTGCAATCTCACTGATCATTTTGGAGACCTATACAGAACAAACTGGTTTTGAAGCATATGTGTCTATGTGCAAAAATGCACAGCCTGGAGGAAAATCTGGGGAAAAACCCACTGAACTCAGGTGTTAGAAGTGGTGGTAGTGGGGTAGGGAGTGACCTTTGCTTTTTATTATATGACTGATGTAGTTAGGGTTTTTTTTTGGGGGGGACATGGTCATTATTAGTGAAATTTTAAATGAAGTCAAGCATGTAAAGAGTCCTTTATGGGGCCTGGCACACAGTAGATGCTCAAGAAACACTGGTTCACTTCCTACTTATTTATTTGGCTACAGCAGGTCTTAGTCGTGTCATGCGGGATCTTTCGTTGTGACACATGCACTCTCCAGTTGTGGTGGATGGGCTTAGTTGCCCCCCCCAACATGTGGGATCTTCATTCCCCCATCAGGAATCAAACCCGCGTCCCCTGCATTGCAAGGTGGATCCTTAGACATTGGACCTCCAGGGAAGTCCCTCACTTCCTCTTGAAGGTGATATCAGCAGGGTTGGTTTAGCCCTCCCTGATGTCCCTTGGAGTCTTAGGATCTGGGCAAGGAGGCGTGGCCCTGTGTTTATTGGCTGATTGCCCTCTCCCCCCTCCTTCTCTTTCCTGATATGGTTTCTATGGAGACAGGGGTCCCTTAGCAATTCTTCTGCCAGAGCTGCTCTAGTCCCATCATCGAGATCTGCCTTTGCCATCCTGACAGGTTGCTGTGGCGATGCTGTCACCCGGCTGGGAACAGGAGCCCCTGGCCTGAGCTGATGTGGTTGCTATGGAGATGGCACTTCGCTGGAGAGAAGGGAGGGTGGCCTGCCCCAGCCGTGTTCTGCAGTGGCACTGTTGCCAGCTGGATTGCAGCTCAAAAATCATAATAGCAGCCCCCCAACCCCAATGCAGTATCATTCCCCTTCTTTGTATTTTAGGCAGAAAGCTAGTGTCAATGTTGACGGGATTTATTATAATATAGCTGCTGTGTCTGAGCGCTTACTCTGTACCAGGCACTGCACTAAGCATTTTATGTGTGTCTTCACGTGCAGCCAACAGCCTCCCAGGGTACATAGTGATTTTTGTCCCCATTTTATTTTATTTCTAACCATGCTGCGAGGCTTGTGGGATCTTGGTTCCCCCACCCAGGATTGAACCCGGGCCCTTGGCAGTGAAAACTCAGAGTCTTAACCCTTGAACATCCAGGGAATTCCCATTTTGTCCATGTTTTATAGATGGTACTCCCCTTGGCAATTGTTTAATTGCAGTATAGTCCACATACCATAAAAGTCACCATTTCTTGTGTTTATTTTGGCTTGTGGGATCTTAGTTCTGTGACCAGGGACTGAACCCGGGCTCTTGGCAGTAAAAGTGTGGAATCCTAATTGCTGGACCACCAGGGGAAAATTCACCACTCTAAGGTGTACAATTCCATGGGTTTTAATATATTCATAATGGTGTGCAACCCTCACCATTATCTAATTCCAGAACATTCTGTTGTTAGCAGTCACTGCCTACTCCCCCCTCCCTCCAGCCCGTGGCAATGTATGAGTGTATGAGTGATATAGAGACTCTCGGTCTCTATGGTTTTGCCTATTGTGGACATTTCATCCAAATGGAATCATGCAACGTGATCTGTTGTGACTGACTTTTTTCACTTAGCATCATGTTTTCAAGGTCTTTCTCTGTTGAGACAGGTGTCAGTACTTCGTTGCTTTTCATGGCCATATAGTAATCCTTTGTGGAGAGGCCACAGTTTGTCCGTTCATCAGTTGATGGACATCTGGGTTGTTTCCACTTTGGGGGCTGTTATGAACTAATGCTGCTGTGAACCCTTGTGTACAGGTTTTTGGGTGGACATGTTTTCAGTTCTCTTGGGTGTATACCTGGAGTGGACCTGCTGTATGTAGACGGGATAGGAGAAAGGACTTTCCACCTTCCAAAGCTACACTGACTCTCACGGCGATGCCCCTGCGCTCCTCGCCCCATCCAAGGGCCTACCCGGAACCCTGCTGTGTCTCAGGACCTCTGAAGGGGCTGCTCACTCCAGTGAGGACCTCCTTCTCTGGCCCGGGCTTCTTGGCCTGATTCCCACTGTTAAGGGGTAAGAAGGGCACTGGCTGTAGCATCAGTTCACCTGGGTTCCTGTCTCCGTTCTGCTGGATTCATCATCTCGTGCAACCCTGCTATGGCCTATGTGATGCAGGACGAACTTGAACTTGGAGTCACGTGGGCCTGGGTTTGAATCCTGGCTTTGCCACTTATTGGCAAATAACCAATGAGTGCAGTAGCATTGGGCAAATCATATAAACCTTTCTAGTGCTCAGTTTTGTTCATTTATAAAATGGGACTATGAATCCCTGCTTCTCAGAGGTGTTTGTAAGAATTGATCAAGACAAAGCAGGTGAAGGACTTGGTCAGTACTGGTTGTCAATATTGTATCAGCACCCCGACAACCTCTATGATGGCTGTGGTCCCGAGGAAGTATTTACCTTAATCTAATGACTATGCTTCTGGGACATACCTGGCAATCCAGTGGTTAGGACTCTGCACTTCCAATGCAGGGGGTGTGGGTTTGATCCCTGGTCAGGGAACTACGATCCCACAGGCCACGAGGCGTAGCCGAAACATAAAATTTAAAAATTAAAAAATAAGTCATAATATGCTTCTGCAGCCTCTAACAAGCAGCTCTCCATATCAGGCTTCCAGTTGCCCACAGAAGGAGCAGTTAAGTTGCAAGTCTGCGCTTGCAGTTGGCAGCGTCTGTCCCAGTGATTTGATCTGGGGCCCTTGTCAAACCACTCTGTTTCCTCCTCCCCAGTGGTCTCCCCCAGCCTGGAGCCACACCCCTTCTCTAGCTTCTTCAGCCAAGAATGCCTCAGTCTTTGAGATGCACCCCCAACCCAGATCCACACCACCCCCTCACCACTTCGGAGGAAATTTCATCCACACTGCACAGTCTGTGTTTTCAGGAGACCTTTCCAAACATCCCCTCTAAACTGGGTGAAAATCTACCCAACTGTTTTGGCAGAAGGCTCGTTTTATTCCTTGAAGGTTGGTCTTTGTCTCCTGGCAGGATGGAAGGTGTTAGTAGGCAGGGGGCCGCTGCAGTTGTGTTCGGCAGCCTCTCCAGTGCAGTCTGGGGAGTGGGGGCACCATCCCAGTCTCCCCGAGAAGGGAGAGAAGGGCAAGCAGGGACAGAGCTCCTGCTGCTACTAGGAGCCGTTAGACCAACGATGCTTAGAGGCGCCACCCTGGCTGCCCAGAGGCAGCCTTGTGCGTTGCTGGTGGGTGGGGAAACCACCTGCTGCTTGCCGGCCAAGGAGCGTGCCCTCGGGGTCTGGTACATGTGACTGGCATTCCTGTGGGTGCTGGCCGTTGTCCCACCCTGCTCCGCCCGGCCCCATCCCACCCTGCAAGGCTCAGGATTGGAACATCTGCCCCTGGGGCTCCACAAAGGCTCCCTGGCTCCCTGGGTCCCTGGAGGGAGTCCCGCCTGACCAGCTGCTGCCTTGCAGAGGGGAGGGAGGTCTGTGTGTTCTGAGAGCCTGCCTTGTTTTCCCTCCAGAGCTGCAGAGCACTGTGGGAGCCCACATGACTGAGATGGGGTTGGGGCAGGATCCGTTCCATGCAGAAAAGACTGGAGCCACTCTGGTCTTGAAAAGGTTTCCTGCTTCAGCCCCTCTTCTCTGCCTATTGCCCGCACTTTCTTTCTTTTTTTAAGAAATGTATTTAAAAAAAAAAAAATTAAAAAATGTATTTTTATTTATTTATTTGGCTGCACTGGGTCTAAGTTGCAGCATGTGGGATCTTTACCTGTGGCATGTGGGATCTAGTTCCCTGACCAGGGATTGAACCCGGGCCCCTTGCACTGGGAACGTGGAGTCTTAACCCCTGGACCACCAGGGAAGTCCTATACTCCCTTTTCAGTGGGCACTCAGAGCTCCCCCTCTGCCTATTGAAAAGGCATTCATGACTTTCCTCAGGGAAAGTACGTTAAAACAAAACAAAACAAAAACCCTACTATAACTTTCTCCTTCCACCTGACAGTTAACATATGCTTAGTAGAGAAAGACTACAAAATACAAGGAAGCCATAAGGAGGAAAAGTTTCACCTGTAGCCCACTATTCAGAGGGAATTCCTCTGAGTAATTACCAGATTACTATTTGGGTCGGAGTACTTTCCAATCTGTTGTATTTCCAGTATGTTTTTCTATGTGTGTGCACACATATTGAAATGTACATGTGCATTTGTTTTGACTGGAAAAGTAATATAAGGTCAGTGAAACAAAAATTTCATTACAAAAACACAGAAATGCATGCCTAGCATACCTCTGAGGCTGGACACAGCAGACTGGTTGCCTTGGTTGCCTGGGGTGAGACAGCCGGTTAATGCCTTGGTTGCCTGGGGTGAGACAGCCGGTTAATGGGTTCACTGTATTCCCTGATGCTGGGAAAGATTGAAGGCGGGAGGAGAAGGGGACAACAGAGGATGAGATGGTTGGATAGCATTACCAACTCAATGGACATGAGTTTGAGTAAACTCTAGGAGCTGGTGACGGGAGGCCTGGCGTGCTGCGGTCCATGGGGTCGCAAAGAGTCAGACATGACTGAGCGGTTGAACTGAACTGAACTGTATTCCCTTTTGGATTTTTTTGAAGTTTGAATGTGAGTGTGCTCTCCAAAATATAAGAAATGATAAAAACCATACATAAAAGAAGAAAGCCTCCCCTAACCACTTCCCTCAATTCGATGCCTGGTTCAGCCTAACCCATGATTTGTTTTAGTTTGTGCCTTTTCAGGCCTTCCTCTATGCTTTACAATGTGTAGTTGTTTCTGTATGTATTTTTCAAAATAAAGATGGGATTATGTTATAAGCACAGTTTCTGTAACATATATGATAATGTAGCATGAACACAGGCTCTCTTTTTAAATGCTGGATGTTTGGGGGTTTTCTTCTGCTTAAGGTGCTTATTATAAAAATCAAAGATCACAGAGCTAAGTAAACATAGGAAGGAAAGAAAGTCTAAAAGAACACCATCTATTTCAGTATTTTAAACACAGAGCCAGAGGTCTAGAAGGAGCTCCAGCCAACCTTTGGCTGGGGTCACCCTCAGGAGAATGGGTGGGGGTATAAGCAGGGGGACTCCTGCTTTGTCAGCATAGTATAGATTTACAGTGAGAATATAGCTTTATGTATTAATTTACTTTTTAAAAATTATGTAATTTTTTAAAAACTTTAAAGAGAAAACACTGGTGGACTATGTCTTTGCTCCTCTCAAAAACATGTGGGGGAAGAAAAGTGAAAGGTGCAAGTTCTCTGTACTCTCGTTGTTTTCAACGTAGTGTATATTCTTTAAATCATATCCCCCCACCATGCACATGCACACATGTATACCCACATGCATGCATGCACACACGTGTCTTATTTTTATAAAGATGGTAACATGTTCTAGTTTTTTAAAAAATAGTTTTATTTATTTATTTATTTTTGGCTGTGCTGGGTCTTTGTTGACGCTTGGGCTTTTTTCTCGTTGTGGCAAGCGGGGGCTACGGCTACTCTCTAGTTGCGGTGCATGGGCTTCTCATTACAGTGGCTTCTCTTCCTAGATCAGGGATCAAACCTGTGTCTCCTGCATAGCGAGGTGGATTCTTATCCACTGAGCCACCAGGGAAGCCCCCCTCTAGCTTGTCTCAAATAAAGGTTGTCTTTTTTAAAGGGTAGAGTTCAGTAGTTTTTAGAATACTCAAGAGTTGCACAGCCATCACTGCTCTCTAATTCCAGAACATCTTCATCGCCCTAGAAAGAAACCTCAAGCCATCAAGTCACTCCCCACTCCCTCTTCCTCCCTGGCAACCACTAATCTACTTTTGGCCTTTGTGGATTTGCCTCTTCTGGACTTTTCATGTAAATGGAATCATATGCGATGTGTCCTCTTGTGACAGGCTTCCTTCACTCAGCAGTGTTTTCAAGCATGTAACATCGATCAAGACTTCATTCTTTTCCTGGCTGACTAACATTCCCCTGGGTGGATATACCACATTTTATTTATTTATTTATTTATTTTTGATATACCACATTTTATTATCCATTCATCAGGTGATGGATATTTGGGTTGCAGGTTTTGTTTTATAGTTACCTTCTTTTTGTCTCAGATTTTATCATGTCAGTGAATTTCACTCTCCCACTGCCCTTTTTAATGACTTTAGGTTTTGTATTATCTCAGTCCTTTATATGTGATGGCTGGGACCTCTCAGTGCCTCTGGGAACCCCTGGCTCCCCTTCCTGTCACCCCACTTCCCTCCTCCAAGAGGTCTGCAAGTAGTCATTTAATCTGTAGCTCAGTTTTGTAGATGATGGAGTGGAGTTTCTGGGAGAGGAAGTGGTTCACCCAGGTGTCCCACCTGAGTTCCCGGACCCACCCATCAGCTTGTGATGTGAAAGTGAAAGTGTTTTATGCTCAGTTCTGTCTGACTCTTTGCGACCCCATGGACTATAGCCTGCCAGGCTCCTCTGTCCATGGGATTTTCCAGGCAAGAATACTGGAGTGGGTGGGCATTTCCTTTCCAGGAGATCTTCCTGACACAGGGACCGAACCCGGGTCTCCCGCATTGCAGGCAGATTCTTTCCCATCTGAGCTACCAGGGAAGCCCAATATGCTTGTGATAGGGAGGCCCAGATCTGCAACCCTGGCCACCTGACTCCAGAGCCCCCACCTCACCACTGTGGGAGGGGGTCTCTCTCTGAGCATCCCCTTCCCAGACCTCTTTTGTGGGAGGAGCTCTTTGTGGAAAGACTTGTTTTGTGACCCTCACCCGCCTTCCCTACTCTTACCTCCTAGCTTTTGAAAGATGCTCCATCAGCCCTTCTCAAATACTGCCTTCCTGCTCTTGGCACCCAGCCTCTGAAATATCAGCCTCTGCCTTCCTGCCTTATTTACATTTCAAAAGGTCTCTTTAGGATTTGATTGGGCTTTAAGATAAACTTAAGAGCCTGTCTCTGGTTCATCTTTCTCCCCAGCTCTGTAGTTTCAACCTTAGCTGTACATTAGAATCACCTGGGAAACTATTTAAAAATACTGATGCCTGGGACCTACTCAGACCAATGATGTGAGAATCTCTGGGGCTGGGATCTTGGGCATCACTTTTTAAAATTTCCCCTAGGATTCTGATTTGCATCCAGGTTGAGAGCCACTGTGCTGGGTTCACTCTGGCCTCTGTCGAAGAAGGTACAGTTTCTCCTTCAAGTGTTTTGGAGCTAGAACAAGAGTTCTGTCCAGAACTGGTCCCAGGTCAGCTCTGGTTTTGCTATGGGACCTCTCTCTCGCCTTCAGTAAAGAGGAGGCTTGGATTAGATCCGTGGTTCTCACCTCCAGGGTTGGGGTAAGAGAAGTGGCGGACAGGGAGCACATGTATTCAAACGACCTGGAAGCATGCTCAAAGATTACCTGCCCAACTTGAAAAGTCAAATGCAACCCAAAATTGGTTTTATACTCCACTAAGTGAAATACTCACTCCTCTCAAGGGAAGACGTGTTCAATGGACTCATGCCTGTGAGTGACTTTTTTAAATGCTGAGAAACTTCAGAAAAGATGATTATAACAATTCCTCAAATTCCCCTCTATAGAACTTGTGCCATTTTGTGTTCTTGCCACTGATATTGAGTGTTCCTGTTTTTCCATCACTTCATCAATAGAATGTGTTGTCAGATGTTTGGGTTTTTGCCAATCTGATAGGTGAGAAATTGTATCTCAGTGTAGTTTTAATTTGCATTTCTCTTCCATGAATAGGGTGAGCGTCTTCCTGTGGTTGGAGCCATTTACACTTCTTTGCCTGTGAACTGGTTTTCATCTCTCTAGCCTATTTCTCTGTAGGTTTGTTGGACTTTATATCTTGTGACTCTCTTTACGTATTTAGGACATTAACCATTTGTCAGTGTCATACACTGCAAATATTTTTTCCCAGTTAGTCATTTATATTTTTACTTTTCTTAGAGCATTTCTTTGCCCCAGGTAGAATTTGCTTATCTAATCAAATGTATCAATTTCTTCCCCTATTGCTTCTGTATTCTTGTGTTTGGTTTTTTTGTTTTGTTTTTCTTTGTTTTGGCCTCATTGTGCAGCCTGTGAGATCCTAGTTCCCCCGACCAGGGATAGAACCCTTGCTCCCTGCACTGGGAGCATGGAGTCTTTTTTGGGGGCGGGGGCGTGGAGCATGGAGTCTTAACCACTGGACCACCAGGAAAATCCCTGCTTCTGTATTTTTGCATCATGATGATTATCAGAGCCTTACTTTGCTTTAATCTGCATGAAAACCTACCATTTACATTGTAAAAAAAAAAAAAAAGATCAGTTCCTCATCAATTCTAAGCCTCTTCTATAATTATGATTTGTTTTACCATATTCATTTTGTTTATTAATGTGTGTTAGTAGCTCAGTTGTGTCCAACTCTTTGCGACCCCATGGACTGTAGCCAGGCTCCTCTGTCCATGGAATTCTCCAGGCAAGGATACTGGAGAGGGTGACCGTTCCCTTCTCCAGGGGATCTTCCCGACCCAGGGATGAAACCCTGGTCTCCCACATTGCAGGCAGCTTCTTTACCATCTGAGCCACCAGGGAAGCCACCGGGAGTTCCATGTAAAAGTGATATCATACAGTATTTGTCTTTCCCTGTCTGATTTATTTCACTTAATATATGAGAAATATTACTGTTTATTAATATCTACTCTGAATTAAAGTTCTCACTAGAATGCCAGTTCCTTGAGCTCAGGATTCCCCCTGAAATGGAGATTTGCATGCAGAGGCTTATGGAAGTGTCCTCCTGGAATAACACCATCGGAGATGGAGGCAGCGGGAGAAGCTGAATTGCAGCGCATTCACACTCATGTCCTCAGCTGATCCCATGGGGAGCTCTGGAGCTGGTGTGGGAAGAGGGCATGGACTAGTCATTGAATGTGGCTTCCCCCCATTGCCCCCTCGCCCCCACAGGGAGGGCACAAGACCTTGGATGAGGTGGTTGCCCTCAGCCAGTGACCATTGCTGGAAGGGGGGCTAGAGGAATGCTCTAGTACTAAAGGGAGGATCTGGGCATAACACTCCAATATCCCCCTGAGGTACCCTGTCTGTCATGGTCCCTGCTGTATTTTCCATGCCTTACTCTGCTTGGCGCATGATGGGTGCTCAGGGAGTCTTTGGTGAATGAATGAAAGACAAACAAGAACAGAAACCCAGATTTTCCAGGTCTTGGGCTCAAGCCAATTAGATCACAATTCTGGGGTGCGAGAGAGGGGAGGAACCCTGGGCAGGTGGGTTCAGAATCGTCTTAGGTACTGACCTGGCTCTCCATTTGCAGTCACTGGGTGGTCTTAAGACTCCTCTAACTCAGCAGATGGTGCTGCTCAAGGCTGGCCATGGCCGGGCGGGGCTGGCTGGGGAGGGGAGGGGTTCTCAGCGGAACCCTGGGCACCATGACAGCTCTTGGATGTGCATCAACCACCCTTGTGAGCTTCAGTTCAGTTTATTTTTAATCCTCCTCCAGCACTCCTTGAAGAAAAGAGGAACGCGCTCCCTGGGGAAGACGGACAAGAAGCCTTCGGTGCAGGTACTTCTGGTCAGCCTCCACCAGCCTCAGGCAGCATAACCCCAAGCGGCAGGTTTTAGTCTAAAGGCCCCCAGCTTAAGTCCAAGGGGCCGGGGAGTCCCCAGAGGTGTCCACCCCTCCCCTGTTTCTACTCCGTCCTCCCCTTGTTCATTTTCTTAGCTTTGATGCCAGCTTTACTTCCCCAAACTACACCCTGAGCCCATGGTTCTCACATGCTCTGCTCTGTATAGTCCTGTCTGTAGCACAGGTCAGGCACAGAATACAGTTAGTCTCAAGTGGTTCTGGATGATCAGGGTGTCAGGCACTTTTTATATATTGTCTCCTTTAATTCTCTTCATGGTCTGTTGGGGGCGGTGTTATTGCCCCATTTTACAGATGAGAAAACTACGGGAGCAATGGTAGTAGTAGTAGCAGCAACAGTCACCCTGACAGAATGTCCCTTACTCCAGGAAGCCCTCCTGGACTCCTCAGGCTATATGTGTGCCCCATTTGTGTGCTGCCATGTATGCCTCTCTGCCTCCCCTCTGGACCCCCAGCGCCTTGAGCGTCAAGACTGTGTTCCCAGCACCTAGTAGTTAGAGCTCCCCGAAACGGTGTGGCTGAGCCTCCCAACACTAACTTTCCTGGCTCCTGCCTGTCCCTGTTCCCCCTCCGGCCCCAGGAGGACAGCGCCGACCTGAAGTGCCAGTTGCACTTTGCAAAGGAAGAGTCGGCGCTCATGTGCAAGAAGCTCACCAAGCTGGCCAAGGAGAACGACGGCATGAAGGAAGAGCTGCTCAAATACCGCTCGCTCTACGGAGACCTGGACGGTGCCCTGTCGGCGGAGGAGCTGGCGGACGCCCCCCACTCGCGGGAGACGGAGCTCAAGGTACATCTGAAGCTGGTGGAGGAGGAGGCCAACCTGCTGAGCCGCCGCATCGTGGAGCTGGAGGTGGAGAACCGCGGCCTGCGGGCCGAGATGGACGACATGAAGGATCACGGCGGCGGCTGCGGGGGCCCCGAGGCCCGCCTGGCCTTCTCCGCGTTGGGCGGCGGCGAGTGCGGGGAGAGCCTGGCGGAGCTGCGGCGACACCTGCAGTTCGTGGAGGAGGAAGCCGAGCTGCTGCGGCGCTCCTCGGCCGAGCTGGAGGACCAGAACAAGCTGCTGCTGAGCGAGCTGGCCAAGTACCGCTCGGAGCACGAGCTGGACGTGACGCTGTCGGAGGACAGCTGCTCGGTGCTCAGCGAGCCCTCGCAGGAGGAGCTGGCGGCCGCCAAGCTGCAGATCGGCGAGCTCAGCGGCAAGGTCAAGAAGCTGCAGTACGAGAACCGCGTGCTCCTCTCCAACCTCCAGCGCTGTGACCTGGCCTCCTGCCAGAGCACGCGGCCCATGCTGGAGACCGACGCCGAGGCCGGCGACTCCGCCCAGTGCGTGCCTGCAGTCCTGGCCGAGGCCCCGGGGCCCGTGGCCGCGCGACTCTGCCGGACCCGGGAGGCTGAGGCCCTGCCGGGGCTGCGGGAACAGGCTGTCCTGGTCAGCAAGGCTATTGATGTCCTGGTGGCCGACGCCAACGGCTTCTCGGCCGGCCTGCGCCCCTATCTGGACAACGAGTGCGCCGACTTCCGGCTGCATGAGGCCCCCGACAACAACAGCGAGGGCCCCAGGGACGCCAAGCTGATGCACGCCCTCCTGGTGCGGCTGAGCCTGCTCCAGCAGGAGCTCAACGCCTTCACGAGGAAGGCGGACTCGGTCCTCGGGGGCCCTGTCAAGGAGCCTCCGGAGCCCTTCTCCACACTGCCCGCCTTGAGCTCCCAGGGGCCCTCCAAGGAGATTCTTCTGGCCAAAGACCTTGGCTCAGACTTCCAGGTAAGAGGTCCCAGCCAAGGGTCCTATTGCTTTTATTTTTTTTTTTTTTCTGGTTGCACCGTGCAGCAGGCAGCACTTCTGCGACCAGAGATCGAACCCACAACCCCTGCAATGCTGCTGCTGCTGCTGCTAAGTCGCTTCAGTTGTGTCCAACTCTGTGTGACTGCAGAGATGGCAGCCCACCAGGCTCCCCTGTCCCTGGGATTCTCCAGGCAAGAACACTGGAGTGGGTTCCTCTGCAATGGATGCATGCAAAGTCTTAACCACTGGCTATGCTGGACTAAGTCACTTCAGTCATGCCCGACCCTGTGCGACCCCATGGACTATAGCCCGTCAGGTTCCTCTGTCCCTGGAGTTCTCCAGGCAAGAATACTGGAGTGGGTTGCCATGCCCCTCCTCCAGAGTATCTTCCCAACTCAGGGATGGAACTGGCCTCTCTTCAGCCTCCTGTATTGGCAGGCGGGTTCTTCACCACTAGCGCCATCTGGGAAGCCCCTTAACCACTGGACCACCAGGGAAATCCCCTATTACTTTTTATATATGTATGTGTATGTAAACACACACATAATATATAAACCTTTTACTGAACCATATCATACAGAAGCACACAAAACACAAATGTGCAGCTTAATGAATTTTCCCAAAGTGAGCACACCCATGTCATCATCAAGATGACGGGAACCGCAGCAGCCCCTCCTCGGGTTCCCTTTTAGCCTCTATTCCCACTCCCAAGGGTAACCCCTCTCTCGATTCAGTTTTGTCTGTCTTTGAACTTTGCATAAATTGAATGACACAGAACACACTCACCTGTGCCTGACTTCTTTCACTCACCATTATGTTTGCTGTCTCAGGTAGAAGTAGTTCTGAGTGTTCTGACCGGATATGACCTCATGGAGTGAATATCCCACAGTTCCCTTAGTCATTCACCACTGATAGATACAGGCTCCTCTGTCCATGGGATTCTCCAGGCAAGAATACTGGAGTGGGTTGCCATGCCCTCCTCCAGGGGATCTTTCCCACCCAGGATCGAACCCAAGTCTCTTTTATCTCCTGCATTGGCAGGTGGGCTCTTTCCCACTAGTGCCACCTGGGAAGCCCTTAAGTCCTGACACAGTCAAATAAAGTTAATTCGTTAAAAAAAAAAAAAAATTCATGGAGAAGTTGCAGTGCACCAACCGCCAGAGGTGAGTCCACCTAGGTCTCTCCCCTCAGGTGCCCGGTCAGAGGCTCCTACAGAGCCCGGGGCCTGGAGTGGGCCCTGTTTCTGGCACACCACGTGCCCCTCCCCGGGGTCACCTTTAGTCTCTTCTGCTTGTGCCTCTAGGTGCAGCCTCCTGACCTCAGGGACCTGCCGGAATGGGAGCCTAGGATACGAGAGGCCTTCCGCACCGGCGACTTGGACTCCAAGTCTGACCCCAGCCGGAGCTTCAGGCCTTACCGAGCTGAAGACAATGATTCCTACGCCTCTGAGGTGGGCCTGGGCCCACACGAGCGGGGGCGAGGGGCAGGAGGAGAGTGGCTGAGGTGACTCAAGAACAGAGTGACTTGTGAAGAATCTTAGCTGGTGTTGTTATGGGTTCTGAGTGTTTCCTTTGGTTCCAAGCTTCCTGGCAACAAGGGCTGGAAGAGAAACAAGGAAGTTTGGGCCATTCTCAGGACCTGATGACAGGAAGTTTATAAACTCATCTGAGGAAGTTTTTTTTTTTTTTTTTTTTAATTTATTTTTGGCTGCGCTGGATCTTCGTTGCTGCCGGCTTTCTCTCGTTGCAGCAAGCAGGGGCTACTCTTCCTTGCAGTGCGCAGGCTTCTCCGTGCAGTGGCTTCTCTTGTTGCAGAGCACAAAGTCTAGGCTACGGACCTCAGAGCCCGGCCCCTCTGCATTGGGAATGTAGAGTCTTAACCTCGGGACCACCTGGAAAGTCCCTCAAGTAATTTTCATAAGCTGAACACTCCTATGTAATCAGCAAGCAGATCAATGAATAGCCCATGACCTGTCCCTGGAAGCTTCCCTTCTAGTCCCCATTTAGTCACATCCTGACTTCTAACCAGATAGATTTGTTTTGCCTGTTTAGCTCCAAATCCTTATAAATAGAATTTCCCCTGAAAATGTAGAGTTTTATTGTCTTTTAGGAGTTTCTTACATTATAAACAGCAAATAACTATAACAGAATCCCTAAATAGCATAGCATAAAGATGGAAAAAGAAAATCAAGATCACAAGATTAACACATAGTTAACTACTGTGAATGTTTAGTTTGTTTAACTTGTTATTGAAATATAGCATAAAAACATACATATAGTAAAGGGCACTATCCTTTTTGTTTTTTTGGCCACACCTCTCAGCTTGTGGGATCTTAGTTCCCTGACCTGCACCTTTGTCAGTGAAAGCATGTTGTCCTAACCACTGGACAGCCAGGGAATGACCATGGGTACTATCCTTAAGTGTACAGTTGAATGGATTTTTACATAAGTATAGATCCATTAAACACATATGTTTGATCCCTGACTTACCTAAGCTGTTTGTAAATTATTAGTTATAAACAATGAGATGAACATTTTTGTTAATTCACTTAGTTTTCATAGTATATTATTTTCTTCAAATAAATTTTCACCAGAAAGTGTCAAGTTAAAATTCTAATAATAGCTAGATTTGATGTGCACTGTTTCATTTCATCATCATGACAACCCTCTGAAGTAGAGACCTGCCATCATGCCTGGAGTATACGTGAAGGATAGCTTGGGTCTGACTTCCTGCTGTCTCGCTCTCCTCTGACTGTCATCCTTCGACTGCAGTTTCTGTCCTCCTGCTCTCTCCCTGCTCCTCATCTGTGTTCCTCATCTCGACCCCAGATCAAGGAGCTGCAGCTGGTGCTGGCCGAGGCCCACGACAGCCTCCGGGGCCTGCAAGAGCAGCTCTCCCAGGAGCGGCAGCTCCGGAAGGAGGAGGCCGAAAGCTTCAATCAGAAAATGGTGCAGGTGGGTGGGGTCCTATCCTGCACCTACTGCAGCCTCTCTTCCCTGAACTGAGGGCAGAAACCTTGGTGGTCCTTGGGTTTTTCAGAGGCAAGCATGTGAGGGGCAACCTGTGTCTGCACTGCATGCTGCACTGGTGCTTATGCATTAACTGTGCTGGGCTGGAATCCTGGGCTTGTCACGGACTGTCTGTATGACCTGAGGCCCATCCTGTCTCCTCTTGGGGCCTCAGTGTCCTGTCTATGAAATATTGCCCCCTTCAGAGCTAAAGTTCTGTATTAGAAAGTCCACAGTCCTAGTTGGTAATCAAGATGGTAGTTCTACTAGTAGAAATCATTTATGAAGCCCTTACTGTATGTCAGAATTGCAATGCACTTTCCACACATCATGTCCTTTAATCCTCATGTTTTCCCCTGTGAGGTGTCCCCCTTTTACACCTAGAAAAACTGATGCCCAGAGGGCTGAAGTGCTTTGCCCAGGATTCCACTTGCAGGGCGAGGTGGGGCTGGGATTTTAATCCAGGTTATTGGTTCGCTCTGAGCCATGATACCTCATTGCTTCCTAGGGTATTCATGTCAGCCTTCCTCACCCTCAGCATGGCCTTTGCTTTGCATGTTGGGTCACCCCTCCCTGCCGTCATCACTCACCCTCCCAGGTGTCTCATTAAATGTGAGAGTCCACCTGAAACACTGGTGCTCGTATGGGCTCATTGTGAAAACGTGAAAGTGTTAGTCGCTCAGTCTTTTCCGACTCTTTGCCACCCCATGGACTGTAGCCTGCCAGGCTCCTCTGTCCATGGGATTCTTTAGGCAAGAATACTGGAGTGGGTAGTCTTTCCCTTCTCCAGGGGATCTTCCTGACCCAGGGATTGAACCTGGGTCTCCTGCATTGCAGGGAGATTCTTTACCATCTGAGCCACCAGGGAAGCCCACCTGGGCTCATTAGATAAAGCCAATGTTTTTATAATCAGACAGAGCAGGTTCAGATCCCAGCGCTTTCACTGATTACTGTGATTGCTGCTGTTTTTATGAGTTTCCTTCCCCTGGAGTAGCAGAGGGAAGTGTTTATTTCAACAGAATGAACTGCGAGGGATAGAATCCCCAGCAGGGTCACCACTAGGCACCACATGTAATTTCTGCGTTTATCTGAGGCCTGGAATGGGATGAATCGGGGTCCCCAAGACAGCTGGGCTGGCTCATGCTCTGGTCCCTCTTGCAGCTGAAGGAGGACCAGCAGAGGGCGCTCCTGCGGCGCGAGTTTGAGCTCCAGAGTCTGAGCCTACAGCGGAGGCTGGAGCAGAAATTCTGGAGCCAGGAGAAGAACATGTTGGTGCAGGAGTCCCAGCAGTTCAAGCACAACTTCCTCCTGCTCTTCATGAAGCTCAGGTGGTTCCTCAAGCGCTGGCGGCAGGGCAAGGTTTTGCCCAGCGAGGGGGATGACTTCCTTGAGGTATGGTTCCCCTGGGACTGGGACTGGGGTGGGGGTTGGGTGGAAGAGAGAGGAGGGGAAGGGGCACCCAGCTGGGTCAACACAGCCCTCGGGCTCAAATCCGAGCCATCAGCTTGCAGCTTCCATCCCTGCATTCATTCACTCATTCAGCATCAGTTTGTTGACAGCTCTTCGCTGAGTGCTGTGGCAGTTGCTGGGGATAGGCGGGGAAGACTTGGTCCCAGCCTCTCCAGGAGGAAATCTCCTTGGGGGCCAGAAGGTCTTTAACACCTCTCTGGTATTTGTTGGTTTCCCTTTTTAACAAGACTGAGTCTTCAGCTGGCAACCGTATCTGGGTGAACTTAATGATCTAGTTTTGTTGCTTTTGCATCATATGCAAATATGATATATATTAATGGTTTTTTTAATCTTTTAAGGTATAATTTATATACAGTAAAATGCACACATCTTATGTGTACAGCTAATGAAGTTTTATAGAATACACCCCACCGATACATAGTATAGCATCCCCCAGATTACAATGAGCACATTTCCAGTGCCCCAGAAGGTTCCCCAGTTCCCCAGGTGATATGCCCATCCCAGCAGTCAGCACTATTCTGGCTTCATAAACACCATGGGTTAATTTCACCTGTTCTAAAACTTCATATAAAGACTATAGTCTTTTGTGTCTGGCTTTTGCTTAACAGGCATGCAGAATCCTCCTGGATCAGGGATCGAACCCATGTCTCCTGCATTGACAGGCAGATTCTTTACTACTGAGATAACAGGGAAGCCCCTATTTTATTTTTCATATTTTCTTTGACAATGGTAATGGACAGTGACTTTCCATTTTTAGTAATAATATCAACTTCCTTTTTAATTTTAATTTTATTTAAAAAATATTTATTTATTTGGCTGAGCCGAGTCTTAGTTGTGGCATGCAGTATCTTTAGTTGCAACATGTGGGATCTAATTCCCTGACCAGGGATCAAACCCAGGCCCCCTGCATTGAGAGCTTGAAGTCTTAGTCACTGGACCAACAGAGGAGTCGCTCACCTTTCTTTTTTACATTTATTTTTTATTTAACTAGAAAGAGTAGGTTGACTTAAAAGCATCAGTTATAATACAGGTAGTATTTGGGTGTGGCAGGAAATAGGACAAGTGGGGCTTTGGGAATGTGTGAAGGTTGGGAATGATTCATGTGGCCCGTTGGTCCCTCAGCCTGTGAAGGCTACAGGTTGACCTCAGATCCTTGACCTCGATCCTCATCCTTCTGTCACAATCAGCCAGCGCGGTCACGTTACTGGGAGAAGGGGAGAGGTAAGGATGTCATACCTGTCACATCCACCTGAATTGGCACTGCTCACCTGGCCTTTTGCGTACAGGTACCTCTGGTCTAGACCAGGCTTTGCCCTCCTCTCATTCAAGCTACTCATTCCACAGTCAATGGAGACTAGTGGCCATCCCAGTGTACCCCTCTCTGGGGTCCCCTAGAGTAGCCTGATTGTCCCAGTAGCAGGGGATGGTGGTCAGACCTGAATCTGTAGCAAGTGTTCCCTCCCCTTCCCCCAGCAGAGCTCATGATTCTTCTCACAGGCCACCCACTTACTCCTGAAGGGCCTCGAGAGAGAGCTGCTGACCAGCTTCAGTGGACATGCTCACTGCTGCCCTTGTCTGGGAATGTCTGACCCAAAGGTGCCCCTATGAAAAGCACCTTGAAAGCCCAGCATGGCTGCCCCTTGAGCATCACTCTTTGTGACACCTGGGTACTACTATTTTTTTTTTAATCTTATCCATGTATTTATTTATTGGAATATAATTGCTTTACCATATTGTATTAGTTTCTGCTTTACAACAACATGAATCCTGTTTACATTTACATATCCCCTCGCCCTCTTGAGCCTCCCTCCCACCCCTGGGTACTAGTATTTGAAACCACTGTCTGCTTTAGGACCACCCCTCCTGTTTGGAAGTCCCACACAAGCCTCTGGATGAAGCCCAGTGTGGTTTGTTTTTTTAAATAATTTTTTAAATTAATTTTTTAAATTATAGTCAAATATGTATAACATAAATTTTAACCATTTTTAAGTTTACAATTCAGTAGCATTAATTCACATGCTTGTGCAACCATCACTACCATCCAGAACTCTATCTTACAAAACTGAAACTCTTACCCATGAATTCTCTATTCCTCCCTGTGCCTGCCCCTGGCAACGACTACTCCACTCTCTGCTTGTATGAGTTTGTCAGATTGCACATATAAGTGAGATCTTGTAGTATTTGTATTTCCGTCTCTAGCTGATTTTGCTTAGCATAATGTCTTCCAGGTTCATCCATATTATCACAAATAGTAGGATTTCCTTCTTTGATAAGACTGAGTAATATTTCCTTGTGTGCATATGTCATATTTGCTTTACCCTTTCATTCATAGACAGACACTTAGGTTGTCTCTGTATCTTGGCTATTGTGAATAATGCCACAGTGAACACAGAGAGATCCAAATTTCATTTCCTTTGGATATATACCCACAAGTGGGATTGCTAGATCATATAGGAGTTCTATTTTAAAATTTTGGGGAAACCTCTATACTATTTTCCATAGCTGAAGCCCAATTTTGGCAGCTAGGGAAGATGTTTTGCCCCCAAAATGAATTGTCTACAGGCCATATAGCCTGTATTTTAAATCAGTTTGTTGCAAGCAAATTCTCCATATTTGGTGAAAATCTTTCTAGCCATGTCAATGTACTGGGATAACAGAGAAACAGAAACTTACTTTAGGAGAAAAATAAGGTATAAGCATAGAAAATGAAATGATATATATACCTATAATAAATAGAAACATACTAACTGAAATAGACATAAATAAATAAAAAATAAGTGTAGGGGCTTTTGTGGTGGCTCAGAGAGTAAAGAATCTGCTTGCAATGCAGGAGACCTGAGTTCAATCCTTGGGTCAGGAAGATCACCTAGAAGGGAATAGCTAGAAATAGACATAATTAATAAGAAATAAGCACAACCATCCATACTGTAAAATATATGTATATGTACACACATATAAAATATGATATAAAGCCCAGTGTATAAAAATATGTATATACAAATGCATAATAAAATACATATAACTATAAAATAAGGGGCTTCCAGGTGGCTCAGTTTGTGAAAAATCCACCTGCCAACCCAGGAGATGCAAGAGACTTGGGTTCCATCCCTGGATTGGGAAGATCCTCTGGGGGAGGAAATGGCAACCCACTCCAGTATTCTTGGAAAATTCCATGGACAGAGGAGCCTGACGAGCTACAGTGCATGGGGTTGCAAAGAGTTGGACACAACTGAGCATGCACGCACTCAGATGCATGGGCCCAGGGCCCAGGAATACAAATAACAAATGATGTATATTCATACTTTTAAAGAATATATATGTCCACTTATGCAGAATTAAAACTGAGTATGTGAATGATAACCCTCATATATTGAGTATTTCTAGTGTCCTGGGTACTGTGTTAAATGCTCTCAGTGGATAATTGCATTTCACTTTTACGCATACCCTATGATTTGGAAACAAGTACTACCCCCATTCTAGTACAGATAAAGATCTTTGATTCCTTATCCTCAGTTCTGAAATCCAGAAATTCTGAGAACTGTTTTGTTGAGTCTAACTCAGATGGAAAAATTTGACCTGATATTCATTTGGCAGCAAAACCTCTATTTATCCATTTCATTAGTATTCACATGTTTGAAGAGGAAACACTGGTGTTGGTGAGCACAGGGTGTTACTCCAGATGGGGCTGTTATATAATATACAGTGTGGATACCATATTATCTTTCTACATCCCAATTAATTCTGAATTCCAAGCACACCCGGCATCAAAGAATTTCAGAGAAAGAATTGTGCACCTGTGTATACAGATAATAAAGTCTGTATGTTGGACTTCCCTGGTGATCCAGTGGTTGAGAATCCACCTGCCAATGCAGAGGACATGGGATCCCTGGTCCAGGAAGATTCCACATGCCACGGGGCAACTAAGCCTGTGCACCACAACTACTGAAGCTCACACACCCTAGAGCCTAGGCTCCTCAACAAGAGAAGCCATTGCAGTGAGGAACCCAGGCACTACAACTAGAGAGTAGTCCCTGCTCACTGCAACTAGAGAAAGCTGGTATGTAGCAACAAAGACTCAGCGTGGCCAAAAATAAAATAAATAATTTTTTTTTTAAGTTTGTATGTTTAGATACTGGTGACCAAGGACGGAACTGGGTGTTTACTCACATAGGCCCTTCTACTCACACATGCTTCCCAGTGCCTGCCCTGACCCCGGAAGCTTCTTCGTTTGGTTTTTAGGACACCATATTCTCTTGGCTTTCCTTCCACCTCACTGGTTGCTCCTTCTCAGTCTCCTTGGCTGGACCCTCCTTTTCTCCCTGAACTGACCCCTTAACGTCACAGTCGCCAGGGTTTATAGCCCTCAGGCCACATCTCTCCTTTTGACCTTTGTCTATTGCCTTGGAAAGCTTGTCCAGGCACTTGGCTTCCGTGGCCTTTCCTGCACATGGTGAATCTATATGGAATCTACAGAATCTGCCCCGGCTGCACTGCCCAGCCCTGTCACCACCCCCATCTGAACCATCATCACTTTTTGCCTGGATTATCACTGCAGCCTCCTAACTGGTCTTCCTGTCGTTGCCCTTGCACCTTTCCACTGAGCATCTTTTATTCAAAACAGGCAGGTACCAGGCTGCGTGTACTCCACGTGGATGGTGCCCCCTGGTGCTGTGGAGCTCTGTTTCTACCCTATAAAGTATCCCAACACAGCAGCCAGAGTGATCTCACAAAATTGGAAGTCAGGTCGCTGTCACTCCTAAGCACAGCCCTCCTCTGGCTCCCACGTCACCCAGAGTAGAAGCGGAAGTCCCTACACCACCTGGTCAACCCGCCTTGGTCCCTGTACCTCTCACTTCCTCCCTGGCTCTCTTGCTCTTCCTCAGACACACTTGTCCCCACCTCAGGGCCTTTGCATTTGCTGTGGTCGTTCCCTGGAATTCTCAACCTGCAGGTCTTCACATGACTTATTCTTTTACTTCCTTCAGAAGTTTGCCCAAATACTACCTCCTCCCTGAGGCCTTCCTTGACCACCCAGTGCAGCACATCCTAGCTCCTTTCACGGTTCTCCTCCTCATAGCACTTATTATGGTGGAACATTTCATATACTTAATGACATTTCATGTATTTCACATATCTGTTTGTTTTATTGCTCCTGGAATGGAGGCTCGAGGGGACCAGGGTTTTTCATCTGTCTTGCTCACTGACATATCCCCAGCTTTGAACAAGGACCTGGGGCATGGCAGGATTTCAATTAATATCTGTCAAATAAGGGACTTCTTTGGTGGTCCAGTGGTTAAAATTTCATCTGTCAATACAGGGGCACAGGTTTGATCCTGGATCAGGGAACTAAGATCCCACATGCTGCCAGGCACAGCTTAAAAAAAAAAAAAATGTTGAATGAATGAATTAATGAATAGTAAATAAGCACCCTCTTCTTCTCCTTCTCTCCCTTCTTGAACTAGCCCTGGTCTCCTGGGCTGACTCTGGACTCCTGTCCAGAATCAATTAATAGCAACCCCCGCCCCCAGGAAGGGCCCCGTCTGTCTACCCAAACCTCTGGTTGCCCTTTTCTATAGTTAAGAGGGTGCCTTGTGGCCCTTTTCATCCAATCACTGTGCCTCCTTTGACAACAGAGCTATTTCTGAGTAGTTCTCAGGGATGTCTCATGGTTCTTGAGGCAGAAGAGATGGTTGTGGGGTAGGGGAGAGGGCCAGAAGGACCTGACTCTCTAGCTAGGCTCCTTGGCCTGGACGGTGCCTAGGAGTAAAAGTTAAAATTTGGGAAATCAGTGCCTAGCTGGGGTGCCTTTGGTCCATAAATCCTCATACTTGCTTCCTGCCTGTCTACTCAGCCCCCTTTTTATCTGAGTCACTAGCCTGTATCCTCTCCCCCTGAAGGTCAGACCCCCAGGCATGACGCCTTGCCACCCCCTGATCAGTGTGTTTTTTAAAAAATAGGTAAATAGCATGAAGGAGCTGTACCTGCTAATGGAGGAAGAGGAATTGAATGCTCAGCATTCTGATAACAAGACCTGCACAGGGGACAGCTGGACCCAAAACACGGTGAATTCTCAGCCCATTTCCAGTCCTGTCCTGTCCATTTGTTCCTTTGTCTATTTAGCGATCACGTCTTGCTGCTTTCTCTGACTGCAGTCCTACACCAGGGACTAGAGCTATAGAGGGTCGCTGCCTGGTCACTGGCCCCAGATGCTCAGCACTATGGGGTACATAAGTCATTCCAGGGCAGTGATAGAGGATCGGATGATGGACTGTGGGGTCATGGGTAAGAGAGCAGTTAATTCTGTTCAGAGTGTAGGGGATGGTATTACAGAGAAGGGGTTTTAGGTGGTGGGTTTTGAAGGATGAATAGGAGCTTCCCTAATAAAGAATGAGGAAAAGGCCATTCTGTACCAAAAGAAGTATGTATGCAGAGATGTGGCAAGGTATTCTGAGACTGGCTGCAGCTTGGGATGTACGTAGTGGGGTTAAGGACAGCAGGCTGGAGTGAGTTGTGTGAAGAAAGACTTTGTGGCCTAGGATCAGGAACTTTCAAATCAAGGCAGGGGGTAGTGGCGCAGTGGGGTCAGGCTCCCAGGGGTACCCACACTAAGCTGGGTTATAGGTGGGAAACAGTTCATGTGCCCAGGAGAGAAGATTAGGCCTAAGGCAGATAGTCAGGTAGGCTCCAGGGTTCAGACTGCTCATCTAGGCCCTGGTGGGTCAGAGAATGCAGTTGCTAAGCCGGGAGAAAGACCCAGGCCTAGATGCTGCAGAGCCTCAGAGAAGCCAGGGCCCAGCTTAGCATTAGGCTGAATAATTGCTGTAACTACAGAATTTTGTGTTTATGTGAAGCTGGGGCATGTGTCAGCCTTGGAGGGGGCCTGGGCTGGGCTTGTTATGCCTGTTTTATGAAGAGATGACCCAGAGCAGTCGTGGGACTTGTCTAAGGCCTGGTAGAGTCCCAGACTGAACTCTGGATGAGTTCCCAGTCCAGCCTGCCCTCCTTGCCACTCTGAAAGCTCCTGACTGAGCCCTTGCCCCCATCTGCAGCCCAATGAGTACATCAAGACACTGGCTGACATGAAGGTGACGCTGAAGGAGCTATGCTGGCTGCTCCGGGATGAACGCCGTGGTCTGACTGAGCTTCAGCAACAGTTTGCCAAGGCCAAGGCCACCTGGGAAACAGAGCGGGCGGAGCTCAAGAGCCATACTGCCCTGGTGAGTCTCTCACCAGTCAGAGACATCCCTCTCCTCGTTCCTGTCCCTGCCACGGTCTCAGCTGTCAGACTGGGAAACAGGATGGCCAAGCCACGCTCCTAGAAGCATAGGAATCACTTTACTTACTTTGTGGCCCAGAGAAGGCAAGAGCCTTGACTAGATCACACAGCAAGGATACCAGAAACAGTGGAGACTGGGGGTCTCTGGGCTAGGAAAGGCAGGTGAGGGGTTGGCAAAGGAGCCTGGGGGCATCACAGGCACCTTTCCCACACCACAGGCTCACAGGTGAGGCCAGAACACTTAAACACCTGTCTGCACCTGGTGGCATTCCTCATCCTCACACCCAGACTTCTGTGGCCTGCTGTCCTTGTAAAGTCCCCTTAACTTTCTGCTGCCTGGCGCTGTTTTGCTCCCTCCCCCCACAGTGGGGGACTCCCCTCCCTACAACCCAAATAATTCAAAGGACCCTTAACCAGGAGCCCTGGGTATTTAGTCTCTGCTGTGTGCCTGGCAGTAGTGCCCCCTACTCTGGTCTGAGAAGTGCGAGGGTGGGCTTCCTCCCACTCAGAGGGGCTCTCACCACCCCGTCCCTCCCCCACGGCCCAGCTTCCTTCCCCCTGCCCCTGCTGCAGGCTTCCTTCCCAGGCGTCTTGGGCCCCTTGGAGGTGGGTACACCAATTATCTTTGTTGGGCAAATGACAAGACAGGCACAGAGGAGTTCAGTTTCTTCTCCAAGATCACCCAGCTAGTAAACAGCAGACCTGATCCTCACTCCCCAAACCTTTGCCCTCCTGGCTTCTCATGACCATGATCCCCCCCTTCTTCCCAATTCTCAAACTTCTGGCTTCCCGGTGCTGCCGTTCTGTCCTCCCACCCTTCCCTGCAGATCTCACAGCTCTCCTCCCGCCTGCACTTCCCACAGTGTCCGCTGTTCATACTGCTCCCGCAACCCCAGCCATTCCAGGTGCCCCTTCCCCGTGGGAATCTGACCACAGCCTGGGGTGTGGGATGCCTATAGATGGCATCTTTACCTCCTGCACCCCCCTCTCCCGAGCTTGGGACCAGGAAAGCCATTACTCTTGAGTGATTCCTGCACACATTTTTTTTTATGTTTAGACTGCGTGTATCTCCCACTAACTGTAAACCTTGGTAAGTGTTGATGAAATATCATGAGAAGCAATAACTAGGAACCTCTGCCATTTTGTAGCTATGTGACCTGGGAAAAGTAACCTCTCTGAACCTCTTCCTCCTTGGTAAAAATATCAAAAATGGTAGTTATCTTGTTGAGTTTTCTTGAGGATACACATAATGCCTGAAAAGCCCTTAGCACGGAGCTTGGTGTGTAGAAACTGTGCCACACAAGCCTTGATTGTGAGAAGAGACTAGTTCTAACTGAGGAGGTCAGCGATGGCTCCTGGGGGAGGGGGTCCTCGGAGGAGGGGCCCCTCCTGCCTTTGCCTACCCTCTGTTGATGCCCGGGAGGGAAGATCACAGGAGGGGGACGGCAAGGGGCCTCCCAGGGCCAGCCACCCAGTTTGCTCTTCCTTCCCCAGATGGAGCTGAAGGCTGGGAAGGGGGCTGGGGATCGGACGGGGCCTGACTGGAAGGCAGCCCTGCAGAGGGAGCGGGAGGAGCAGCAGCACTTGCTGGCCGAGTCCTACAGCGCGGTCATGGAGCTGACGCGGCAGCTGCAGATCGGCGAGCACAACTGGGCGCAGGAGAAGCTGCAGCTGGTGGAGCGGCTCCAGGGCGAGAAGCAGCAGGTGGAGCAGCAGCTAAAGGAGCTGCAGAATCGCCTGAGCCAGGTGAGGCCTGTCCCAGCCCCAGCCGCCTCAAGCCACAAGCGGGGTGTTGTGGGCACAGACCAGAGGGAGGACTCCTTCATGTAGCGCTGGATCCGTGTGCTCAGAGGCTGCAGTAGGGACCGAGTCTTCCTCTCTGCTGGTCTCATAGGCTTGCTTTCCTGTGTTTTATTCCAAAGCAAGCTGTCCTCCAATGTGGCCTCTTTGAATTTTGTGTTCACATCCTCACAGCTTAGCCTTTGCAATGGGAAGAGAGTTTTCTTTTTTCACACGGCTCTGATCAGCCAGATATGAGTCATATGCCCACATCTAGAGCCTACCAAATCCCTTGAACCAAGAGGGAAGAACCAAGGCTGGTTCCTCATGAAAATTAGAGTTCTCTGGGGGAAATAGGAAAATCAGTCATTGACTGTAGCCCCACTACAGTTAATGTGTGCCTAGCTTATCAAACTCTGTGACTTTATCCTTTATTATTTCAGTTGTATAAATCAGGACTTCATCTTTATATAAGACTCAAATACTGCAAAAGCATACTTCAACCCACTCCCTCCCTTTCTTGCTGTTTAAATTTACATTCAGAGATTTTTTTTATCATTAATTGAATCGTAATACGTATATTATTTACATTTTGCCTCTTTCATAGAGAGCTGTTCACAACAGAGTGCAGAGGCATGCCATTCAGTTTAATTGCTGCTTAGCATACCTAGTGTGGAGACACCACTTTCATGTTATTCAGCTGCTGCTTAGCTGATGTAGCTGTTCCAGGAACTGCAGCATGAATTAACATAGTAATAACAACTATTACTGTATTTGAGATAATGACACTTATGAGGATGCCTATAAGTGGTTGGTTTCATGATCATTTGCCAAACCCACTTTGTTGGCTCAGAGCTGCTGTCCATTTGGAAGGTGGCTCCGAGCCCATGATCTGGCTCATCTGGGCTGCAGAGTGGAGCCTGGGGAATGGCACCGCACAAAACAGGGCCCTCCTCCCCAGCTTTGCCTGTACGTGACCACCTTCTTTATTCTTGTCCAGCTGCAGAAAGCTGCTGACCCCTGGGTCCTAAAGCACTCAGATCTGGAGAAGCAGGATAACAGCTGGAAAGAGGTGAGAGAGGCGACAGCCTCCTGGTTATACTGCAAAGTCCCTCACTTGGGGGAAATGTGACCAGGAGGATGCTAATCCTGTCCCATAGATCATATACCCTCACCCCCTTGGGCTCCTCAATCCTGAGGTCTCTACTTTATGATTCCAGCCTTAAGACCTGTGAAGGTCCCCTCCTTGCCAGCTCCATCCTTCCATGCCTGGGGAGAAAGGTTAGGTGTCTCTCTGGTTTTAATTATGCCTTTCTCAAAAACAGGGCATCCAAAAGAGCTTTGTGATCCTGGGCAAGTCACTCTGTCTCTTTGGGCCTCAGTTGCCTCACTGGTAAAATAAAAATCATATCCTCTGTGTTAGCCCAGCCCAGGTTGTGGAGATTAATCAGGGAAGTTTGCTGCTGAACCTCAGGTGCACTGTCCATATAGCAACACACTGAGTAATGAAACAGTGACCATGCAAGCCCTTGCTCATGACAGCCTGAGGATGTGGTGACTTAGATTTGGTTGCAAGCAGCAAAAGCCAATTCTGGGGAACTGAAGTAGTTGAGGATTTCATTAGGGGCTCAAGAGGGTTGGTGATGCCAGGTCAGAAAACTAATGCATGTCTTAGGACTTGTTCTGGAACCAGGGTGGGGCAAACCTCAAACAAGACCTCAGATCACTGCTTTCACCTTCAACTGAGCAGTGGCTACTGGTTGCTTTGTTGCTGCCATTACATTCACAGTAAGTTCTAAATAGACTCTCTTGGGTTCTCTCTTGGACCGTGGATTGGCCAAGCTTGGATCACATACCTATGAGGGGCGGGGTTAGATGCATTGTAGGTAGAAACTGACCAATGGGCTTCTAGGTCAGTGCTGACAAGACTCCTGCTCTACAGGAGGAGACTCAGAGAGCTTGGGCCAGCTCCCACACTGTGGCCAGACTGACCCTTTCCTGTCTCTCTTCCATGACAGACCCGCAGTGAAAAGATCCACGACAAAGAAGCTGTTTCTGAAGCTGAGCTTGTGGGAACCGGCTTAAAGAGGTGCTGGCAGCCCTGTCCCGAGCCCTGCCCCTGCCCTAGCCCCCGCCCGGCGGTCTACCCTGCCACTTTGCCTTTCTTCTCTGCTCCGCGTGCCCAGCCCTGCACCTCCACTGAATTGAGAGAACACGGGGATGTTTTTTGTGGAACCCCAGCCACTTAGGAGCTGGGAACCTTTGGGTGATAGCAATTCTAGCCTGTGATTTTTTTTTTTTTTTATTCTAGTCATGGAAAATGGGCCCCAGCGTATCCTAGCTGAGAAAGAAACTATTTAGCTCCTCTTGGGGTTCTTCCTGTCTCTGGAGTTTGGAGAGTCCTCCTGGACCTCTATTCCTGGTAGTAGTGAGCATCATCCTCTGGGCCCAGCCCTGTGCTATAGCCAGGGAAACCCCCGGGGCTCTCGGGACCATGTTTCCACCATTAGGAAACCCTTGAAGAAAGTTGGGGTAACAGAACCCCACAGGGGCCATGTGAGCAGCCCAAAGCCAGGTGAGCCCCAGGGAGGAGGGTGGCTCTGGAGTTGTGATGTGAGATTTGAGTTTCAGCAATGCAAGTTCTAGTTCTGTGCCCTGGTGCTGTACTTCCCATCTCTACCTGTGGGGTAACAGGAACTGCCCCCAGACTTGTCCGAGGACTGAATGGTCTGACGTGTGCAATGTTCTTATGTGTGCCTGGCACTTACAGTCATGAGGCAGCACGCATACCAGGTCTGGGTCAGAGGTTAAATGGTGTCCTAGATCGTGTTATTATTTGTTGTTAGTTACTCAGTCATGTCTGGATGACCGCATGGACTATAGCCTGCCAGGCTCCTCTGGCCATGGAATTCCCCAGGCAAGAATACTGGAGTGGGTTGCCATTCCCTTCCCAATCCAGGGATCGAACCTAGGTCTCCTGCATTGCAGGCAGATTCTTTACCGTTTGAGCCACCTGGGAAGTCCTAGATTGGACTCCCCAAAAGTAAGGCTTCAGGCAAGGATTTGAGTGCAAACAGAACATTTGGGAAGGGATTCCAGGAAAAGTCTGGAAGTGAGACAGGAAAGGGAAAGCACTGTAAAGGAGGTGTTATCAACCAGGTTACACGTGGGCAGCTGGAGCTATTTCACAGCATTGCTGGGAGCCAGAGTGGAGCATGAGTTCTCCCACCTAAGGGTACCTGGGGACTGGTACCAAACCACCAAACCCCACCCATGGTTTGTTGATGGCTATGTCTATAAATCATGTCAAATTTTTAGTTTCCGCTCAGTGGTAAAGAATCTGCCTACAATGCAAGATATGTGGGTTCCAGCCCCAGGTCTGGAAGATCTGGAGAAGGAAATGGTAACCCACTCCAGTATGCTTGCCTGGGAAATCCCATGGACAGAGGAGCCTGGTGGGCTACAGACCATGGGGGTCACAAAAGAGTTGGACACGACTTTAGCAACTAAACAACAACTGGGTGGAAGCCAAGTATGCTCCTGCAGACAGAAAAAAAGCCCTCAGGTGAAGAATGGCAGGTGTTCCGAGCATGCAGTGTTCCACGTGTAGGTGTGCGTGTGGAGGGGGCGAAGGGCAGGGCACCAACAGCATCTTTCACAAGAGGTGAGCAGGACCGTTGTGGTCCCGGCTCCCGTGAAGCGCAGGGACCAGCGAGGAAGACCAGAGTGCTTGCTCCGCATAAGGCATCTACTAATTCAGCCGTTCCTTTTCTGCTCTTCCCAGGACCAAATCTGTTTCCTCCATGTCGGAGTTTGAGAGTTTGCTGGACTGTTCCCCGTACCTCGCCGGGGAAGCCTCCCGGGGCAAAAAGCTACCCAACAACCCTGCCTTTGCCTTCGTGGGCACCCAGCCAGTGGACCCGGAAAAGGGTGCCCCCGAACAGCCAGGGCTCTCGCCCCGTGACTGCAACCGCCTGGGTGCCCTGGGCTGCCCGGAGCCGGCGGGGAGGCAGATGCAACGCAGCTACACGGCACCCGACAAGACGGGCATCCGCGTGTACTACAGCCCCCCGGTGGCCCGGCGCCTGGGCGTCCCCGTGGTCCATGACAGGGAGGGGAAGATCATCATCGAGCCGGGCTTCCTCTTCACTACAGCCAAGCCCAAAGAATCGGCAGAGGCGGACGGGTTGGCCGAGAGCTCCTACAGCCGATGGCTCTGCAACTTCTCCCGGCAGCGCCTGGACGGGGGCTCCGGGGGCGGCCCCTCGGCGGCGGGGCCTGGCTTCCCGGCGGCCCTGCACGACTTCGAGATGTCAGGGAACATGAGCGACGACATGAAGGAGATCACCAACTGCGTGCGCCAGGCCATGCGCTCGGGCTCGCTGGAGCGGAAAGTGAAGAGCACGTCCAGCCAGACAGTGGGCGTGGCCAGCGTGGGCACGCAGACCATCCGCACGGTCAGCGTGGGCCTGCAGACCGACCCGCCCCGCGGCAGCCTTCACGGCAAGAGCTGGTCGCCGCGTGGCTCCTCGCTCGTGTCCGTGCGCAGCAAGCAGATCTCATCTTCCCTGGACAAGGTGCACGCGCGCATCGAGCGGCCCTGCTGCTCACCCAAGTACGGCTCGCCCAAGCTCCAGAGGCGCTCTGTGTCCAAGCTGGACGGGGCCAAGGACCGCAGCCTGTGGAACCTGCACCAGGGCAAGCAGAACGGCTCGGCCTGGGCCCGCTCCACCACCACGCGGGACAGCCCCGTGCTGAGGAACATCAACGACGGGCTGTCCAGCCTCTTCAGCGTGGTGGAGCACTCGGGGAGCACGGAGTCGGTCTGGAAACTTGGCATGTCCGAGGCCCGGGCCAAGCCCGAAGCGCCCAAGTACGGCATCGTGCAGGAGTTCTTCCGCAACGTGTGCGGCCGGGCGCCGAGCCCCACGGCGTCTGCGGCTGGGGAGGACGGCGCTAAGAAGCCGGAGCCCCTCTCCCCCGCCAGCTACCATCAGCCCGAGGGCATGGCCAGGATCCTGAACAAGAAGGTGGGCAAGTCTGGCGGCAGTGAGGAGGCCAGGCTCTCCGTGCTCCCGCAGGTGGGGAAGGATGGTATCACTCGAGATGGAGATGGAGCCACCGTCCTTCCCAATGAGGTAGGTGGGTTGGGGGCGGGGTGCCCTTTTTCTTTTGAGCTGAGATTGATTTATAAGGTCCCAACTCTTTGGTTTTCAAACTCAGGCCTGTGGCTTGTGCGTTTCAGTAAGTCCGTGTGCTGGTCTGGGATGGGGGTTGGAAGACCTCCGTCCTGGAACAACAGACCTGATGGACACACGGTCTGATTACTAGATGCGTGAGCATGGCTTGCCCATGCACACCCCCAGAGACTGCCAGCATCCCCTCCGGGCAAGGAGCATGGGCACTGCTCTCCCATCACCCAGCGATGTGCCCGCTCCCTTGATTCATGAGAGCCAGTCGTGGACCTCCCTGTGTTCAGTGGTGTCACCTTAGTACCCTGAGAGGATTTACTCCGTGAAAAGTGGAATTGCTGAAAATCAGCACTTCTCCTCTCACTCCTGGGAAGCCAGTCTTTAAACATGTCCTGGCACACCACTGCCCCCACCCCACCAAGACTCCATCCCCAAGTGCTTCCATTCTGAGACCCTTTTGTTGCTCATTCCACTCCGGATATCAATTTCAGATGTAGTTAAGGTTATGTGCATATTAGTAAAACAAATAAGTTAGTGTTGCAGAAAGGGAAACTGCGGCTTATACCATGGAACCCAAGGGCAAGGATCCAAAGGCCCCAGAAGCTGCTCTGTCTCCCTCTCCTCTCTTTAAAAAATATATATATACATATATATATATAAAGTTTGTCTCTCTGCGCCAGGTCTTATTTGCAGAACTCAGGATCTTTTAGTTGTGGCAGGCAGAATCTAGTTCCCTGATCAAGGATTGAACCCAGAACCCCTGCATTGGGAACTTGGAGTCTTAGCCACTAGACCACCAGGGAAGTCCCTCCCTCTCCTCTGCTTTGAGCTTCGTTTTCTCTGATGTCCTTGTCTCCCTCCCTCTCTGTTGTATTTGCATGTGGTCCAGGTGGGCTCTCCCTTCTCTGCTTTTATAACATCTTCTGGTTCAAGCACCTAAAAGAGATGGAGTCAAATCCCTATGTCCCAGTCCACATTTCAGGAAGAAACTGATTGGTGTAACTTGAGTTCAGTGGGCCCCCTTGGCCCAGTCAGCTGTGGTCAGGGGCTTATCATGGTCTGCAGCGCAGGGAGTGAAGGAAGGTTGTAGGTGGGGGTACAGAGAGATGGCATGGGTTGGAATTGACCCATGTGATTTGTACGGTTTATATGTTTAGCTGGTTTCTAGGTTTTCCCTATTGTACATAATACTGTGGTGAACATCTTGACACAAAAGCATTTTTCCATATTGCAGATTATTTCCTTAGTTTTTTAAAAAATGAATTAATTAATTTTAATTGGCTATCTCCTTAGTTTTGAGTTGTAGAAATGGGTAAATTGTTAAAGTATTTAATAAGTGTTGCTGAATTGCCTTTCCAAAGACTTTGTCGAGTTTCTAGAACCCCCAAGAGTATATGGTGAGTGCTTTACTTCCTTATACTCTCTGGCTGCGTTAAATTAAAACAAAACAAAACAAACCTTTAAAATATTTATTCCTATTTTTTTTTGACTTAAACCTTTTTTAGTTTAATATATATACTGTAAAAAATATGGTTTATTGAATTCTTACAAACTGAACATAGCCATTATATTAGAGTTCCTTGGAGAAACAAAACCAGTAGGATTTGTGGTTATGCATGCGTGAGAGTGTGTGTGTGTGTGTGGAGAGAGAGAGAGACAGAGACAGAGAGACTGAGTCCAAAAGCCTGAGAACAGAAGAGCCAATGGTATAGTTCCAGTACAGCACATATAGCTGATGTAGTTCCAGTCTAAAGGTCATCAGGCAGGAAGAATTCTTTCTTACTCTGTGTTCTGTTCAGTACGCCAGCTGATTGGATGAGGCTCACCCACGTTAGAGAGAGCAAGCAGCTTTACTCTGTCTACTGGTTTAAATATTAATCTCAATCAAAAGCATCCTTGCAGAAGTACCCAGGATAGTGTTTGACCAGGTGTCTGGAATCTGTGGCCCAGTCAGGTTGACACAAAATTAATCATCATAGTCAGATAACCACAACTACATCACGAAACCAGAAATACAAAGCTGATTGTATTTTCCATGTTGGTTATTTTTCAGTATGTAAAATATGCTTATTACCCATTGATCCAGTAGTTCTCTTAAGAATGTAACCAATGGAAATCTTTACAGAGGTGGATATGTATATAAAGAAATGTATTGCATTCTTAATAAAAATTGCTAAGACTTACTGAATTACATAATAGGCACTATGCCAACAGTTTGTTGTAATCACAACAGACTTTGAGGAAAAAATCCGGGCTGAGATCAAAGTTGATCACAACAACTTTGAGGAAAAAATCAAGGCTCAGAGAGGTTAAAAAACTTGTTCGAGGTCACACAGCTGGTAAGTAACTGGGCTGGAATTTGAACCAACCAATCAAGTTTTACAGCAGCATGTTTTTGGGTGTTTTTTGAAGTATAGTTGCCATACAATATTATATAAGTTACAGGTGTGTAATATAGTGATTCATGATTTTTAAAGTTTATACTCCATTTGTAATTATTATTAATATTGACTATATTCCCTGTGCTGTAAAATATATCCTAGTAGCTTATTTTTATTCCTAATAATTTGTACCTCTTAATCCCCTACCTCTATTTTGCCTCTTCCTCCTTCCCTCTCACCATTGGTAACCATGAGTTTGTTCCCTATATCTGTGGGTCTGATGTTTTTTTTGTTCTATTCACAAGTTTGTTGTATTTTTTAGATTCCACATATAAGTGGTGTTAGTATTTGTCTTCCCCTAACTTAACTTTACCTAGTATAATGCCCTCCAAGTCTATCCACGGTACTGCAAATGGCAAAATTACATTTTTTTAATAGTTGAGTAGCATTCTATCCATTCATCTGTTGATGGACACTTAGGTTTCCATATCTTGGCAATTGTAAATAATGTATAGCAGCAGTTTTAACCATTATCCCTATGTGTTGGTCATAGTAAAAAAATTAGAAACTACCTACCTAAAACACACATAAAAAATGAGTTGCATAAATAAATTAAGCTATTTCCATTCAGTGGAATACTATGTGGCCATTAAAAAGAGATCTGGACATACATAATGACAAAAAAAGTATTCATGTTTTTGCGATTACAAAGTAAGTTATAGGAGTTGAGATCATTTTGGTAAAGGTATGTTTCAGAATTTATTTATGTATATTCCAGGATTTATTATATTCTGGAATGTTTGGGTTTTTTTGTTTTGCTTTTTTGTCTGTACTGGGTCTTTTTGCGGCATACAGGCTTTTGCTGGGCTTCTGTCTAGCTGCAGTGCATGCGCTTAGTTGCCCCCGCGGTATATGGGATCTTAGTTCCTCAACCAGGGATCGAACCCAAGTCCCCTGCATTGGAAGGTGGATTCTTTTTTTTTTTTTTGGAAGGTGGATTCTTAACTACTGGACCACCAGGGAAGTCCCTGGAACATTATTTATGAACACTCATTACTGCTTTATTTATGAATGTTCATTACTGCTCTAATGGGAGAAAATAAGTTTTTAAAATTGGTTCAAAGAGGGGCTACAGGGATGGGATGGGGAGGGAGGTGGGAGGGGGGATTAGGATGGGGAACAAATGTAAATCCATGGCTGATTCATGTCAATGTATGGCAAAAGCCACTATAATATTGTTAAGTAATTAGCCTCCAACTAATAAAAATAAATGAAAATAAATAAATAACTGAAAAAAAAAAAAGAGGGGCTCCAGCTCCTAGGAACTGCACAGCTGAGTCCGAATTCCTGGCCTGGATGGCCACCCAGTCCCTGGGGGGGTGGGGGCCGGTTAGTGCCTCCTGGCTCCTCCTGACTTCTTCCTCTCTCCCCCCAGGATGCAGTGTGTGACTGCAGCACCCAGTCTCTCGCCTCCTGCTTCGCCCGGTCATCCCGCTCGGCCATCCGCCACTCTCCTTCCAAGTGCAGGCTGCACCCTTCAGAGTCTGGCTGGGGTGGGGAGGAGCGGGCAGCCCCGCCCAGCGAGTGATAGAGCAGCCGAGCTCCTCACCTCGACCAGCCCCCGTCCCTGGACAGCCGAAGGGAACCAGTGGAGAGAAGTCGCTCGGGGCCCTGAGAGCTCCCTGCATCTCTCGCCCTGGAGGGCTGCATCTCTGCCATGGAAGCGCTTTCCCAGCCAGGTAAAGCGGGGTCTCCTGCTGACTGCCGGGTGGTGATATCTGACTTCCCAGGGGAAGGCAGCGAGTGGGATAAAGACCAAAACTGGGCTTCAGAAGCATCTCCAAGAGAGATCCATTGAGAGCTGATCCCTGGGTCATAAGTTGGGAGAGCCTTGCCTGGTTCCACCCACACCCACTTCTCAGAAGAGCCAAGGAAAGGATCCACTTCCGGCCATGCGCCTCAGGGAAAAGGGCTCACAGAGATGTTCCTGGCCAACCACATCCCTCTTCACCGGGAAGAAACACCGATGAGAAGAACAGGCTTTGCTCTAGGGCTCAACGTGGGGTGTCTGATGGAGCTGAGCTGGGCATCACCCCATCCCTCTCTTCCCTCTGCCACCGCCTCCTCCCCCCAGCCCCGCTGCTCTGGATTGCTGCAGCTCTAGGGAATATGATAGGGCAGTAGCCAGGGTCAAGTATCTGCTTGGAATCCTGGGGTCCTGGATCTCCCTGCCCGTAGCTCAGATGCAGCAAGACCTAGAATGTGAGGTAGAAATATGCGGGGCCCAGGGTCAGGGAGCCACTGGAACTGCCTTTCTTGCCAAGGTGACTTGGGGGGACCCCAGCCTTCCCAGGAGACTCCTTGAGGACAGACATAGGTAGAGTCCATCTCAAGACCTGGTGCACAGATAAATAAATGCCTAATTGCCCACTGCCTTGATTGCTGGGGGCTCTTTCCCCAGCACCCTGGAGGGGTGCCACATCTCTACTGTGTTTACATCCTGCAGCTGGTGGAGGGCAAAGATATTCCCAAAAAGAGACTCCCAGTTGGCCAGATCAGGCCCAGGAGTCTTTCACGAGGCCGGTGCCCCAGGACATGGCAATAGACTGGGGCCTGGAAACACATTTCTTGCCTAGGTTGTTTATTTTGAGTTTTTCTTACTATAAATATTTAAGGTGGTTTTACTTTATTTTAATAATTTAATTTACCCCAAAGTCCCTAAGGTAATTTATTGGAGGTTGAGACATGTGCTCTCGCCACTGGGACAATGCAAGGCTTTAACACGATGGATGGGCGCAGGGTCCCCTCTGTGGACAAGACAACTCAGCAGGCGAGCTCTGGTCTCCTGGTTCAGGTTTGGAGGGGACCCCAGCAGAGCTCCCCACAAATCTGCTGACCCTTTGGCCTCAGAGCATCACTTTTATGCTCCACACCTGCTACTTGCCTGACCCCCGCTGTGAGTTTGTAAATACTCACAGACAGGACGGAGGGCTGAACCAGCAGCACCGCTTCCCAATCACTTCCCATTTTCCTTCTCATTTTCCTCCCTCCTTCTGACACCTTTTTTTTTTGGTTTCTAATGAGTCCAACACAGATTACTAAGGCTTTATCAAGAGCATGGAGATCTCTCCAAGTTCCCTAAGTGAGAACTCGCAGGAAAACAGGACTGAACTTCGAGAATGTTTATTGCAGCTTTGCACATGGATCTGAGAGTGTCTGCCAGCCTGCCTCAGTTCTCACCAGCCTCCAGCCTTTTCACCAGCCTCTCTCCTTAGCCTTATGGACTCCCCAGGCTCGTCTCTCAGCCCCAACCCCACTGCCCACCCTTCCCCCTGTCACATGTGAGCTGACTGAGCCATCGGACCGGTTGCATCATGGCTCACTGCAGTGGTGACAGGGCAGGGGAGAACGCAGGGGGCCTCCCTCTTGGTGCCAGTGAACCCATTTTGGTTGCACACATACCTGCATATCTGCGTGTAACTGGTTGGGGGCTCAGAGTGAAAACATCAGGATAAAGTGGCTTATCTGTGAATTTTCCATCAGGAAGACCGAAAGCCAGCATCTTTGCTAGTGTGCCCCCAGGACTTAGGAGATGCCTCTGCACTCCCACCCACCAGCCCCCAGTCCAGCCCTTTCTGGAGCACCTGGACCAGTTACCCAAATACCTTCATGTCCATTGCCTATCAGCAGAACTTTGGGGTCACGTTAGTACAACCAGCCACTTCCTCGTACCATAGTGACCTGTGTGGGCAGAGCAGGAAGGTCAATGTAACCAAGGGCCAGGCCCCTCTGGGATGCCAGTGCTCCCACCCAAGAGGTCAGGGGACCCCTCCAATGCTATCCAAGGGAGGGGGTTCACACCAGGCCACAAGCCACCAGAGGCCTTCTGCCACCTCCCGGGGCTGCAGAGGGCCAGGGAGGCTGCACTTCTAGCCTTGGGGAGGAATCCTCACGAGACCTGGACCCTGTTGAGTGCTCAGCCTTACCATCATTGTTCTCATCCAAGATAGTCCTTGCGTTCTCATTGTCTTAGCGCCTGGCCGCCCAGCCCTCAGCCAGTGTTAGAGGCCTGTCCTTGGTTTTCAGTAAAGTCCCAGTTTCTGCTTCCTGCATGCCACTGGGCAAGGTCACTCATCACTGTTCCTACAGAAGCCTCTGGATATGGGGTTGATGGGGTTGAAAATGTTATGTGTAAATATTGGTTTGATTTGGGTTTTAGCATTTTAATTAGCAACTGGTTGTGTTTCATTTTTTGGGGGTGGGGGGTTGTCTTGTAAAAACTCTCTACTCTTTTGGAATGTAATTTCTAAGTTTGTTTGTTTCTTCAAATGCCTTTTAAGTCTTGGTAACATTCCTGAAGCAGAAAACTGCCTGGCCCACCGTGAGGACTCCCCAGGAGCACCGGGTCCCAGGAAGGAACACTGCCTTTTTCCCCTTTCTTCTTTCCTGCCTCTTTACTCCCAGCAACTTCCTTCTCTTCCTCGCCCTCTGTCCCTCTTTTTCCTCTCATTTCCCTCTCTCTCTATTTTCTTCAGGCAAAGTCCCAAGGAACCTTGGGGTCCTAATTCCCTACAGGCCCCTAGGCTTGGATCCATTGTGTTGGCACCAGTTGGTTGAGGGGAAATGGGAGACCAGTTGGCATGACTGACCCCAAACTGGACGATCTTGTGTTTCTGACATCTGACCTCTTCCCACAGCCAAATCAGACCCTCCTGGGGGCAATGATGTCTGTACTTGAAATAAAAATCAAACCACTCTGGCACGTCAGTGGCCCCTAGATCCTGCATGCACGAGGTATCAATATTCAAGTCCCTGTCACCCTGGCGGCCATCTCCCCCCCCCCCAATTCTGTCCCCACCAAAGGCTGACCAATTTAAAAAACCCCTCCCAAGAGGTCTTGCTCAAAACGGCTCCTTCCCTTGGTCTCCCCAGGGATGGTCCTCTACCAGCTGCTCTCCCAGGTGACAAAGTTGAGGGTCCAGGACTTGACCCTCTTGTGCCCTGATTGCCACATGGCTCCCTCCTGCCTGCCTCCATCCACTTTTCGTGGTTTCATCACATGGTCTGTTCTCCTCTTGCCCATCCAACTTCTGGGGCCTTCCTCCCTCTCCTTTCCCATCTAGAATGCTCCCCCCCAGCTTTGCCAGTCTTCCAGGCCCATTAGCCCCCCAATCCCACCACCTCTTCATTAATAATAAGTCCCTGGACACCTCTTCTAGAGCACATGGCCATTTAGAAATTGCTTCTCCTTCAGGCTTCTACATGCTAACTCTGGGAGGCAACCTTGGCAGGACAGGGTTTAGTGTTCCCATTTTATAGATTGGAAACTGAGGTACAGGTCTCATTCCAGAGTCACCTAACCAGGAAGTCATCAAGTTCAGACTAGAACCTAGGTCAGCTGGAACCCTCAGGCCAACCTTGTCCCTTGCTGTGTTAACCTACTGCCCCACTGGGGGCTTTGTGTGGCTGCAGAATTCCCAGACTATGCCACTGCCCAACCCAGACACAAAACCAGTCTATCCTGAATCTCTGCACCTGTGTGTCTCGGAGGGTAGTGTGGGGACATGTCCAAAATGCAGCTTCTTGGACCCCACCTCACCCCAAAGGGCCAGGAATCTGCATATCTAACAAACTCCCAGAGAGATCCTAAGTACCAGTGCCATATCATTAATGTTCACAGCCTTGACCATTGTTCAGTTACTCAGTCGTGTCCGACTCTTTGTGACCCTGTGGACTGCAGCATGCCAGGCTTCCCTGTCCTTTACCATCTCCAATTAGGCCATCTTTTTTAAGCCCAATAAATATGATGTTATATTTTTAGAAGAGCCTTGAGCTGAGAATTAGGGGGCCTGGTCCTCAATCCAGCTCTGATTTGGGTTAACTATGCTGAGAATTTCCAAAAAGCACCAGGGGCAATTTACAATCTTAATCATAAAGTTCAGTAAGGCAACGGAAAAAAAAAAGTCAAAAAGCAAGAGGAATTATCATTCCCCAAATCTATCTTCCCAGGTGGCACAGTGTGTAAAGAATTCTCCTGCCAATGCAGGAGACGCAGGAGTTGTGGGTTTGACCCCTGCGTTGGGAAGATCCCCTGGAGGAAGAAATGGCAACCCACTCCAGTGTTCTTGCCTGGAAAATCCCATGGACAGAGGAGCCTGCAGGACTACAGTCCATGGGGTTGCAAAGAGTTGGACAGAAGTGAGCAAAACTAAGCGCGCGCGCACACACACACACACACACACTTAAATCTATCTGATGTGATTCCCATAATCCTGCAATTAAATTTTACTCTGGAGTTTCCTGGCAGCCATGGTAAAAAGGGAAGCACATCAACTTTCACTACTCTCATCATCCAGTCATGGGAAGTGACAAAATTTGCCCCAGGAGGCAAACTCTTCTGCTAATTTAGAGCATGCGTCCTTTCTTCAAAGGCCACTAAGTGAGTTGTGGTATGAACCTAAAATGCAAGGATGTTTTCCAGGTCACTATTTTAAAAATAATAAACTGCCACCGACTTGAATGACCTTGACCCCAGAGCATGTGGCTAGTCTGTGCCTCTGTTCCTCCAGCTGCAAAGTGGAAGAAATCCTACCTCACATGGCGGTGCTGAGGACCAAGTACAATACTGTGTGAGTCTACGTGGGAAAACATAAGGTTCTACACTGATGTAAAGAGGTCTGATCACACTCATTGTCCCCTAGTGCCCTCACTAGTCTTAGTGAGTAGAAAGGCTAATAAACTGGACCAACCCTCTCACTTTAAAAAAAAAAAATTGTGGCCCAAAATACATAATATAAAACTTACTGTTTTAGCCCTTTTAGTGGCTTTAAATACATTCACACAGTGGTACAACCATCAGGACTATCCATTTCCAGAACTTCTTCATCACCCCAAACTGAAACTGTACCCACTAAACAGTAACTCCCCATCCTTCCCTCAGGCCCCTGATAACCTATATTCTACTTTCTATCTCTATGAATTTACCTATTCTAAGTATTCTAAGTGGAATCATACAATGTTGGTCCTTTTTTGTCAAACTCCTCACTTTTTTGGATGAGGAATCCAGCCCAGAGAAGGGAGTTCCTCACCCAAGGTCACACAGCAAACTGGAGGCAGAGTCAGGACCAGAATTCAGGTTTCCTGACTCCCACCAGGTTCTTCATCCCTGGGGGTGAGTGAGACCCCACCTACCATTCCCTGATCTTGGCTGAACCCTGTCTTCTCTCTGGGCTCAGCCTGTTTGCTTCCCACCACCCATCCATCCTTTGTTTTATCACCTTCCTCCAAAGCCTCCCCTCCTCCTGCCTCCTCTTCTCTGACTGATTCCCACCAGCAGACCGAGTGGCCCTGACCCATGGCCAGGTTTTCCTCTTCTGAAAACAGGCTTCTTTGTAGCACCCACGCCCTTCAGCCCTCCCAGAATGGCCTTCTATGGATTTTCTGGCCCCTCAGGCTCACATCCCCATCATCCTGTGTCTGTGGTCTCCCAACTCCTGATGTTTGCTTTCAGATCTGATTGTATTTCCTGGGTTCTATTTTACTTTCTCACACTGAAGGGGGAACCTTTCCCCGATGCCTCAGGCTGGGCTTGGCCCAGTGACCACCCCCAGCCCAGAAAGACACCCCCCATCCCACCCTTGAGTCCCATTTTCTTCTGTCCACAGCCTCCCGACAGGACCCCAGCACTATCCACTGGGAATTGGCAGAGGTCACTGGGACCCCCATTTTGGCTTACCCTATCCTGCCCAGTCCTGCATAGCCTAGTTTGTAAAGCAGATGCAGCCTGACTTGGGTTCTTCCCTCCTCCCTCTGGCTATCTGTCCGTCCATCTGCCTGTCCATTTGATATCCCACCATCCTCTCTACCCTCCCCTGGATCTCTCTGCCTCTGAATAGCTTGCCCTGGCAGAACCTGTAGCCCACCCTGGCATTACCGCTTATCCCTTCTGTAGTATTTGCAGTTTGCAAAGTCCACAGAGCCAAGAACCAAAGGGGACTGGTAACAAAGTGACCCCTTGCCCAGGGCTCCCCCACCCCACCCTTCCCTGCACCCTGCTTTGTCTACCCCATCAGCCTTGCTCCCCTCCCTTCCTGCCCTCCACCAGCTCCCTGAACCCCAGGCAGTAAGGAAAGGAGCTCTGGTTTCCCTTAGCATCCTTGAAGGGCCAAAGTCATCAAGGCCTGACCATCTTGTCTTTCTCCACTCTATACCACTCGAACTGCTCCTGTGAAAAGGAATTTCAGCCAGGATTTTGGAGACCTGGCCCAGGTCTGGACAGTTGTCCTAACTTCTCTGTGTTTGGCTGGTTGTATGATTTTATGATGATGATCCTTAGGGACCCCAGAGCACCCCTCATGTTTTGGGGTCCTGCATCACCATCCTCTCTCCACTGGGCCCTGGTATCCTGGCTCCTCTCTCAGCTCCGCCACTGATCTCTGTGCCTTAGTTTACTTCTCCGCACAGGGGGCTCACCATAAGTCTGTTCCCAGCAGCTTCCCAATTTGGTGCCTCTAAGGCAGGGCCTTGGCAGCTGTGGCCCAGCTCCCTGGCACTGTCTTCTTAGGGCACCAGGTTGCTGAGGATGAGATGCCTGGAGGTTCTCAAAGAAGCCAGAGCATCACCTGGGAACTTGATAGAAATGCAAAGTATTGGCCCCACTCAAGAACTACAAAACTAGAACTTTGGTGGGGGTGGGGGGAGGGCAGCAAGCTGGGGGTTTAACAAGCCCTCCAACTGATTCCGATATACACAGGCATTTACTACCTGCCGATCTAAACCAGCAAATAGTGTGGCCTGGTGAAGGACCGAGGCTGGTCCTGACCAGGAACAAGTGGGAAACCTCAAGCTCATCTGGATTTCTGAGGCCAGGGAACCCTGGCCATCCCTACCCAAAGCAAAACACAACTGTGTTCTCCTCTTCCCAGAAACTGGGGGGCTGGAAAAAGGCAGGCATTTTTCCTTTCTCTACTCCTGGCTTGGTTCCAGTTCTACCCACCTTTCCTACTCGTCTGGGTTTTACTAAAGGTTGTATAGGGTTGTGCCAGCCAGGCAGGGGGTGAGCCTCCTGTGTGTGTGTGGGGGGGGGGGGTGGGCAGGAGACAAAAGACCCTGACCCTTTATCCCTTGGGAATCTCACCATAGGCTTATGGCTTCTTTTCAAATGGAAAGAAACATAGCTTCTCAAAGACAGACTCCTAAATCCCCAACCAGCTCCTCCTCCTCCCACCTCCAGGGAGACCTTGTAGACAGTGCCAAAAAGCAGCTCCTGCCCCTAGGGGCTAGGGGAGAGAGCCAAAAGCCATCCCTCAACCTGGCCTCCCCATCCTGAACCCCCGCCAATACTGTGAAACCCCCTTCCTGACCATCCTGGTTTCCTGGTGTGGCCTCTGAAGTCGTGGGCCCAAGGGGTCCCCCAGGGAAAGGCCTTTGGGAAGGAAGGGACCAGGGGCATCCTTGGGCCAAACTCTGCCTCTCCTGTCCGCTCTTTCTCCTCCCTACTCCTTTCTTCAGAAGGCTCCTTCCCAGGAGGTATTGGGTGCTAGACAACCGTGGTCCAGTCCGCCAGCTCTCCTTCCCCCCCGTGTCTTATTTCAGACATGAGAATAACTGTACAGTGTAAACTTACAAAGGGTTTTTAATGGTTTAGATTGGAAATAAAGTATGTCATATGAACAGTTTCCCTGGACTTGGCTTGTCTGATTTCTCACGTGAGGTGGGTGTGGTCCCCAGCACATTTGGAACTTGACTCAACCACACACCCAGTTGCCTGGGAAGGAGGGAGTCCTGGGAATGCCACAGCCAACTGGCTGGTCTGGGGTCACTTGGGAGGAGCCAGCAGGGGCTCCCAGCTACTGACTGCTGACATCTCAGGGTCTCCCATGAAGGGTGGTAAGGCCACAGAGAAACAAATGCAGGTCATCAAAAATGGAATTGAAACTCGCTACAAAAGACTTTCAAATATTTATCACAAAAAAAGGACATGGGTTAATTATCTATTACAGTATAATCAATTATCCCCAATCATTTATATCACAGATGCCGTGGGTCAGGGATTCAGGAGCTAAGTTGTTCTGACTCAGGGTCTCCTGAGGGTGCAGTCAAGTGTCAAATCAGGCAGCAATCATGTGAAGGCATGACTGGGGCTGGAAGATCCATTCCCAAGTTGGGTTACTCATGCCTGGCAAGTGAGGGTGGGCAGGAGGCCTCAGTTCCTTGCCATGTGGACCTCTCCCTAGGGCTGTTTGAGTATCCTCACAACATGGCAGTTGGCTTCCCTTAGAGCAAGTGATCTACGGGAAAGCAGGAGAGGTCACAATGTCTTTTATGATTTAAGCCTTGAAAATCATACACTATCATTTCTGCAGCATCTCACTAGTTATACAGATTAGTCCTATTCCTTTTGGAAGAGAACTATACAAGGGCATGAAGAGCAGAAAGTGGAGGTCATTGGGGACCATCTTGGAAGCCAGCAACCACATGAAAATTACTTTTTTGTGTGGGATGTTAGTTCTCAGACCAGGGATTGAATGTCGGCCCTCAGCAGTGACAGCATGAAGTCCTGACCACTAGATCACCAAGGAATTCCAGATCTCTTTTTTGAGAGTCTAACAACAGCCAGGCCTGTGCTGGGCATTGAGGATAACAGTATATGGACCTGAAAAACAGGAAACCAAATGTCAATGGCAAAGGGGTGGTCAGGGAGTCGGAGGGATCAGGGAAGGCTGCAATGATTCCTAAGGTTTAGATGTTGACCAGATGAAGGAGATGGTGGTGTGTTGCAGGCAGGAGATGGAGACAACATGTTCCAGGGAGAGGGAACAGCATGTAGAAAGCCTAGTAGAGAAAGCAGAGCAGGATCAGGGAACTGGAAGAAATCACTGGTGTGGGGAATGAAGAAAGAGGCTGGGTGAGATCACATAGTCCCTTATGAGGGAAGGAATGTCCACATCTTGTGGAAAGTAGAGAGTCATGGAAGAACTGAAAGCAGGGAAACAACCTAGAGGATGCACTGGGTCTGGATTCCATTAGGCAACATACTTACCCACTGTGCCCCAGGATGGCCAGTTCTGGCTGTGTTCTGTTCTTGGGACATTGACAAGTGAGAAGTTGAAGGAGTGGGGTGGGAAGGGAAGGAACTGGGCTCCAGAAAGTGATATTCAGGGAACAAAGAACAAATCTCTGCTTCAGACATCTGTTGGGAGACAACATGCTAGAACCACAGAGTGGAAATGTTAGGAAGGCAGATTTCTGCCTACCACCAGAAAACTTTTCCAGGGACCCACAGCTGCTATGGAAAGATGACCACAGTCACATTCCAGCGGTGGCTCATTAACCCTTCTTGCAGTTTTTGTGGACTGCTTGTGATTCAACACTTGGGGAGATTTCAGATCCCGAAGGCATGCAAGGTGACAGACACTCTGATGGCATCATGCTGGGTGTTGAAGCAGCAGCGTGCTCTCCGGGAGCCCCCAAGCCAGCAGTGGATAGTGTGCCAGGCACAGGCTAGGCTCCCGGCAGCACAGAAAGGGCATCTGCTTTACAGCCTGGGGCCTCAGAGAAGGCTCTCAGTGCACTGGATCCTCAACTCAGGCTTAAGATTGGAGAATTCTGCCAAGAATAATCAGGGAAGGGCTTCCCAGGCCAAGATAACGGCTTAAGCAAAGGAGCAGAAACAATGGGGGTGATGATAAGAGTGGCAAGCGTATTGGGGAGGGGGAGGTCTGCAAGGAGGTTGTAAAAGGAGAGATCCTAAACTTTTCCAGGTGTTGAAGGGGCCACAAAAAGAGAAAATATGCTAGAGGAGAACTGGAAAAAGTGGTCCCAGTCTGCCCTGGGAGAGTCATGGTCCACAATTTTAGAGTTAAGACAAAGGGAGAGAAGGATTGTGGCCCAGCGACCGGACAGGGCATCATTGCCCACTCGCTAATGTTTTCCTTTGGCAATTACCTTTCTGGGCCTCTGCTCCCTCATCTTGGGAAGGCTCTGGGCATGTCAAGCGCAAAGAACACGACGGTGTAACGGTACTCAGTCAGGGATTCTTTGGGAGCGCCGTTGTTGGGAAGGTGGTAACTTGGTCAATACTGGGCGGGGAAGAACTTGGACAAACAGGGCGGGGCCACAAGAGTCGCGAATCGCGGTTTGCGCATGCGCCTCGCGGAAGCGGCGTTGTGCGCTTGCGCGAGCCCGGGAGCCCGCCGGCCGCGCATGCGTCCTTGGGCGGCGGGAGTTTTCTAAGGGGCGGCTTTGGCGCCGCCGGAAGGCAGTGAAGTGGTCCCAGAGTTGGAAGGAGCAACGGCCTTGGTGCAGCGCGTCCAGGGGTAACCCGGCGTCGCGGAGAGAGTGACCTGCGGCCTTGTGTTTCGGAGACGGAGGCTCTAGGTTGGACAGGCGTCTCTCTGAGGTGAGGAAGTCGCAGGCCCTTTCCCGGACGAGGCCTTCCTCAACCCCGCACCAGCCTCTTTGGGGTCGGACACCGCGGCTCAGCCCACACCTCGCCACCCCCGACACCGGGTAAGAGGAGACCCCGGGGCAGCAGAGCCCGCGGTCTAGACGTCACTGTTGGTGGAAGGTTGAAAGCTGGGTGGGGGTGGGTCACACAGGCCAGGGTTCGAATTTCGCCTCTTCTCCACGCTGGCTACCTAACAAGTTTTTGGGGTTTTTTTGCCCCTCTGAATCTCAGTTCAGTTAACTGCAGCGTGAAACTGTTGATGGTACTTCCAGAGCTGTGGCAACGATTAAATGGCGCAGTAATACACATACAGTTTTACATACACAGAGGTCCTGGCATGTAACAAGCACTTAAAAGTGTCAGTGGTTGCTGTTAAGTAACCAGATTTTCATCTGAATGATACAGTCGTAACTGTGATGATTTAGATCCTTGATCCTGCTACCCCTCGTTTATTCTTTTATCTTTTCCACGTTGTCCCTTCACATATGTTTATTTTTCTTTACTAAGCACTCTCCTCACCCCGTATGGATTTTTTTTATTGGTGGTGGAGGGGGAGGCTCGGTCACGTCCCTGTCCTTTTCCAGCCAGTTACTTGTCTGTGACAAGCATTAGGAATACAGTCTGGTCCCAGGAGACATGTAAACAGACTTTACAACCAGTGCCAGGGAGGCCCAGGGGTGGAGCTGCCAACTCTGCCAAAGAGACGTGGCATGAAAGCGTCACACTTGAGCTCGATTGGGAAGGAAGAATAAGTTATAAGGCAGTGTGTACAAAGATTCAGAAGTGGTGCGTGGAAAATGAAAAGAGTTTTCTGGGTGGATGGTGTTGGTAGCCAGCAATGTGGATGTACTTAATGTCACTGAACTGTACACTTAAAAATGATTAAGATGGTAAATTTTATGTTGTGTATATTTCAGCACAATTGAAAAAGAAACTTAAAAAAAAGTGGTGCATGGAGTGGAAATAGCAGGAGAAAGCAAGAATGGGTACTAGTTAGGACTAGCTTCTGGAAGGTGTTGGGTACACTGTAGGAATGTGCTGCTGTCTAAAGAATGGATTGGAGGGAATTACCCAGCTGTCCAGTAGTTGGGACTCCGAGCTTTCACTGCAAGGGCTGGAGTTCAGTCCCTGGCTGGGAAACTAAAATCCCACAAGCTGCTCAGTGTCGCCAAAAAACTAAAGAATGGATTGGAGAGGAACAATGCTGCATGTAGGAAAAACTAGTCGAGCGGCTGTTCGATTCTTGGGGGAAGTGGGGGAGAGGGATAGAAACTATGAGATCTGAACTATGGCTGGAAATTGGAAGAGTTTTAAAGATTGTTAGAAGTAGAATGGACAGGCCTTTGAATCTGCAGAATTAATAAGTGAAGGATAAAGTGTTCATGTTTTGAAGACCATGTAGATCATAATGCCATTGATTGAATTATGCAGTTAAGCCCTTATAAACACAAAATAATTGGGAACTAAAAGGGGTATGTGTTAAGGAAGATAAAGATTATTTCTAGTGATAGATTCTGTAGAAATTCAGAACAGGAGGTGATGAGCCCTGCTGATGTTCTGTGGAAGAGGTGTGGAGGTGAGGTTGGGCTGGGCCTTGTCAGACAGGTAGAATTTCATGGGGCAAAAAGGGGCGGTTCAAAGAGACAAGAAAGCACAAGGCTGATTCTGGGGGAGTAAAGCCCCAGCAAGACTGGGACTGAAATACGGGGAATAGATTACTTTATTTTCCTATTTCAGGGTTCTCCACTCAGGATGACTTCTAGACCGGAGATGGTAGGTGAGTATTGTCATGGAGTTTGGTACCTTCTTGCCTTGGGTTCAGGTTCATGAGCTTTACCTAAATACCTCCCTGGCTCTTGGTGGATTTGAAATCACTTATTTGTATATTTACAGAGATGCTTCCTTAATGTTTCCATGACCTGGGGCATATGTTTCCTTTTGCCACTTTTTTTGCACAGATTCTTAGTTGTGATGGGTTTGATTCTGTATTTTGACTTTTTTATGACAAGTGCTAGAAGAGGAACCAGTGGCATCTAAGACTCATGATCGTCAACTGGAATCAGATCCCAACCCTGTGGACGTGTGTAATAAATCGTCCGCCTCCCTGGAGATGACTGAACGTGTTTCAAAGAAACGAATTCACCGTGGCTGTAGCCCCCAAAAAGGGGACAGTGGTGATCTCAGCCACCAGGAAGGACTTGAATCCAGGTCCCTTCATTTGTCCCCACAAGAGCAGTCTGCCTGTCATCAAGATAGGAGGCAGTCCTGGCGGCGAGCAAGTATGAAAGAAACGAACCGGCGGAAGTCACTGCCTCCCTTTCATCAGGGCATCACAGGTGGGGTGCTATGTACATAAAACTGGAGCTCCAGCTCAGATAAGAGGCAGTGAGGTATGGCAGAAAGTTAAGCTTGACTTGGCTACTTACTACTAGCTATGTGACTGAACAGATGACTTCACCTCTCTGAGCTTCAGTTTCCTCATCTATAGGAGTATTCTCAGATTATAAGTACTAATGTCAAACACCTAGTAAGTATTCAGTATCAATGCTGTTTATATCATGTTATTAGCTACCCATTGTAATCTATAGCATGGACAGGAAATCTGATTTACAATTGTTCAGCTCTCACCTGTGCTAAGTGAATGTTCAGCATTCACATTGGCTAGAAGTAAAGATTTCCTCTGGCTTTCTTCCTCATATCCTAAAGTAGAATAGAAGGTGGATGGGCTGCTACCTGATTTTAGGTTTTATAACTGAAACTATCTCAGGCGGAGGAACCCATAAAAATATTTAGGGTAAAAACCTAGTTTTGAGACATGGTGTATTTGAATGTGATTTTGTGTGAATTTATAATAATAGCATCTCAGGAAGCACTGAAGTACAAGATTTAATGTGGAAAGTAGCACATTTCAGGAAGAGCTTACTAGCTGTGTGACCTTGGACAGCTTACTTAGCCTCTTTTGCTTTATGGTCCTCGTCAGTAAATGGGGCGAAATAATACCTATTTTACAAGACTGAGAATTAAATGAGTTGATACATAACACAGCACTTGGCACATAATAAATATAGCTCGTGTTAAGTTACCGTAATTAAAGATATTACTTCACTTCCTGAAGTTCTGATGTTTAGAAGGAAATCTATCTAAAAACAGCCATGTAGCATATCAGAAAGTTGCTACCATGGTAATGCTTGTATACTTCCTCCATAGACGTGCCAAGAAATTTCAGTTTCCTAAGGTTACCCTTATTACGTTCATCTGTGTTCCAGAGCATGTGGACCTAAAATTCTGTGTAATAAAAAATTACTGACATATAAGATTTGTTATTTTCTGGTTATTCCCGGCCACTTCCCAGGTTTCTTTGGTTATAGGCAGAAGGTATCTTGTTTTTCATGACTAAAAGTGAGAAGTAGTAATCAAGAGAGGGCGCAAAAGAACTTAAAAACAGCCAGCTGAGGCTGGAGGGCGAAAAGACATGTATTTCTCCTAATTCTCAAAGCAGATTTCCTTTTCTGTATAAGAATTGATGTTTTTAAATGGACATAATTGAGAAAAACAGCATCTACATCTTTTATTGATAGCTGTTTGAGGATTCAGTGGCATAATTATGTAAAATGTCTGTTTAGTTCAGGCTGATGCACTGTGTGACCTTGGGCAAGTTGCCCAGCACTTAACCTTTGTTAAATGGTTAAGCTGGTAAGTCACTTGCCTCAAGTGAGGGTGAAAGTTAGAATTTAATAAAATGCCCTTTTAGATAGTCTGTGTTAAACAAATTTACTATTAATGTTATTGTCTCTGGCTTCAAACAAGTATCTCCGTTCTGAGCTTCAGTTTTCCCATCTGTAAAGTAGAACTCATAGTTTATAAGAAGATTCTTAAGACACTGTATTTAAAGCACACTGCAATGGCTATCATAAAAATTCTGAAATATTCCCATCTCCTTTCTTCAAATGGTGAATATAAAACACAAGGAGAATTTTTTTTAATCTGTTTTATTTAGCAAGACAAGATTTTAAGGTAATACACAAAAGGTTCTTTTAATTTTTTAAATTTAGGATACACATATAGGTAAATTTCATTCTCTAGTGATCTTGAACAAGTTAGATGTAAGAAGACAGATTAGAGAAGACTGCTTGGGTTTTCTTACCTTAAGTTGGACTGCATCAAGAGGGAGGGAATTCTTCAGTTTGTTTTTCTTTTTATTTTGCTAACTGTATAAGTGTCCATCTCTTTGAATGTGGTAATATTTTATGTTAGAGCTCTGCAGATCCATCAGTGTTGACCTAACAGAAAGCAAACGGCTGAGCTCTCTCCTCCTTTCCAGTTTCCAGGTGAGAGTCGAGAGTCTCAGGATTGGGAGTGTTTTCTTTTTCTTTCCTTTTTTTTTTTTTTAAACTGTTATTGTGACATCCCCAAAGACACTGTGTGATTTATCAGTAAAGAGTAAAAGGTATTTCTCTCTAGTGAGATTAATTTAAAAGCCAGATTTAATCCCAGAAGCTTTGTCTCTGGATCAGGCTCCAGCAGTCCCATAGATGTTGCTGAGGCTGACTGAGCAGTTAAGAGAGTGCCCCTGTCTAGTGTATTTGCTCATTAGCAGCAAATGATGGGACTTTAAGGTGGGTGGAGGTCATATCTAAGTTTAAGCAGACATTTGAGATCTGGCTGCTCTCTAAGTTGGAATTATATGACTAACTGGTGATTGCATCAGTTTAGATAAGCAAGTCATTTGTGTGAATTAAATGACCATTTTCCCCCATGAATCAAAAATCACATCACGTAGTCTAGACAACAAAGACTTTTATCCTTACCTTTTTATTTTCTTGTTTTGTTTATATGAAAAATCTTAGGTGTAGAGTTAAATCATGCTTACTCACATTTATTAAATGTCCTAAGATTACATGAATTCAGGACTGGCCTGGCAAATCTTGGTGGTTGTACTGAAAATGCTTTTCTTTATTTAGTTCTCTGTTCAGAAACTTGAACCTTTCCTAAGGGGAACTGAGGGCTTCAGTCTTGAAAGTTTTAGAGCCAAAGGTAAGTTGCTAAGACCAGACACTCGAGCTTTGACCTTGGTCTGTACCTTCTATTAGAGTTGGTTGAAACCTCTCTCTCGGGGTCCCTGTTTACAGGACCTGCTACCTTACACAACCAGGCCTCCTCCTTTTTTGGGGGGAACTGCATTAAAAAAGATACGAATATGTGCTTACAAAGTTTAGAAGGTCTAAAAGTAAGCCTCTCTTGCCCCATGACCCCCAGTCTCAGTTCCTCTCCTCCCAGAGGCAACCATAGCCACCAGCTTCTTTTGTATCTTTGCAGATTTACTGCATTTCTAAACATTTATCCATTAAAATCAAATGAATAATTCTTTGTACACACTGTTCTTAATCTTGTTTGTTGTTTTTTTAAACCTTAATTTATCTTGCAGAGAGTTCTTTATCATACTGATAAGGCTCTCTTGACATTTTAGCAGCTACATGATACTCTATTTTATAAATGTACTATATTTGATTTAAACGGTTCTTTATTGATGGACTTTTGGGTTTATATTTTCAGTCTTTTGTTATTACAGTGAATGGATAATGAATACCTTTTTATACAAGCCTTTTAGCATACATTCAAGTAAAAATAAGATATGTTAGAATTAACTAGTGTAAGTATACTATAAAAGTTTAGATTTTTTTATTATTTAGTAGGTATTTAAAGTTCTTTTTTGGGATTTTAATCTGTTTTTCTTTTGAAGAGGATAATATTTTTTCATATTTTTAGCGGAGAGCCATTTGTACTTTATTTTCTATGTATTATCTGTCCATACATATCCTTTGTTCATTTTTTAAAATTGAGGAACTGACTCTTTTGTATTGGTTTTGCAGGCACTCTTTATGTGTTAAGGAAATTAGCTTTAGCCTGTGACATAAGTTGCAAATATTCTTCCCCAGGAGCCGATTTTCAGCTTTCTAGGAAGTAGCTTTTCTCCTTACAGTGTAATTTTACAATCATCCAGGTCAGAAATAAAAGACCTAGAATATACATGAAGTCAGACTTACTTGCCAGGTTAAAGCTGTTTATCTCAGAACTCTACTATCACCATAATTAGGGTAGACATGTCCAGGTTATTTTGATAGCTATTTAGCATATCTTTTCCCCTCTGCATTCTTCACCTGAATTGAATTGCGAATTCTTTTTAAGTCTAAGCAGAGACCTGTTTTTACCTTATGCCCATCGTTTTTTTATTTGCTGCTAGCATTTCTGACTTCTGTAATATGTTCTTTCACCCAATGCCAGCAGATCAGATCTCTTGAAAGAGTGAATTATCAATCCAGAAACATCATTCTGACACATCTTTTAAACTGCTTCTTCATCAGTCATGTGAAAAACACTATTATAAATGTTATAAAGAGGAGTTGTCTTCCATTTTATCTATACCTACCCAAAGAAAAAAGATAAAATCTTCCTGCATATTTATAACACTTTTTTGAATGGGTGAGAGGGCCAGAATGTAACAGGTGACCCTAGAGCTGAGGCCACTTTACCTATGTTACATCTTTGTCAGCAGCTCACTGTGAAAAGTATTATTCCCTTTATTTTATAACATATAATGTTGTTCTCTGTAGCATCTTCCCTTTCTGAAGAATTGAAACATTTTGCAGACAGACTGGAAAGTAATGGAACACTACAAAAATGTTTTGAAGATTCAGAAGGGTAAGAACAGTTCCCTTTCTGTCCAAAATTATAACTGAATTAGGACTTTTTATTTTTTTTAATTTTTTAAATTGAAGTATAGTTGATTTACAGTGTTGTGTTAATTTCTAGTGCACGTCAAAGTGATTCAGGTATATGTGTATATATGTATATATGTGTGTGTTTGTGTATACTTTATTTGTGTCATATTTTAGATCCTGCAGATAAGTGATGTATGGAATTTGTCTTTCTTTGTCTGACTTAATCTGTTAGTATGATAATGGTCCATCCATGTTGTTGCAAATGGCATTATTTCATTCTTTTTTATGGCTGAGTAATATTCCTGTGGGGGGGTGGGTGTGTTTATGTACACATACATCACATCTTATCTGTTCATCTGTTGATGGACATTTAGGTTGCTTCTCTGTCTTGGCTATTGTAAATAGTGCTGCTGTGAGTGTTGGGGTACATGTATCTTTTTGAATTAGTTTTTGTCTTTTCCAAATATATGGCCAGGAGTTAGGTTGCTGGGTCATATGGTAACTCTATTTTTAGTTTTTTAAGGAACTTCCATACGGTTTTCCATAGTGACTGCACCAATTTACATTTCCAGTGTTAAGAACGTTTCCATTTTCTCTGCACACTGTCCAGCATTTATTATCAGTAGGCTTTTTCATGATGGCCATTTTTGATGGGTGTAAGGTGATACCTCATTGTAGTTTTTATATATAATTTTATTTGTTTATTTAATGTTTGGCTGTGCTGCGTCTTTGTTGCTGCATGAGTTTTTCTCTAGTTGCAGTGAGCAAGGGTTACTGTCTAGTCACGGTACATGGGCTTCTCATTGTGGTGGCCGCTCTGGGTGCATAGGCTTCAGTAGTTGCAGTACGTGGGCTTGGTAGTTCCTGCTCTCGGGCTCTGGAGCACAGGCTCAGTAGTTGTGGCCCGTGGGCTTAATTGCTCCGAGGCATGTGGGATATTCCTGGATCAGGGATTGAACCCGTGTGTCCTGCATTGGCAGGCGGACTCTTTAGCACTGAGACATCAGTGAAGCCCTTCATTATAGTTTTGATTTGCATTTCTCTAATAGTGATGTTGAGCATCTTCATGTGCCTATGGGCAATCTGTATGGCTTCTTTGGAGAAATAAGACTTAATTAGACAGTTGTTCATTCACTCATCAAATGTTTATCCAGCATCTTCTATGTACCATGCTCTTCTGGAAGCTGGAGATACAGTGATAAGTAATCAAACAAGATCTTTCTTCTTATTCATTGTAGTAGGAGAGACAGACAAAGACTTAGAAAATAATGACTTCAAATATAATCTGAATGATTTCAGTGATAATCAGTTGGGCAGGTAATATGATAGTGACTTGAGGGAGTGGGCAACTTAAGCTGGAGTGGTCCGAGAAGTCCTCTAATGATTTGACATTTGCACTGAGACCTGTAAGACCTGGATGGTGAGGAGGAACCAAATATGTGAAGGTGAGACGAAAAACATTCATATTTTTGCTAGCTGTGCCATTTGTAGATAAAGTCATGTTATTAGCTGTTGGCCAGCAAGAATAGTAAGAGAAATTTAACAGCTGCCCCCCCCCCCCCCCGCCCCCCAACTGATAGTCCCTCAGCAGGGGCAACAGTGAGCCCCTCCCCCCATCCTGCAACAAATTATGTGACTTGATGTTACACTTTTGACTTCACAAAGGTCTGCCTTTCCATGGATCCTTAGAATTAACATGGCTATTCAGGAAATGAAAACTATGTTAGCTCGACATTGCTTCTCTTTTAACGCAGTATATTTAAACCAGAGGCTGCTATATTGCAGCTAGAGGTGATAGAGGCTGTTTGTCACAGGCTTTGATAGAAAAACATAAAAGGTGACACTGCTGATTTGCTTTGCCAGGTAGAATACCAAGTACATCTGCAAAATTTTGGCATTTTCAATGCCTCCTGCTTTTCCATTAGAATTAATCACCTTACTGAGCCAAGCTATTGGTTTAAGTAGAACATATCCAACTGAAAGCTTCAACTTAAATGCAAAGACAGTTGTATGAAAAAGCTATTAAGGTTTTGATTAGTGGGAAGGCAAGAAGCTAAATAAAAAAAGATGGTGTGAACAAAACTTTGTGGCATTATATGGATAGAATAGATAAAGGGTAACAGTAGGAATCAAAGTTAATGAGTTGGACAGAGCCAGAACACAGAGAACCTTAAGTGCCAGGTTAAGGAGTTTTGGCTTTTCTTCTGAATGCAGTGGAGAGTCGCAGAATTTTTAAGAAATGAAAAATACAAAAGGAATATTTGAAGAGAGGTTAATCTGTTCACGTGTGATGAGGAAAACAGACAATGAAGAGACCACTGAGAAAGCTAATACCTAGTGCAAAAGTGAATTAGAGTCCCAAGACTAAGTATTCGTTGAAAGATAAATTCTGAACATGTTTTATTGCTGTTAAAATTATGTGAGACATCCAGTACTAAAATCAAACACTCTTGGAAGACTTCTGTTAATCTCATAATCCTGTCTGTTCTAGAAAAGTATCAGATTTGGCTCTGGAAACATCAGTGGCTGAGATGAAGGAATATATAACAAAGTAAGTGAAAATGAGTGAACTTTTGTTGGAAAATCTAAATTTGTCTGGGAAAAATAACTAAACCCAGGAAAAATGAATAGTAAACATCCTTTTCAGTGTCAGTACTGCTGTATCCACACTGGGAGGTAGAAAGCTGCACACTGGGATTTTATGTACTGTTGTTGTTTTGTCACTAAATTGTGTCCAACTCTTTTTTGACCTCATGGACTGTAGCCTACCAGGCTCCTCTGACCATGGGATTTCTCAGCAAAAACACTGGAGTGGTTTATGGACTGTATTGATGGCCAGTTTCATAGAATGGAGTCTAGAGACTAAGGATGTGGATTTGATGTAAAGACTCATGTTTATTTGATTAAGTTAATATCCTCTGACTTGGTTGTGCTTTCTAATCTTTTTTTTATGACCTTTTTATTCACATCTTAGAACAAGAGTAGACACCTAATATATGCTTGCCCTGAGTGATTCAGAATGAGATGATCAAAAGTTAACTGAATTTTTTCCTGCTTCTGTAGGTTTTCTTTAGAACGTCAGAGTTGGGATCAGCTCTTGCTGCGCTACCAGGAAGAGGCTGAAGAGATCCTATCAAGGTTAGATCTATGACAGGAAATAGGACGGTTTTACCTTGTGACTTTTGATTTGGTTTCAGTTCTGTTAGCACAAACTGAATGATGAATCCAGTCTTACAGGCCAGTCAACTCATCAAATCTCTGTAGAGTACATATGAACAGTGTGACTGAAAATGGAGGGTGAGGGGGTTGGGAAGGAAGAGTTGTCATTATTTTCAGTCAAAGAACAGAATTGCCTCTGTTCTGTGCCCTTGGCTGCTATTCCACATTCTGGGGGAGACAGGCATGTCTCTGCCCTGTACCTGGCAACCTGGGGCTGGGCCAGGAACGGTATCAAGGGACTTCAGTGAGCACATGGCCTTTGAGCTGCGACTGTGGGAGGGAACCACAGCCAGGGCCCTCATGGAGACACAGGGGTGAAAGAGGTGATGGAAGTGGGTCTACAGGAGAGCAAAGATCTTTGGGTCTCGAAGGCATAATAAAATGGGAAAGTGCTAGATTTTGGTTTCATTTTACTGTCCAAACCAGTGATTTTAAGTTTTTTTCCCCCAAACAGAACCTTGGCTAGAAACATAACTATGAAACTTTAGCCAAAATAGTAATTGCCAAAGTGGCCTCTTAGTAGAGAGGCACCTTGAGGAGCACAGTATGAGAAACTTCCCTAATCCAAGCATTGATGCTTATTACTTTCTTCACCCTTTAAATGTTCTATGTATGAAGACACATATGCGTAAGATGGCAGTTTCCAGTATAAACAGGCCATAGTTTATAGTTAAGAGGAAAGCTTCTGGAAGCAGACTGTCTCTGTTCAAATCCTAACTACTCCTTAGTGCTGTGACCTTGGACAGTCCACTTAATCTGAAGTTCCTCATTTGAAAATGGGATAATATTACTACCTACCTCATTGGGTTGTTAGGACTAAAGAGTCACCAGCAGTTTTCATAAACTCCATTATATTGAGTTATTTTAGATAATTGAAGTGGGCCAGCATCTTTTTGGTAAAAGATCATAGATGTTAACTTCAGGCTTTACCCCAGGAGTAAATGGACCTTACTGTTAGATGGAGTCAACTAACCTAGCATTTCCTGTAGTCCAGAGGTATAAAAACATTAACACTAGATAATTATCTCAGAATCTCCTATTAGTAAGAGAGCCTGTGCTCACTGTGGGGTGAAAGAATATTGATTCAAGTTAGTAAAGCCTTTTAGGAAGTGTTTTCCCTAGGTAAATCTTTGCTATTTCCCCACAGAAAATGATTGTAAAATTATTTGAAAGCTTTTTTGTTTTATTTTTATTTTAGAGGATCAGCTGAAACCAAAAATACTGAAGTTGAAGTGGGACCTAGAATGTATGTTGGGTCTTCCCAGAGTGAAGTCCTTAATACAAAACCTGACTACCAGAAGATATTGCAGAACCAGACTAAACTCTTCGATTGTATGGAGTTGGTGGTGAGTTAGGTCATGTTTCTTTGGCTGAGTTACCCAGCTTTGATACCTTCTCATCCTTGTTAAAAGAGCTGGAGAGTATGTGTAATTAGATAAGTATTTTCACTTTGGGAAAACATGGAGAGACAGTGAAAGAAAATAAACAAGTAAATGGTGATAAATGCTAATAAGTCAGGTGGAGGAAGAGAATGTGCAGGGAGGGCTTCAGTTTGCTATATAGAAGGGTTGAAGGCCCTTTTAGGTGCCACCTTAATAAAGACTTGAAAGAAATGGTGAAGTGAGCCTTGAGGACATTTTGAAAAATGTCAACCCCAATTATTATTATTATTATTATTATTTGCCAAAATACCATCTTGAACCTAATGGCATGAGGTCTCAAGTTGGACTTTTTTATTTGTTTCTCTTACTTTATTTTGGTTGCACCGCACAGTGTGTGGGATCTTAGTTCCCTGACTAGGGATTGAACCTGCATCTCATAAATTAGAAGTACAGAGTCTTATCTACTGGACCACCAGGGAAGTCCCTCAATCCAAGGACTAGGTTAGCCAAAAAGTTTGTTCAGGTTATATAAGAGCTTACAAAAACCCAAACAAACTTTTTGGTCAGCCCAGTATGAACAGGAAGCAGGTGGCATTTGATACAGGGTAAGGCGAGTGTGTTTACAAAGGGGCTGAGTATAAAGATGTGGGTATCAGGAATTCAAAAGTGAAGTGAAGTGATCTGGGGCTTAGAGGCAGCTGAGCTATTCTGCTCCTCAGCTGGAGGGTGAAACAGTTACTGTGGTACCTGGCAGGGAGTTGTATAGTGGGCTTCTCTGAAAGAGCCATGGTCTAGTTGAGAGGCACTACTAACTCCAGATGACCCTTCCAGGAGCAGGCCCAGGTAAAAATATCCTGAGCTAATTCAGCTCACTTTTAGCCTCTTGGCCAAGCCCACCCAGAAGCCAGAGGACCTGGGGTTCTGTTGAGGTTGTGCAGGTCAGTCTGCTCAGGAGTAGAGCAGTGTGGAGGGGAGTGGAGTATGGATGTGAAAGGGCAAACAAAATGTCTGGCATAAGCATTCCAGGTTGAAAGAACAGCAGAAGCAAAGCTCCTGAGCAGGAGCTCACCTGGTGTGTTCGAGGAGCCATGCAGAAGCCGTGCACCCTTCCAGTTCTTAGTTGTCTGTTGTCTGCAGATGGACGAACTGCAAGGATCCGTGAAGCAGCTGCACGCCTTTATGGCCGAAAGTACCCAGTGCCTCCAGGAGGTGTCAGTACAGCTCGGTAAGCCTGTCTTAAGGGGACCAGAGCTTGCACTGTTTTACATCTAATAGCCCTTCGGATGTACACTGCCCTTCAAAACACTTTAGGGGTCATTCCGATTGTAACGGGAATGGGGCTGATTTTCTCCTGTGACTTTGAGGGTGGTTTTAGGTAGAGGAGTTGTGAGCATTGTTTGCATTGTGTGGATACAAACAGTGGTCTCCAAGGGTAAGGCCTGTATCTGCTGGCTTTTATTTCCCCCTCACAATAACAATTACTATTGTGGGTACTCAAAGTTAATTGGAAATTTTTATACAGGAGCACAGTAGAATTAAATCTCCACAAACTGACAAACTGTGTTGTTTGGGTAGATCCAGGACAAGAAATATCTATCCACTGCCTTTTTTCTCTTTTCATTCTTCAAGAATCTACCAAGTGACACTGACATTACTTTTTTAAAAAATAATATTTATTTATTTGGCTCTGCTGGGTGTTAGTTGCAGCATGTGGGGATCTTTAGTTGCAGGTTGTGAACTCTTAGTTGCATTTGTGATCTGGTTCTCTGACCAGGGATTGAACCGGGCCCCCTGCACTGGGGCGCAGATTCTTAGTCACTGGACCACTGGGGAAGTCCCCATCAGATCGTATTGTGGTTGTAGTTGCAGCTGGCTTTCCTACCAGAGAGCCATCTCCTTGAGGGCACATGTGCTCTTAAGTTGTCCTTCAAATACCCTTCAGGGTCTGGCACAGTATTCACACAGTAAGTTTTCAATAGTGGTATTTGAATTCAATTGAAATGTATTTTTTGGCTCCTTTTTTCTGCAGGGAAGAGAAGCACTCAACAGTTAGATCCTTCACCAGCTCGAAAACTGCTCAAGCTTCAGTTACAGAAGCAACCTAGCACATATTGCTCTAAATCTTGTCAGTGACCGTATGCAGCTTTTCTGCCACAAGGTGCTCTAGAGGAGAGAAACCGCAAGAGTGCCCCAGTGCACAGCAGGCTGAGCTGTGACATCTGCCCTGTTGCCTTTGAAGATAACTGGCTGACTGTAAAGCACTCTGATGTTTTTTCTTAAAATGGAATTTATGCATTTGAAAGAATGTCATATACAAGCTGTTTCCAAGAACGGGCAAAATGCTTGAGACTTTGCTTTGGAATGACCTCCAGAACTAGTGGCCCATTCTTTGAAATATCCTTTGTGATTAGAAATCTTCTTACTCTGAAGATGTTTTTGAGGTTTTGAAACAACCTAAAGTCATTCAGGACCAAATCCAGTAAGCATTTTAGGGGTCATTCTGGTTGTAAACAGAATGAGACTGATTTTCTCCTATGACTTTAAGGGTGATGTTAGGTAGAGGAGTTGTGAGCATTGTTTGCATTGTATGGATACATATATCTCCTCACAAGATTCCCATGTTGAAAATAATAACACTCATTCTGTATATCCTGATGTCTGTAATGTGTTTTAGCTTTTTTGGAGGGGCGTGCTACACCATGTGGCATGCGAGATCTTAGTTCCCCAACCAGGGATCGAACCCATGCCCCCTGTGGTGGAAGTGTGGAGTCCTAACCACTGGATTGCCAGGGAAGTCCAATATAGTCTGCTTTAGCTTCTAATGTTGAGTTGACATCCTAAATTCTAGATTCATGGCAAGAAGGGGTTAAGTATCTCTTTTTCATTGTTCTCTGTATTTGTTAATGATGTGCATTATAAGATTGCATGTTCTTAAAAGCTTTCTCTTGTCCTTTTAAGAGGACAGGAGAAAATGAAAAGGCGGGGAAGGCTTAGCAGAAAATAGGATTCTTTGTCAGGACCCAGAAGTGAACAGTAGCGTGGACAGTGTTAACAACCAATAAAACACCAACTAATTTATTGTCAGTATCTCTTATTTTCTGATCCTCCTGATAGAACAGAACCCACTTCACTTAAATACCCAGTCATTATCTTAAGTCTTAAAGCTTGGACTATGCACCAGTTAGTAAGAGGTGATATTTCCTAGCTTTTCCCTGTGTTCCTTAAGGGTTTTTAAAAATTTTTTTTTATTTATTAGTTAATTTGGCTGTGCTGGGTCTGAGTTGCTGCACATGAGATCTTTGATCTTCGATGTGACCTTCAGGATATTTTTTTTCTTAGTTGCAACATGTGAACTCTTAATTGCAGCCTATGGGATCCAGTTCTAGGGATCAAATCCAGGGCCTCCTGCCTTGGAAGCACTGAGCCTTAGCCCCTGGACCACCAGAGAAGTCCCACATTCTTCATTCTTTCATATATTTACTTAGCTCCTGCTATATGCCATGCACAGTTCTAGGAACTGGGAAGAGAGCAAAGAACAAAAACAGTCTTAGGACCTCTTTTCATGATTTTCACAGTCTGTTGGGCACAGGGAACAAGAAAAAACCTCTTTTCTACAGAAGTAATGTTTCAGTTGACTTGGGAAGGAGAAAGGAGTTAAATAGGGCAGTTATTTGAGGTAAAAAGAGCCACATTTTAAAAGGCCTGAGGAGAAAGAATAAAACATTCTGGGATACTAAAAATTAAAAATAGATTGGTTAAGCAGGAATGCTAAGTGCCAGTATAAGAACCACCTGAGACAAAGATAACTGAAAGTTATTGAAAGGTTTTGAGAGATGGATGGGATCAGAACTTTCTTTTCTTTTTTTTTAAATTTATTTTTAATTGGAGGATAATTGCTTTACAATATTGTGTTGGTTTCTCCCATAAAGCAACATGAATCAGCCATGTATACCATCTATGCATAGGTATACATATGTCCCCTCCCTTTTGAAGAACTTTATTTTCAAAACATCACTCCAGTTGCTGTTTGGAGAGCAGTTAGAAGCAAGTAGGTGTGGCTATTAGAGACCAGTTGTGCTCTTAACAGTCTGCAGTGGTCAGGTGCGGAGTGACTGCTTGGGCTGGGAGTTAGCAGTGGATGAGTAGGGGGCGTCATTCATAGTGTCTGGAACACAGCAGGCATGTCACCTCCATGTTAAAAGTCTAACTGCTACTTACTGAGAAAAAGTCATCTAACCTCTTATTTATAAGATTGGGAGAATGATAGAATCTATAGCACAGGGATGCTATAAGAGTTAGATTAACAGGTTAAAGAACAGTGGATGGGGGACTTCCCTGAGAGTCCAGTGGCTAAGACTCCAAGCTCCCAATGCAGAGGGCCCAGGTTTGATCCCTAGTCAGGGAACTAGATCCCACTTGCTGCAACTAAGAGCCTAAAAAAAAAGAACAGTGGATGGAGGAGGGTAAAAACTCCCAACTGAGTAGATAATGAGCAGTTAATTAGGTGGGAAAGTTCACAGTTAAATTTGGCATACCAAACAGATTTCAACTAGATTGTTGGATATACTGATAGAAAACTGGGTAGGGAAACCTAGATGGGAATAAAATTTGGAAGTTACCAATACCTAGTTATTAAAGCCTTAGGAATAAGATAATGTTGTCAAAAAAAAAAAAAAAAAGATAATGTTGTCCAGAGGAGAGCATGAAGGGAAACTGGACAGCCCCAAGGAAGCTTTTAAAAATCAGAGGAGTGGTGTTAATTGCCACTCTTTCAGAAGCTGAATAATATAGTGGAAAGAGTGTACTTTGGAGTGAATCTTCATCCTTACCCTCAATTTCCTTCCTGTGAAATGGGGAGAGAACACCTCTCTCCAAAGGTGATTGTACCTCCCCTCCCCCCCATTTTATTTAGTACACTGTATTACATTTTTAAAACGTATTTATTTGTGGCTGCATTGGTTCTCCTTTGCGGCATGCGGGCTCCAGAGCACATGGACTTATAGCTGTGGCATGCGGTCCACGTGGCATCTGGGATCCTAGTTCCCTAATCAGGGATCAGTCCCAAGTCCCCTGCATTGGAAGGTGGATTCTTAACCACTGGACCACCAGGGAAGTCCTTGGTGTTTTGGAAATTTTGTTTATAAGAATTAAGAAGTGTCTTTGTATCTCCAATTACCATACAAAATAGAGCACAGAAAAAGAATAAGATCTGAGCATTCTATATGCATACACACTGCAACTTGAGATTGCCTCTTTTATTTATTTATTTTTTCATTATAGATGAGGAATTCAGGCATGGAGGGGCTTAATAATCCAACCAAGAACATAAAGATAGGAGTGGAGGGTCAACTAGAACCCATGTAGCATTCAGTAAATGTTAACTAACACAATAATTAGTAAAAGGCTGTGCCCAGGTACTACTAGTTTTTTCTCCCCCCAAGTTTGGTTCAGGAATTGTACTAGGTGAATGTTATAGATAGTCGGAGCCTTAGAGATGTTTGGTAGTATTCTTCCTTTTGCCCTACTTTAGTTAACGAGTATCTTGCTTTTAATCAGTGATATTTAACACTAAAGAAATAATAGGTTATATTATAAACTCTTTCAAGGAAGGGAATATATCTTGTACATTTTGCTTGCTTAATGTAATCATCTGGAAAAATCTCCTCAGGTTGCCCTCAGAGGAGACGGTGTGACTGGTGGTTGTAGTAGAGGCGATATAATGGAGGACTGGGAATTAGGAGCCCTGTTTTGGTTTCTAGTTTTGGGTGTTTTTTTGTGTTTGTTTCTGTTTTGAGTATAGTGGATTTACAATGTTGTGTTAGTTTCTGCAATACAGCATAGTGAATCAGTTATATATATATATGTATATGTATATATATACACATACACAAACACACATACTCTTTCTTACTTTTCCCATATAGGTCATTATGTAGTATTGAAGAGTTCCCTGTGCTATATCTAGTTCTTAAGTTACTGGTTCATTCACCAAAAACTTACTAAGCCTGTTCCTGATGCCAGGCACAGTGCTCGGTGCCATGTGACCTTGGGTACCACTCTAGGTCCATGTCAAAGGAGGATGCCTTGCTATGTAAAGAGTTCTTAGGGGTTCCATAAGGATGTAACTCAGCAGAAGGGAAGAAGCCAGCCAGACACAGCTCTCAACACCCCTCCCTCTGAGCAGTTCTGATTAAAGGTTCTCCAAGGAGACTCCAAAGCAAGAAAACTATAGTACTTCCCCCTTAACTGAGGGGGAATGTGTTCCAGGACCCCAGTGGATGCTTGAAACTGCAGATAGTATGCCCTATAATTGCAAAGTTTTTTTCCTATATTTACTTACAGTAAAATTTAACTTATAAATTAGGCACATTAAGAGATTAACAACAATAATAAAATAGAGCAACTGTAACTATATACTGTAATAAAACTTGGGTAAATGTCTCACTCAAGATATTGTATTGTCTTGTACTTACTTTCCTCAGAGATGATGTGAGATGATACAGTGTCTATGTGATGAAGTGAGGCATTGTGACATAGCTTTAGGCTACTATTGACTTTGTGACTGTACATCAGAAGGAGGATCATTGAGCCATTACAGTGTCAATGGTTGGATATCTAAGTAGATGATTTTGGGGATCCACGAGATACAGTTGAAGGTTTTTTTGCTGAAAGCTTTTGGGAAAACATTGTAATTGGAGCTGTCTCTTTAACTCATTGAAGTGTTGCTGCAGCAGTTGTAATCCTTTGGTGATTGTGAGTAGTTGCTATGATGCCTTTTTTCATCTGAGGGTCATATTCCATATATTTGAAATTGTGAAATTTGAAACATTTTGACAAATTTCAATTATGTCCACATTGCTGATTCTGCTTCAGTTGCTTTACCTTCCTCTTTCTCAATAGATGACTCCACAAGTTTGTCTAATAACTCAGTTGTTAACACTTCTCAGTGCCCTTTAATATGTTCTTCCACTTCATCAAGCGTGTTGGCAGATCCTTTGCCACCTACTTGTCTTGCTATGTGAATGAGTTTCCTAACTTCTCCATCGAACCTCAGTAACCTTTAATATCATTCATGACTTCATAAGTTCTTCCAGCAGGCATTAAGAGTGTGGTTTTAATTCACTTACTGCACCTCTGGTGAATGTTATTCATTGGCAGTAGTAATGATTTCAAGCATTGCATTGTGTCCAGATTAAAATCTGCATTAATTGCTGAACATATGTGGTCAGATATCAGGCAGGTGTATGTGGCCTTGACAAACTGATGGCTTGTCAAGTGGCTGAAGCATTGAGGTTGTATTTGGAGATAAAAATATAACTTTGACATTTTCATAGCAAACAGATTCAGGATGACCAGGTACATTGTCTATTAGTAATAGGATTTTAAATTCCAACCTTTCCTTTTTTCCATTTCTGGAATGAAGCATCGGTAGACCCATTCCATAAACAAGATAGCTGTCACCTAGATTATGTTGTGAGAATATAAGCAGATAATTCTTGGTTTTGTTTTTGAAAACCTGTTGGGTCTTTGCCCTGTATACTACTCCTGCCTTTAACATATGGTCTGTAGCATTGCCAGTAATACCAGAGTTAATCTCCTCTTCCATGTTTTATGATCTAGTGCCTCCTTTGCACTTTTATGATGGTAGGTTTGTTGCTGAATGCAAGTTCACGTGCCTGACACACAATGAGGCCAAACAAACTCAAACATGAGTTTGGAGCAGGGAAAGATTTATCAAAAGGGCCAAGCAAGGAGAATGGGTGGCTCGCGATTAAAAAACTAGAGCTTCCCGATGATGTTTGGTTCTGTTGGGACTCTTCTTCCAGAAGAGCCCAGTTTTATCACATGAAGACTTGCTTTGGATGGTATCCTTTCCTTTCTCTTCAATCAAATTCTTCACCTCTGATGGAAATGTGGCAACAGCTTCTGAAGCTAAAGCTGGCCTCTGTACCCTGACACCAAATTAATTCTCAGGGACAGGTTTTGGTGAAATAGGAGAGAATTAGCTTTATTGCTTTGCCAGGCAAAGGGGATCAGTGGGCTAATGCTTTTAAAACGGTGTGTCCCAACCTGGAGTGGGTAGTAGGAAGTTTCATAGTAATGGTTCAAAGAGGATGTGATCAGCTAGCTCATGGATAATCTTCTGATTAGTTGGTGGTGAAGTGGAAGTCAACATCATCAACCTGGTTCCAACTGGTCTGGGATTTCTCCCATCTGGTGGGGGTTTCAGTATCTGCAAAATAGCTCAAAGATACTGAGACCTGCCCCAAGGCTGCTCTAGTCTTTCTCTTGACTGTTCCTTGCTTCTGCATCCCCTCCCTTCTCTAATTGTTGTTTAGTCACTGAGTCATGTCCAACTGTTTGTGACCCCATGGACTGCAGTGTGCCAGGCTTCCCTGTCCATCACCATTCCCGGAGCTTGCTCAAGCTCATGTCCATTCAGTCAGTGATGCCATCCAACCATCTCGTTCTTTGTTGTCCCCTTCTCCTCCTGCCTTCAGTCTTTCCCAGCATCAGGGTCTTTTCCATTGAGTCAGCTTTTTGCATCAGATAGCCAAAGCATTGGAGCTTCAGCTTCAACATCAGTTCTTCCAATGAATATTCAGGATTGATTTTCTTTAGGATTGAATGGTTGGATCTTGCTGTCCAAGGGACTCTCAGGACTCTTCTCCAACACCACAGTTCAAAAGCATCAAATCTTTCAGCACTCAGCCTTCGTTATGGTCCAACTCTTGTATCCATACATGACTACTGGAAAAACCATAGCTTTGACTCTATGGACCTTTGTCTCTAATTAGCAACAGTTTGAACCTGCCTTTGCAACTCAGGGAAGGTCATGGAATGAATGAGGCCTATTTCCTGTAATCAAGAAATGCGGGGTGGTGGGGGGTGGGGGGGTGGGGGGATTCCCTGGTGGTCCAGTGGTTAGGACTCAGGCCAGGTCTGCTGGGTTCATTTCCTGGTCAGGGAACTAAGATCCCCGCATCCCAGCAAGCTGTGTGGTACACCCAAAACAACAAAAAAGAGTTGTGGGACAAAGAAAGGCTTTTGTGCCCGGAACCCCCCACAGGGTCCTGCTTGGTATCATATCTTCATTGGCAGACACAGTCTCCCCAGTAATTTTTCTACTTTCCAGTCCAAACTATTGCTAAATCTGTATAACCATCCCTTATGTTAGTGTTAGTTGCTCAGTTGTGTCCAGGTCTTTGTGATCCCACGGACTGTAGCCTGCCAGGCTCCTCTCTCCATAGAGTTCACCAGACAAGAATAGTAGAATGGGTAGCCATTCCCTTCTCCAGGTAATCTTCCTGAACTAGAGATCAAACCCAGGTCTCTTGCATTGCAGGCAGATTCTTTACCATCTGAGCCTCCAGGGAAGCCCCAACCATCCCTTATTTTCAGTAAATGGCTTGGTGTCACTCTTTAGGGGATCCCTTGCTGAAGTCTTTGTAATGGCTTGGGACCAAGCAGGAGCTAGTGGGGCTCTCCTGCATACAAAAGCCCTTCCACGTCCCATTTCTTGTCTGTAGAGAGACGCTTTGGTCTCCTGGGCCTCCTCTGAGTTCCAAAGAGCAATGAGGAAAGAGAAGAAAAGCAACCAGGAAACAATAGTTCAGTGATAAAAAGAGTCCTTTTTCCTCCTTAAGGGATATACATAACCATCTGACACATGTCTTTGAGTTGTTATGAAGAAACTAAGACCTACCCCCCACCCCAGCCCCACCCAGGTGGAAGATGGTGATTGCATGAGGACAGCAATATACCCCAGACTGATTGGAACCAGAAAGTTGAAACATCACCCTGTTACCTTACCACCAACCAATCAGAAGAAAGTTATGGATCCTGCAGCCCTCACCCCAAATTTTGCCTTTAAAATTCCTTCCCTGAAAGCCATGAGGGAGTTTGGGTCGTTTGAGCCCAGGTTGGTTGGTCTTTGCTTAGCCCTGCAATCAACCTTTCTCTGCTCCAAAGTCCATCATTTTGATTTGTTTGGCCTCACTGACAGTGGGACACATGAACTTCAGTTTAGATTCCGTGCTTTCTGGAGCAACATGTCAATCAGAATATGTATTTTGTTCATGTCTTTCATAAATTTAATGCCTTTTCATTTTTAAAAAAGTTTATATTGAAGTATAGTTTATTACCATAAAAGCAAAGCCATCACTTTGCTGACAAATGTCCGTATACTCAAAGCTACGGTTTTTCCAGTAGTCATGTACGGATGTGAGAGTTGGATCATGAAGCAGGCTGAGCGTGGAATAATTGATACTTTTGAATTGTGGTGCTGGAGAAGACTTGAGAGTCCCTTGGACTGCAAAGAGATCCAACCAGTCAACCCTAAGGGAAATCAACCCTGCATATTCATTGGAAGGGCTGATCTGGAAGCTGAAACTCCAGTACTCTGGCCACTTGATGTGAAGAGTTGACTCACTGGAAAAGATCCTGATTCTGGAAAAGATTGAAGGCAAAAGAAGAGGGAGACGGAGAATGAGATGGTTAGATATTATCACTGACTCGATGGACATGAATTTGAGCAAACTCCACAAGATAGTGAAGGACAGGGAAACGGTGTGCTGCAGCCCATGGGGTCATAAGAGTTGGACACAACTTAGTGACTGAACAAGGAATAGTTTATTAACAATGCTGTGCTAGTTTCAGGTGTATTTCATTCTTCACTAAGCACCTTTTATGCACTGTGGCCCTAACTTTAGCAGCTTGAAGTATGACCTAAAAGCACAAATTTTTCCCCTGCTATTTTACAGAAAGTTCAATCTAAAAAAAAAAAAAAATTTAGCTGCACTGGGTCTTGGTTGCAACATGTGCAATCTAGTTCCCCAACCAGGGATCAAACCCAGGACCTTGGTGTTGAGAGCCCAGAGTCTTAGCCACTGGACCACCAGGAAAGTCCCTCACAGAAAACTCATTCTTACCATAAAACCTCAACATACCTGTTTTTTTCTTACTAATTTGAGAACTTTAACCAGTTATGGCTTCTCTGGCTTGTCCACATCAGTAGCAATACCACTTTCGGACTTTGGGGCCATTATCAAGCAAAGTAAGAGTTACTTGAAACAGACACTTCCGTATCCAGACAATCGATCTGATGACAGAGACTAGAAGACTAAGGGGGAAAGCAGCATATACCGCGTGGGTATGCTGGACAAAGGACTGATTCACTTCCCCTGGTGGGAGGGAGCAAACCCAGAGATTTCAACACACTACTCAGAACAGCACAGCAAATAAAAACGTATGAATTATTTATTTTCCATTCAATACTTTCATACTGGAGCTGGCCAAAGGAAGCTACAACCAAAAACAATGAGAGAAAATCACTGTGCGCCGAAGATGGCGCCAACTCAACCACCATCTTCTCCGTAGTTCCCCAGCCAGGCAGGCACAGTGCGCATGTGCGGCCTGGCGTCCTCAGCGCGCCTGCGCGGGCGCAGAGCCTTCCCCGCCCCACTCCCGCCGCCGCGGCTGCTGCGCTGACGGCGGTTGCCCGAGCTTCAGGTGAGTGTGAGCGCCTCAGCCTGGCTGGCTGGGGGCGCGCCGTGCTGCCTGCGGGGTCGTCGTCCTTCTTTGCCTTCTTCCCCGCCTCATCACCCCAGCGCGCCGGGGCTTGGGTCAGCGCTGCCAGCCTCCTCCAGGTGTTCGGGCGCCGTCCGCCCTCGTCGCTTGGGGGCCCGGGGCAGCCCGGCCTCTTTCGGCCGCTACTCACCTGGGCGGCGGGGCTCACGGCGAACCCGCTGGCGACGGCGTGCAGGCGGCAGCGGCCGAGCCTCTGGGTGCCCAGCACCTCAGCCTCGGACCCGCCGCGGGCGCGACCCCCTTTCCCGCTCCGGCTCTGCAGGCGGTGGGGCTCGGTGGGCCTCTGGGTCGGACCTTCGTCTGCCCAGTCTGCCCGGGAGCCGGGGGGGGGGAGGCGGGGGGGGCGGGCAGGGAACCTGGAAGATGCGCCGAGAGCTTGCCTTGCACCCGTGGGGTCCTGGTGCGGTCAAGAGTACCCACTGGCTGTACCCGGCGACGACCATGCGAGGGAGCGGCTTCTTAGCCCTGGGTGAGGAAACTGAGGCACCGAGCGGTGAGGCTCCCTGCCCAAGGTCACGCGCCAGACGAGAGGCTGGAGTGGCTCTTGAACTCACGGTCGGGGGCTCTCAGGCTAGTGCGGTTGAAATTTGATCTTGTCCCTTTGGAAAAAAAATCTGAAATACACTCGCATCTCCGGAGATTCTTCAACGTCATAAAAGTAGGCTTGCACAAACAGCATTTTCTTGTTGATGAAGTACAATTTAGGTGTTAACTGGAATAATGGTAATAGCTTTGTTATTAAGAGCTCACGTTCACCCAACGCTTGCAGGTGTGCTAGGGATTTTCGTAAACATTTGAAGATTATCTCAGTACCTCAGCACTTCGCCATCAGATGCGTCCTTTTTCCTTTTCATGCAGCTTTTTTCCTGCAGAGCTGGCCTCTCTGTCACAGGTAAACTGGGAGCCTCCTGGTTTAGGAGCAGGGACGGTGGCTTACTGGCAGAACAGAGGTAAGCCTTGTCTTGGGTCCAGATTTTGCCCCCAGAGGATATTATTAGCTTTTCTTTTCTGGCTGCCAGGAGGTCAAGACTGATAGAGCTGGGCTGGTTGGATTTGGAGGTGAAAGAACAAATCTGGCCAGCACTCCCCTTATCCTGGGGCTTTCTGGCTCTATTCCAGTGCTGGGCTTGAACCTCTCATTTAAGATGAAGTAAAAAGAGAAAGAGACCCTTGACAAAGTAGTGTTGAATATAAGAAGCCTCACCGATTTAAAGTCCCAAAGGAACAGCTGTAAAAATATGGGAATGTTTCTTCCCCAAAATAAATAGCTCAAACTGTCTTTTCCCCCCCAATCCTTAGCAAATTCTCCTGCATACTTCAACGCTCCATTAACTTACCACCTTTTCTGTGAAGCCTTCCTTGCTTGATTTTCTCAATTAGAATTACATACACACATACATGCGTGTGCGTGTGCGCTTGTGTGTGTGTAGGTAGATAGGTAGGTAGGTAGGGTAGAGACTTCAGTCTTACTCTTAAGACTATTAGCTCCTTGAGGTCAGGGAACATCTTTGCACCCCCAAGTGCTTGGCTCACAGTAGGCCCTGGGAAAGAATCAGTGAATTTCCATAGTTCCTTTCTATTACTTAGAGAATGATGTTTTCCTGTTGCCCTTCTGTTCCTTCATTCTGCCCTTCAATTTCTCTTTGCTAGCCTTCTCTTTAAATTCAACTTCTGGTCATCACTGACCACTCAGAGGTCTCTAGTCCTCCCTCTTGTGTCTGAAAATTTGCAGAAAAATTTTATCCCCAAGATAAAATTTATCCCCAAGAGTGGAATTGGTATATGTCGCTTAAGTGTACAGGGCAATTTTTATTTGCATGTTGCACAAAGGTAGCCTCAGGCTTATAGGTTTTCAGTCTGTCCCTAAACACAGGTAGGAGAAGGAACTGGCAACCTCCTCCAGTATTCTTGCCAGGAGAATCCCATGGACAGAGGAGTCTGGAGGGTTAGAGTCCATGGGGTCGCAAAGAGTCAGACACGACTGAATGACTAGCACAAATACATGTAAGATTCAGTTTTACCTTCTTTTGCCTTATGTGGCTGACTGCCCCAGTGTTATCAGAGTAGTCACAATTTTTACTATAAATCTTCATAGTACTTATAAAAATAAATATTCAAAGGGCCATTTGGGAGGCAGTAGATGGGTGCATAGGCTTTCTATATAAATAAAAAAATTTTAAGATTTTTTTCCAGATAATCTGCAAATAGATTGAGCTGTTATGCATAAGGAATGGTGCTGGGTATGGTGTAAGATTCTCATAGTTCTTGTGCAAAGAGCTTACTAGCTAACTAGGAAATATTATTCCTAACTGTAACTCAAGTCTAAAAATCACCATAATAGCATTATAAGCAAAGCAATGCATATAATGGTATACTCAAATATAACAGAGTACGATATTCCGGTGTGGGACATTTCATAAAGTTATACATTGCCCAAGGCTGAAAGGAAGCATCAAGTCATTGAGTCCAGCTGTGCCGCTTTTGTAGACTTCTTTCTGAGAAGGGAACTTGTCCAAGGCCAGGGTTACAGAACTGGTGCTGCAACTTGAATGCAGAGTTTTTATCCACTAAAAGTTTATCAATATTTCAGTGAATTCCTCCTTGTGTATGTGCTTAGTCTCTCAGTTGTATCCGGCTCTTTGCAACCCCATGGACTGTAGCCTGCCAGGCTCCTCTATCCATGGGGATTCTCCAGGCAAGAATACTGGAGTGAGTTGCCATGCCCTCCTCCAGAGGATCTTCCCAACCCAGAGACTGAACCCAGGTCTCCCATATTTGCAGGTGGATGCTTTACTGTCTGAGCCACCAGGGAAGCCCAGCTCTTAAAATTTGTGGAACAGGGGTGAGGAAGGGGTGGCAGAAATACAATTCACATCTTCAGGGAGCTTATGGTCCGTTGGGGAAGAGTTAAAGAACCCGTCTCTAACGTTGGAGACAGCACATACCTAATTGTTAAATTATGTGGTAGAGGGACTAGGTATGTCAAGAGGGATCAGTGTGAGCTGTGACACAGAGAGCACTTTGCGGGGGATCGAGGACCCTTCTGGGCTTTGACAGATTGGTATGGTCAGAGTTCATCAAAAGAACGAGGAATGCATTCTGAAGTACGATGGTAGGTGGCTCACATGGCTCATCTGCCTGCAATACGAAAGACCTGGATTTGGTCCCTGGGCCGGGAAGATCCCCTGGAGAAGGGAATGGCAGCCCACTCCAGTGTTCTTGCCTGGAGAATTCCATGGACAGAGGAGGCTGTCGGGCTACAGTCCATGAGGTTGCAAAGAGTTGGACACGACTAAGCGCCTAACACTTAAAACCAAAGCACGGTTGCCACACCTGACAATAAAATATCTAAGGGACAATAAAAAAAAACTGGCTTGACCAGGGTGACTTGCTTGTGTTCAGTGGTTGTCAACCGTTAGTGTGTATAAGAATTACCTGAAGTGTATTAAGACAGATTGTGGGGGCCCCACCTCCAGAGTTTCTGATTCAGTAGGTCTGGGGTGGGGTCTGAGAATTTGTATTTCTAACAAGTTCCCAGATGTTGCTGATGCTCCTGATTCAGGGACAGCACTTTGAGAACTTGGGCTGGATTAGAAAGTTGAAAAACTAGAGTCAGAAACTATCAAAGAACTTGTTCCAGAAAAAGTGTATCTCTGTGTGTTGTATACCAACATAGGAAAGTTCTGGAAAGATACATTCCAAACTGTAATAATAGTCATTTCTGGGAGTGGGATTTAGAGGGTTGGAGAATTCACTTTTTACTCCGTAGCTTTCAGTACTATTTTTGCATTGTGCACATATTGTTTTCGTGTTTTAAAAAGCAAAGAAAAGTAAGAGTTGTTTTTGAAGATATGTACTAAAATATTTATGGAGTTAAAAAAGAGCTTGCTAAAGTAATCTAGTGTCACACAACAGACATTTTTAGAGTGTCTGCTGTATGCCAGATGCTGCTGGTTCTAGAAATACAAAGCGTTTGCTAAAGCTTGCAGTCTGGTGAACGAGATGGGCAGACAGAAGCTCTGCTGAGTATCATGTGAGCTTCCTAAGATGAGGGGCAGGGGTCTAGCTCTGTGTGTGGCAGGTAATAGACACTTGGTAAATGATGAATGAATGAACGAATCCAGGCAAGAAGTGAGGATAGTCAGAAAGACAAGGAAAGGGCAAATGAGAGATTCTGGGAGGATAAAAAATGACAAGACTGAATAGAGATGATGAAAGGAAGGGGTGTTTTGAGTACTTTCAAGTCCACAGATTGATAACGTTTGGGTTTACTGCTGAACTGGATATCCAATCATCTATTCGGAAAGAACTTTTTAAACCATCCTACCCTAACCCCACTTTCTTTTTTTTAAGAGACTGCTTGAAAATAGTACACAGATACTTAACCTAGGTTTAATATGAGTATTGACCAGGGCTTTCTTTGGTAAATGAGTTTTTTTTTCTTTAACCACAGTGCTAATTCTGTTGTATTTATTATTTACCTACAATTTTGCCGTTAATTGTTGTCTTATTAATGTGAAATTAACTGAGATGTATGGGAGTCTGTTTTTTTTTTGGCTGCGCTGCACAGAATCGCAGCTCCCCAACCAGTGGTTGAACACGGACCACTGCAGTGAAAGCCCAGATTCCTAACCACTAGGCTGTCAGCAGAACTGGAGGATATTTTAAGTGCCATACAAAATTGGGTATTTTGTCTTTTGATCTTATCTCTTCAGTGAAGGGATGTTACAGTGATGCAGAATTCTGTCATGTTCCCAAAGCACATCACAGAGTTTGACATATTATCAGTCTTAATTAAATATTCATGGTTGTTGGATATTTCATGGCTGGATGGGGTGTGCTTTGGAAGAAATATGGCTTCACTGCATTCTGAGTTGAATTCTAGGTAACCTACTCAGAAAACTATCAAGCCATGTTATTAAACTTGGTAGAGAACATGATGTGGAGCAGGCTTTCTCCCCCACTGTTTGTTTGGAGGTGCTACTTTTTATATTCCTCAGAGATTTAATATAGAAAAAGAAAATTTAATTTCCCAAGTAGAGAGGTTTAGCTCTGTCATTTGATTGTTAATCCTTTACCACCTAAAAATGCCCACTGTCTACAGATTGAGTTTTCATTTGGGCCAAGAATAAGTTTCTGATACAGCCACTCTTCATACTTGATTTTATTACTAGTTATTATAAGGTGTTTTTGGTTGTTGTTACAAGTTTTGCAGTATCTTTTTTTTTCTTAATTTGTTTTGCTGCACCAGTTCTTAGTTGCAGCATGTGGGATCTAGTTAGTTCCCTGATCAGGGACCGAACCCGGGCACCCTGCATTGGAAGCACAGACTCTTAGACACTGGACCACCAGAGAAGTCCTGAAGGTGTTGATTCTTTTAAACCTTTCTGTCGGGACTTGGTTTTAACCAGGATGTTGACTGGAATGTAACTTTGGGTGATTAGACAGTCCAAGGGTAATTGCTTTTCAAATATCCTCAGATAGGTGGAGGTCTCCCCTGTTCATTAATAATAATGGTGATGATGATAGTACCTACATTTTGTTGGATGGTTCACAGTTTTCAAAATTCTTTGATCATTAAGATCCTGGTAGGTTCCAGTAGCCAAACCTGAAATGAATAAGTAGAAGAATTAATGATCAGTTGGGATCAAGTGGGAAAAGTCGTTTGTAGAGGCTGGCCAAAGCTCTAGCTGCAGGCTGCTCAGGTTCAAATCCTTTCTGTGCCACTTGCTAGCTGTGTGACCTTTGGCATGTTACAAAACCTCTTCCTGCCTCAGTTTCTTCATCTGTAAAATGGGAAGGATTACTAATGTACCATCTTATGAGTGTGTTGGGAAATATAAGGAAATTATGAATGGACAAATAAAGTGCATATTATGGTATCTGGCATAGAGTAAGTGATAGATATATTATGAGCATGAAGTTAGTGTGAGTTTTAAGTACTGCCTCTTAGGTCTCTTATTTGTCCTTTACCTCCACTCAGACTGTCTTAAAGAACAAATTGTTTTCCAGGATTCTGTCTTAGAGCTGGCGGGAACCTGGAACCCTTCCCAAGAGCATGTACCAGAGCTTTGCTAGCAGTAGCTTTCCTAGTGTCCTGAGCTGCATCCTTCAAGAACTGAAGGCAGAGGGTAGTGCTTCTTCTTCTAGAGTTACTTTAGTGTGATCCCCTCATTACAGGGGATCAACTGGTTGATGGGTGTGTGAGGTGAAAAAGAACGCCCCGAGATGTGTGTTGCTTTGTTCTTATAGTTATCTGTACTGATACCCTGGAATTAATCGAATGATTATACAGGCAGACTCAGATTCCCAGCTTGGCAGTCTCTGCAAACCTCCTGTTCACCACCTGCTGCCAGAATCCAGGAGTGGCACAACAGGAGTGGGCCTGTTGTGAGGGGTGCCGTTCTTTTCCTTTCAGAAAAACACAGGGTGTGTGGATAGCCCTTATCCAGGGCTGGGGCCTGGTAGAGATATTTACTGTAAAAATGAGGGTCTGCAAGGATGCTTCAAGCAGCTTTGATCACTGCCCCATCCCCCACCTTTGCTGATGGCATAGCATCTCTCAGAGTATTTTTCTGATAAAGAGTAACCCAGACTTTCCTTTACGTGGTGCACAAGCTCAGTGAGCTAGCTGCATTTTAAAAAGCCATTGTTTCTTCCACAGAGCTGGGTGGTTTGGCTTGTTTATCTGGCTTTCTGGGGAGTCTCCTGAGACCCTTTCCTTTCCTAAGGGCCCTCAGGAGACAGCAGTGAAACCAGCATCCGTTACCCTAGACACTTGAGAGGATGCTTAAGTCAATAGTTTTATGATTAGATTAATTCAGGCTTTAACCCTGGCAAAACTTGAGAGCCAAGTCATCAGATTATGCTTCTTAAAGATTGAAGTATGGAATTTAGCCCAGGACTCTGTGATATCTTTCAGAGCCTGAAATAGGAATCCAGACGCCAGCCAGTCCCAGCCCCACACCCAGCTGACTATATGAATTTAGGCAGATCACTTCAATTTCTAGGCATATCTGTAGACCGGTGGTTCTTAGCTTTATCTGCATGTTAAAAACCATACTGGACCCTATCTTAGCCCGATTAAGTTGGATCCTTAGGGTTGGGGCCTGCTACTGTCATCCTTCAGAGCTCCCTAAGTCTTTCTAATGTGCAGCTAAGAGAACTATTGGACAGGATGCCACATTTTAAAAGACTTATTTTGCTTCTCAGGAAGCACAGTGAAGTGTGGTTGTCCGCACAGTGAAGTGTGGTTTTCCACACAGTGAAGTCTGATTCATGTGCTCAGTGTTCTGACCAGCCTTGTCATCTTTCCCAGCTATGTTGCTCTTCCTGCTGTTTCTTGGATATGTTGTGTACATTTATTTCTCTCCCAACTCAGATGTCCTCACCTGGAATGTCCTCTCCTCCCTTCCAGCTATCCAGAACATGTCCTTTCAAGGCCCAGCACTCTTCAACTCCTTCGGGAAGCTCCTGGCCATCTCAGTCCTTAGTTATTTCCCCCACCTCTGCTCTGGCTCCAAGCTTCGTTTGCTCTGTGCTCGATTTGCTCGCTCGTGTCCGACTCTTTGCGACCCCACGGACTGTAGCCCTCCCGGCTCCTCAGCCCGTGGAATTTCCCAGGCAAGAATACTAGAGTGGGCTGCCATTTTCTCCTCTATGGGATCTTCCCGACCCAGGGATCAAACCTGCATCTCCTGCATTGACAGACAAATTGTTTACCCCACTGTGCCATCTGGGAAGCCCCAAGCTTCGTGTAACGCTGACTAAACAGTGATGCACACTAGATGCAATGTGAGAGATGATACGCAGGCAACATTCTGTCCTCCTGGGTAGGTGGGACATATGAAAACACCACTGGTTTGACTCGTAAACTATTAATATTAATCTTTTTAGTATCTTGTATTGTTGGCTACTTCTTTATGTGTATGTGTATCTTGTAACTGTTAGTTGATAAATAGCGATCTGTGATGTGACTCCAATGGACATTTTATCCCCTATTGCCAACAGCAAGCTCCTCTTCTTGCCGAACTAGAGCATTTTCCAGCACTGCTTTCTTGTCTTGCTTTTATGCTCTCCCTTTCTGGACTTCCTTCTTTTTATTCTCTCATCCTCCCCTATAGGAATTTTACCTGTTCTTAAAGGTCCAGTTCAAATATGACATCCTCCATGAAACTTTTCCTCAGCACCCCCAGCTTGCATTAACTGACCTTTGCCTTAAACCTCTGTAACCCTTAGAGCAGTGGTTCTCAGCTGGGGTTGATTTTGCCCCCAGAGGACATTGGGCAATATCTGGAGGTATTGTTGGTTGTCTCAACTGTTGGAGGAGGGTGCTGCCTGTAGCATTTAGTGGGTAGAGGCCTGGGGTGCTACTAAACGTTGTATGATGTACAGGACTGCCCTCATGACGAAGAATTATCTGGCTCAAGATATCAGTACTGAGGCTAAGGGGCTTCCCTCCTGGCTCAGTGGTAAAGCATCCGCCTGCCAGTACAGGAGACACGAGTTTGAACCGTTACCTGGGAAGATCCCCTGGAAAAGGAAATGGCAACCCACTCCAGCATTCTTGCCTGGAGAATTCCATGGACAGAGGAGCCTGGTGGACTGCAGTCCATGGGGTCATAAAGAGTCAGACATGACTTAATGGCTGAACAACAAGGACAACTGAGGCTGAGAAAATACCTCAGAGTTTGTCCAGTTCATAGGCTCATGTTTATCCTGCCTTGAACTGCAGTGATTTATTTACAGACTTAATCTCCCCTACTCAATTGAATTAATGGGTGAAGGCAGACTCTAGTTCCAAATCTGGGCTTTCTTGTTATTAACTTCATATTAACATTTAATCCTCGAGCCTGTGCCCAGATCCTAACTGCACAGTGTAATTTAGGACCGGAGATAAGAGCACAGTGAGGCAGTCAGCTGGATTTCTTTTCCTTTTTTACCAACCCACATCTTTTCATCTGTGATAACCTGGGAGGAAGTATGGTACAGGGCACAGAGTGAGCATTTGGGATCAGAGGAAAATTGGGTTTTGGTTAGAGCTGTTGCATTTATTAGTTGTGTTTTTTGTTCATTCCGTTTCACCTCTGTAAGCCTGGGTTTCCTCATCTCTGTAATAGAAGTGATGCAGTGCCCCAGTGTTTAACTCACAGGCCATTGTGATCACCCAGTGAGATGGTAGATGTGAAGGTGCTTTGTGAAGTGCTATAATCATGATTTAGCCAGTATAGGTAAGCAGAGAGGATGTTGGTCAGCTTGCTGTAGGAGCGCCACCACCTTCCCAGCCAGTCCTCTGGCCACTTCCTACCGCTTTCCAGTCATAACTGCTCCAGCACCAGCTCCAGCCGACCCCTTCCAGCTCAGTCTCCTGAGAGTGCCTCCTTTATTTGCTGCCTTCATCCTGTTTTGATAGTCTGTCTGCGATCTTGCCAAAACCAAAAGTGACTGACTCTGCTTCTAGAATACAAACTAGTAGCCTGTTGTCAGTTCGTTTCTGGCAAAGCGTGATAAAGGCCAGACAAATTACCTCGGTCATGGGGAAAAGCTGGAAAATAAGACAGCTTGTAGCCTAGAAAGCCAGTACTATGTATAGTCCCTTATTGTCTTTATTTAAAGTAACAAAGCAGTGTTCTTAAGCGCTGGAAATCTCAGTGAGCTTTTCATGACTGGAAAAACAAAACATAATGTGGGATGTGCTAAAAGCCTGAGATCCTCATGTGCCTGGAATCAGGCCAAGTGCATCCTCCCACTGATTTGCTGAGTGAACTTCAGCTAATCAGTGAACCTGAATAAGTTGATAACTGGGTGACCTCTTAGGATTATATTAAGAGCCCTGTGAGGTGGAGGATAGATGCTTACCCTCAGGAATAATGTAAAGTGCTACCTTTATAGGGAGGGGGCTTTTGGGTCACAGAGGGCTTCCTTGGTGGCTTAGTGGTAAAGAATCTGCCTGCAATGCAGAAGACCTGGGTTCAAACCCTGGGCCAGGAAGATCCCCTGGAGAAGGGAATGGCAGCCCACTCCAGTATTCTTGCCTGGAGAATTCCATGGACAAAGGAGCCTGGCAGGCTCAGTCCATGGGGTCGCAAAGAGTCAGACACGACTGAGCGATTAATATTAACTTTGGGTCACAGAACTTCAGTCCTAAATGGGGGCAAAATGTTATTCTACCCAACCTCTTCTCTTGACAGATGGGGAAACAGGTCCAGAAAGGAAAAATGCTTTGCCCAGTGCCACTCAGGTAGGGGCCCACCTAGGTCTAAAGTCCATATCTGATGTACTTATGGACTCTTTCCATGGCTAGAAGAATCAAATTTTTAAATCCTTGCCTTGTTACTCACTTAGATGTGGATATTAGAAAAGTCACTTAACTTCTCTTAGCTTAAGTTTTTCCTGCTTATAAAGTAAGAAATGAAGATATCTACCCGGGAGGAGTGTTAAATATAACTCCTGGGATGAGGAGGATTAACATAAGGTCCTTAGACTGTAATTTCTGGCACAGAGTAGAAATTACACGTTTCTTCTTTCCCTTTATAGCCTTTTGATACAAGGCTCACTTCCTCAGTTTGAGGATGGCTTTTTTTTTTTTCACTTGTCACTCTTCCCCTTATCTCATGAAACTAGAAAAGAGTTCTTATCTACTACTTTTATAAAATCTCCACTAGCCTTTTAAAATATTAATAGCCCTTAGTATCCGGATGCGATCTGGCAGCCGTATCATTTGTGCAGATGAGGGCACTGCAGCCCTTAGATCCCCAGGACAGAGTGAGTCTGTGTAGCAGAGGCATCTGCAGATGAAGTTTTCCACCATGTGATGTTAATTTTCTTATAGGAGTTGTAAAACTGCTCATTGGCAAGGGCTCAAGACAGTGAGAACTGAGCAAAAATCAGGTCTCTGGAAGAATATGTTGGGTCCCCTGTCATGCGGAAAGTGAGCACCTGCTGTCTTGTTGCCAGTTCCTAAGTCACACTGTCCTGCATTGACTGCATTGGGCCCAGCCGATAAGGACAGCCTTCTCGTTTGATTGTGCCCTTGTTTAAGTGTTTGTCCTGGCACAAACGGCATCTTTCTTTATCTTTAAAAGATGCTGGAAACACTAGGTGAATGCGTCACTTTGGAGGCACCTCAGGCTTCCCTCTGTCCCTGAGGCTCCGTGACAGGCTCCCCAGTGGAGTCACATTTGAATGATTCACACCTTGCAGTGCCCTGCTTTCAAATGAGTGAATTAAAGTAGGGAATAAAGCAGGGTTGGAAACGTTTCAGGATATCACCATTTTATGTGTGTGTAGGGGGGATGGAAATAGACTGAAATATTAACAGTGATTATTTCTAGAAGGAAGGACTGTGAATAAAATATCTTTTGGTTACCCTGTGGTTTCCATATTTTCTAAAACAGGCCCGTATTTTATGATAGGAAGAAGAACTTTGAAATTGTCATTTTAAATTACTGCTAAATAGTGGAGTCCAAATGAAGAGTAGCCACAGTTCATAGTGTGATTAATAAACACTGTGGAGGGACTTCCCTGATAGTCCACTGGTTAAGACTGTGCTCCCAATGCAGGGGGCCTGGGTTCAATCCCAGGTCAGGAAACTAGATCCCACATGCCTCACCTAAGACCTGGTGCAGCCAAATAAGTAAATAAAAGTTTATTTTAAAAATTCAAAAGTAAATAAATAAAAAATTCAATGAGTAGATCCTAGTTGGGCCAGTATTTTGGGTACTAAGTGGGTTGATGTGGGGTCTATAGAAGAGAGAGAAATGTTAGATGCTGGCTGAAATTTGTGATAAAAAGTTCGAGCTATCTCATCTCCTTTTGAAGTGTGACTGATAGGAAAATAAAATAAAAATTCTGGGCATTCGGTGGCTCAGTCAAGGGTATAGGGTATCTGGGATCTGAGAAAAGACCCACATCCTAGAGGGAAGGTAAATACCGGGCTTGTGCTCTTGCAGTGACACAAATGTTTGGGTCCTCATGGTTGGTGTGTGGGATCCATGGTTTGAGCAGTGGTCCCATTGGCACCCTCAGGGTTCTTCAAAATAATGGTAGAAGAGCTTTTGTTAGTCAGCCTAAAGGAAAGGAATAGTTATTGGACAGACTGATGGAAGCTGAAGCTCCAGTACTTTGGCCACCTGATGCAAAGAGCTGACTCATTGGAAAAGACCCTGCTGCTGGGAAAGATGGAGGGCAGGAGGAGAAGGGGACGACAGAAGATGAGATGGTTGGATGGCATCATCGACTCAATGGACATGAGTTTGAGCAAACTCCAGGAGATAGTAAAGGACTAGCGTGCTACAGTCCATGGGGTTGCAAAGGATCAGATACAACTGAGCAACTGAACAACAACAACAAATGTAGGCATAGTTGAAAGCAGGATTCATTTTGGTGTATTGGTTATTAATACCTAAGAGGTAATGTGCAACACAGACCCTCTCCATAGCTAAGTCAAAACCATATATCCTATTTCTGGAGGGAAAAACAGAAAAATTGATTAATAGATTAATATATTGTGAATGATTCCCACCAATCAGAAGTAATTGCTCCTCCTTTGAACTCCTCCGACCCTTTATTTCTCATTTTGTAGGTAACTTTATAGATAGGGGTCATCTCTACTAATAAACTTGTCGAAGGCAGGGACCTTATTTCTGTTGTCCATAATGCTTTGCACAGTGGGAACTCAATAAATGGTTGTTGAATGTCTGAATTCCCAAATCGTTGAATTAGCATTTTTCCTGCAAGGCCAAGGCAGAAGAGATGAAGCCTAGAGCTTTGAAGTCTGGGTGGGAATCACTTGTGTCCAGTATTTGCAGTCTCTCCCCATAGCTTCCTAGATGGAATCTGTGCCTCTTTACTCCACACCTTTCCCCAACTTCTCCCTTTCGGTCTTAGTTATCTCTCACTATGTAACTAATCACTCCAAAACAAAGTTATTTATTATGTCTCATGTTCTGGGGTCAGGAACTGGGGAGCAGGCTCTTGGAGGCCTTTGTGGAGGCTGGCTGCCATACTCTGCGTCTACTGTTGTGATTCCCCAAGGGAAGGCTAGTGAGTTTAGCTTTGGTTCATCTCTCTGTTTATGTTAGGCTACAGCGCTAACCTTCAATTTTTGTTCCCCCTTAATCCACCCTCCAAACTGTTGCTTTCTAAATTGTAAATCTGAGCATGTTGTTTTCTTACTTATATATCTCTAGTAACTGAAATGAATTCTCCATGTGGGCAAAGACTATTGTATTAATTATCTGTTGCTGCATAAAAATATTACTGCAAACTTAGTGGTTTATAACACACATTTATTATCTCAGTTTCAGGGGGTTGGGACTCTGACATGGGTTGACTGGCTCCTCTGCAAGGCTGTAGTCGAGGTGCTGGTCAGGGCAAAGCGCAATTGGGGAAGGATCCACTTCCAGGCCCACGTGGTTGTTGACAGCCTTCAGTTCCTTGCACATGGTTGGGCTGAAGGTCCCAGTTTCTTGCTGTTTTGGCTGGAGGCTGTTTCTTGCCACGTGGCCATCTTACAACATGCCAACCTGCTTCTTTTTTTTCAGAGGACAACAACACATTTACAACCTGCTTCTTTAAAGCTGGCAGGGGGACTGTGTCTCTTTGCAAGACAGATATTAAAATATTATGTAATATAATCATATACAGATACTCATGTACTTTCCATCACTTTTGCCATTTTCTAATGGTTAAAAACAAGCCATGGGTCCCCCTCCACCACATGCATTTGGTGGGTTGGGAGGTTATGCTTGGGTGTGTGTGCCAAGAGGTACAGAGATCACAGAGGCCATGTTAGAGTCTGTTAGCCATAAGTATCTAGTTTACTGTGTCTTCAGCACCCTGAGCAGTGCATGACACATACTAAGCTCTAATATTTGAATGACTGGATGTAGTGTGACCATTATGTTTCCAACTCCTAGTCTTTTTTTTTTCCCAACTCCTAGTCTTAAGCCTTTTTCTCCATTTCTGTTTCAGAGTTACTGATTTATTCTTGAGAGTCCTCTACTCTGATCTGTCCTCATGGATGAACTCCAGGATGTTCAACTCACAGAGATCAAACCACTTCTAAATGATAAGGTAAAGACTACTGTTGTCACTAAATATATGTAAGTCCTTTCTTCGTGGTTAGTTTATTTTCTATATCATCTGAATAGTAACTAAAAACATTTATCTTGACTTTCTGTGGGGAGAAAACTTTAAAAAATATATTTCTTAACCTTCTTGATGTCTTTCCTCTCTTTCTTCCTACTTTTGTTTCCACCAGCCAGATTCAGTCAGATTATCCTTGACATGTTCCTGTTCTACAGATAGAGATGTTAAGCAGAAAGTATGAGAGTGGGGTTTGCTTTAGAATCCAGGTATCGTGACTTTCAGTTTCTATAAGGAAATCTTAGCATCCATGGCTGGTAATGCACACAGGCTGCGGTGCTCTCCGTAAGGTTTGTCCAGTCTGTGATGTGACCTCTCTGTCGACGTTGAGGTTTTCATCAAGGGTGCCTGGGTGTTGGTAATATACCTCATTTTTCCGTTCATGTCAGAGAATACACAGTGAGCATCACAGTTAACAGTCACCAGGATTCAGCAGGTAAAGAGTGCTGTGTTGATAAGAGTTACCAAAAAGCTAAGGAAGGTTTATCCTCTCTCTTCTCCCTCTCCATTCAGTAAGTGTGCCTGAAATTCCTTCTTTTAAGTCCTGTTCTTTTAATGTATTGTCATTGTCCCCTATTAAATTACTCTTGGTATGGATGAGCTCATGGCATCCTTTCCTGGGGAAGTATTGATAGAAAGTCAGGGTAAATGTGGGTAGGGTCAGAATGCCAACGGGGGCTATACGAGAAGATGCTGTTGCTTGTTAATCTTTTTTTGCCCAAAGCAGGGCCCTTCACCTATAGCTTTTAGGGCTGTTGACTTATTCTGTGTTCACTAATTTGCTGTTGAAACCTGTCAACCCCATTCTTGTCCCTGTGACCTTGTCTCTACCCCTATTCCCACCCCTTCCTTTATCTTTCGTCAGATCTCTTGCTTTCCCCCTTGGCAAGCTGCACATTTTTTAAACCCTTATTTGGCTTCTTTTGTTGCTTCCCTTCATGTTTTCAGAAAACTCTCCTTTAAGTACTGAATTTTGGTGCATGTGAAGGGCTGTCCCCAAATGATGGGCCACGAAGAAGAGAAAGGAAGTAGAATCTGTATCTGTAACGCTTATGTACAGCCACAGAAATGAATAGTTACAAGGCAGGTGGGGATAGGCAGTTTAGCTTCAGGAACTTAGAAACGTATCCTAAGCCTGAGTGATCACCAGAATCAGCTAGGGACTTGTTTAAAAATACAGATTCCTGGGTCTCCACTCTAGAACAACTAAATTGGAATCTGAGGGGATGGGGACAGGGCACGCACACCCCTCTATGATCACTGATCCTCAGCCTTGGCTGCTTATTGGAATTACTTGGGGAGAAAAAATAACCAATGCCTAAAATAACCAATAATCAATCCAGAGATTATGATTGAATTGGTCTGGGGTGAATGTTTATAAAAGCATCCAAAAATTGAGAACCGTGCCTAAAGTGATTCTGATTAGCCAGTGTTGGAAGCCTATGACCTGATGGATCTCAGACATTTGAGGACTGGGGCCCAGGTAAGAGGAGGAGTCTTCCCTGACCTTGGAAGTCCACAAGATACCTGAAGCACCTACATGAAGAATTGCAGGAGTTAATTGACTGGATGTCTCATAGAGAAGGCAGCTGGAAAAGAAAAGATTCTGTGACTGTAACTGCAGCAAAACGTTGGGTTAATGTTTGGGTCCTCATCTCTGAGGCTCTGATGATTCCCTGGCTGTGTCTGTTGTGTGCCCAAGTGCTATGAACAGAATTATGTCTCCTCCCCTAAAATTCATATGTTGAAGCACTAGCCTCCCATGTGACTGTACTGGAGATACGGGCTTTAAGGAGGTGACTAAGGTTAAATGAGCTCATGTGGTAGAGCCCTAATCTGATAGAATTGATGGCCTTATAAGAAAAGTGAGGGAGAGGGAAAGAGAGATCCACCCTCTACCTCCACCCCTGGACAGATGAGGAAACATTCATGGCAGCCATCTGCAAGCCAAGAATGGAGCTCTCACCAAAAACCAAACCCTGCTGGAACCTTGATCTTGGACTTCCAGGCTCCAGAACTGTGAGAAGATAAATTTTTGTTGTATAAGCCATTCACGCAGCCTGAGCAGTCTAAGATACCAAGCATTGTCTCACTTCCTAACATCTGTTAACTCTTCTTTGATATGCCTGTGCTGTCCCTACCCACTTCCCACGCTCCATCTCACTCCTCTGTCTCCCTGGGAAGTGCTCCTAGCCCATCACTATTCATGAGCACTCCCCCTGCTCCAGCCAAGCTTTATAGAAGTAGATTGGCAATAGGCCTTCTTCAGATGCTGTCATTCCCAAACAAAGCCTTCTACCCCATTCCACCCCCCACTCCCCAGCATATCAGTGCTCTGCCTTTGCTCAATAAGTGGGTGCTTTTGCATACATTTTGAAAGGTTTAATGACAGTAGTGCTTCTCATCCGTTATTTCATTTGGTCCTCCCAAAGGCTTGGTGATTTAGGACACACAGATCAGTTCATTCTCATATTGCTGATGAGGATGAGGGCTAAGAAAGGTGAAGTAGCTTACTCAGGTTGTGTACCCAGGAACACGTGCTGTAGGACAGGGTTTCTTGATCTTGGCACTATAAATATTTTGTTGTGGGAGGCTGCCCTATTGATTGTAGGGTGTTTAACAGCATCCTTGGCCTCTCTCTATCCGCTAGATGCCAGTAGCATCTTCCAGTCATGACAACCAAACTTGTCCCCAGCCAATATCAGATGTCTCCTGGGGGTCAGGGGGTCCGAGTCTCCCCAGTTGAGAACCACTGCTGGTAGGGTGTAAGCTTCCAGATTTGAATAGGAAAAGAAGTCTTAGAGCTTTTAGTTTTCAGGGAGGTTTTATTTTTGCCTAATAGCCTATCCTGCAGTTATTTGCTGGGTGCTTTACATACCTTCTCTCTTTTAATCATCAGAACATTCCTTTGAAATAGATCGTCTTCCTCACTTAGCAGATGAACCTCTGACTCTTAAGGCCTGCCCAGCCAGGAAGTGGCAGAGCCAGGATTGAAACCCAAACTTCTCTTGCTGTGCAGCCCGCGGCCTTGCCGCTGTGTTCACCCTGCAGAAGTTCTGGCGTCACCTCTGAGGCTTGCCCTCTCTCTGTAAGCAGAAACCTGGAGGTTCATATCATTTCACATCATCTTTCTGTCCATTCTCCTCCTAGATACATTCTTAGTCAGAGACATTGTTGTGCCCTTCCAGGTTTCAGGGAGCTAAAGGGAGTCTAGACCCAACCTGAAGTGCAGAAATTTATCCTGAGCTGACTATAAGGAAGCATTCTCAAAATAGCTTTAAGCGAGACTTATGTTAACTTTTTTCTTGTCATTTGTTGGTACTTTTCCCATTTAATTTTAGTATGCCTGTGATTTTGTCTATGGCTCAGAATTATGAAGAAGTGGGTAATTTTGCCATGCTTGTTTTGGCTTCAGTGATGAAAAGAAGCACCTGCCAGCACTTCTGTGTGGGTTTTTTTTTTTTTTTTTTTTGAGACAGAATTATATGAAATGATTTTTTTTTTTAAATAGCATTTAACCATTTTCAGAGCATTCTCACAAGTACTATCTAATTTGAATCTCCTAACTTCTTATGAAGGAAGTAGTTAAAGGTATTTTTAACTCCATTTTATAGATGAGGCTCAGAGAAATTATATGACTTGTCCAATGCTGGTGTCTAGTGAGATGGTGAAGCCAGGACCAGACTCCACGGATGTTGACTTCAGCCTGGGTCAGGGGGTCTCAGGTTCTTCCCACCACCTGCTGCCTCTTGTAGCTGGTTGTTCCAGCCTCTTCCCCGCCACCTCCGCAGACCTGTATAAGCAAGAGAGCTCCCCAATTTGTGCTTCACGTTCCCTGCCTTCCTTTACCTGCCTTCAGTTCAGATACTGCTGAGCCTGTGAAAGCCAAAGGCCAGACTTGAGAAAATAAATAGGAGACCACAGTTGGCTTCAGCAGAACTGGGGACCTACCAAGAAGGGGAATAAATATTCGTTGCGGGAACAGGAACAAGTTATTAATTTGTTTCGGTTGTTACAGTAGAAAATGAGGTAGACCCTCTACTGGTGAGTGGAAACATAAGAGAAGGTAGGGAGGATGTTATAAGAGGAAAAGCAGGAAGAACCGAGGGATGAGCATTTCAGTCATCTCCAGGGCAGCAGAGACAGGCAGAGGTTGTTCTGTTTGGTCTTTAATTTATTTTTAATTGGAGGATAATTGCTCTACAATGTTGTGTCGATTTCTACCAAACAACATGAATCACCCATAAGTATACATATAGCCCCTCCTTCCTGAACCTCCCCGCCACCCCATGCCCTCCAAAGTTTCTTTAAAAACAACAGCAACACAGATTTATTGACATTTTCATTAAAGAGTATTTGTGAAGTGCTATTAATACATTGCTTGTACAATTTCCCATCTTTCTCCTTTCTGTTGATAAGAGTTATTGTCCTTTTTTTTCTAAGTAGACAGGCCATATTTTATTCTCTTTGGCAGTCTTTAATCTGCTTGTTTCTAAAACTTTTCCTGTTTTAACAACTGTACCTTAGTTCCAAGCTCATCAGTTGCATGTCACTCTTCCTCTTTGGAATTCATTTCTTACTCAAATTGAGTATCTCTATTTTGAGATGCTCATATCTCTTCCAGAATGATGTTTATTGCTTTTACTAAGTGCCAGAACTGGGAATAGAGTAGTGAGTCAGACACTGCACCCCACATCAAGGTCACCAAACAGGTCGATTTGCCCCAAATCTCCTCCTGTCGGTAGCTGGTCCTGAGGTCTTTCTTCTGTTTTATCTGTTGCTTTCTGTCTTTTGAAACTATATGTTGATCTTAACTAGATCTAATAATGGGAAAGTATGTTTCTCTTCTGTCCAGTTATATTTCTATAACTGTCCAGCAGTTACTTGATTCTTAAATTTTTCTCCTTGCCTTCCCCCCTTTTCTCATACTTGCCTTCATACACTGATAGATTCTCAGTTGCTCTTTGCCTATTCTCCAGGCTTGAACTGAGAGAATTACTTTTTTAAAATTTACTTTCTTGAACTCCTTCATTTACCTTCTGCACTTGGCCTAGAGCCTCCACCAAGAAACATGCCCCTTAGCTGGCTTCTACCTTGACTGCAACTTTCAGTTATGATTTCTCTTTTTCCTTGATTTTTCCTTTTTTTCCTCTTCCCCTACATTATTCTGTTGTTTTAACTTATTATCTTGAATCCCTTTCTGCTACTTAAGTCTGCTTAGTGCAAGAATCTCTCTGAACATGGAATTAATGCAATATTCAAAAGGAACAGAAAATAGAAAGAACCCAGAGCCTGAAACGTCTGAAAGTTTTGTTGGAGTGGAACCCTGCACTGCAAATATCAGAGACAAATAAATCCCCAGGGAAGTGCCCCAGGGAGGTCTTATCCCTTCCAGAATCTATCTAGTGAGCAGTATTGAATTTTTAATGAGTTCAGAGAATTTGGCTTTGGTTGACCACACTCAGATCACTTGGGGACCAGCTAATGATCTTCGCTTAGAAAATCTGGGCACCAAACACGGTCAGACTGACCCAGTCATATCCTTTCTCCAAGATGCACGATCACTCATGAAGCCTGAAGCCAGACTCCAAGAGGATCTGACATCTTTTTAAAAAAAAAAAAAGCCAAGAAAACAAGTGTTAGTCTTCCTCTGATTACTAGTATCTTTTCTTTGGGAGGTGAACATTGCATAAAGATTGTGCAACTGTTTTCTTGCTAGGTTCTCAACAAAGATCACTTTGGTTTCAGGAGAGAATCGCATCTTTCTGCTTTTGGCATTTCCCTTTGTGCTCATCTCAAGCTTCAGCCTCACAAAATGCTTCTTGACTGTGATCACAAGATAGGGAAGAAAGGAATTCATGCATACAGCGACAGCTGCTTCTCAAATTGCTCATCAGAATTTGTGTGTCTGTGTTCCAGGACCAAGATTTTAGTTCAGACTGGAGTGATTTTCCCTAAGCTTTCTAAATAATCTCTAAGGGAAACTCTGGGAGCACAGTAAGATTGAAGCTGTAATGTGGTCTGTTTTGATATCATTATAGATTATTCCTGAAAAGATTAAATGAATCTTTAAATCATATATTACAAAATACTAAGTTATAAACTTATTTTTTGTGTCAAACCAAATCATTTTTTTTCTTCATTGCAAAAGGTGAGAAGTACATGCTCATTGTAGAAAAGTTTCAAGAGAAGTGTAATCACCCATAATCTTTCTCTTCTGAAATAGTTGCTGTTGTTAATGTTTGGGTATTTTTCTTCTAGTCTCTTTTGGAGCATATTTTAATATAGTTGAGGTCAAACTTGGACGACTATTTTGTAGTCTATATTTTTATTTAATGACTGGGATGCAGTGGAATTTTTCTGGTGTTTTTGGCCAAAATCTTAAGAGAAACTTGTCAGTATTTAATTTTATTACATTGGCTTATTCCTTTTATAAATATCCATCAAGTACCTGACTTACACCTGGCCCTCTGCTGAATGTGGTGGAGGGTGCAAGTTGAATCAGGGACTGGGACTCACTGGCTGGTCATTTATATCCGACTACAACGATCTACCCTAGTCCCTGAGATGGCCCTCCCTTCTGCTTCTCACAGTCAAACTAGAAATTAAGTACAGTGACTTCTCTGAAGGAGGTCTCAGGAGTTGTGTGGGGCCAGTGGGAGCCGTGGAACACTATGATCCTTTTACCAATGGCAGCATTCCATGGGAATGTGCTGTCTGCATGGCATCGTAGTTGTTTCTCCTTGCTGTGACTGCATCAAACTTTATTTTGTGCACTTGGTTTTGTGCCGGGACTAATACATCGGGCGCGCTGTCTCCACCACTCTCTCCTTTTCTCAGTGTCATCGATAGCCTCTCTGTGATTGGTAATCTATTGTGACTTTACTGCCACTGGTAGAGAGATGAGGGCTGCTCATCCATAATCTTATTCCTTCAAAAGCTGTCTAGATCAGCCCTGTCCACTAGAAGTTTCTGCAGTCAAAGGACATGTTCTGTATCTGCACTGCCCAGTGATACAGTAGCCAACGGCCACACGTGCGTGCTGAGCATTTGAAATGCAGCTAATGTGACAATGAGACAAAATTTTAAATTTTAGTTTAAATTGGCAGCTGTGGCTATTGGCTGCCGTATTGAAGAGTGCTGAGCATCATCCCAGCTGCCTCCACTAGTTCCTCTCAAGGGAGGACAGTTTGTTTCTTTGGGTGGCTTTTTTTGTTGTTGTTGTTTCTTTACCAGGCTGGGCTGTGCTTTTAACCTCTGTTTTGTCCTGCCAGCAGTGTGAGTGGTAGGACACAGAAGTGTTTCTAAGAGAATCTTCTTGACAGGAGATGGGATTGCTTAGTACTCCCTTGGTGTCAGAGACCTCGATCTTCTCTGAAGGGGCAGCTTTGGATAAGGTGCTTATTATCATTATAGCTCCACACCTTCTGGAAGGTGGACGGATATAACAGTTTCTGAATAATGAAGGTAATGAGGTTTGGGAGGAGCTTTTACTTTATGAGTCAGAAGGGTTTTTTTCTCCCAAAGACATCACTCATTTACCCTTTTTATACTCTTATGTCATACTCTTGCACTTCTGGCATCTGAAATATTACAGAAATGCCTCTGAGTCATTACCATTGATTTTTTGGGGCAATCCAACCTTACTTTGATACAGTCTCTTCTTAGAAGCTTGGTGAATTCTCCTTGGATCTTTTGACTATGTCCTACTTTTTAAACAATTCAGTGATTTGTCCTTTATCCTGTTAGCAGTGTCCTAGAATATACCAGTGTATGAGGAACTCCGTTTTATCTGTTTCCCTCCTTCAGTGACACTGCCCTTCTTCCTTGTTAAATTTCAGATCTTTCATTCCTGACCCATCTGTATCTTTGTTTTCGTCTTCATCCTTTCTTTGCTTCCTTGTCCTGGGCACGCTGGCTCCTGTCAGAGTTGGCCTCCAGCTCCTTTCCTCCCACGTACCTCCCATGTGGATTGTGAATGTGTTCTCAGACTCTGATCCATGTTTTCTCTCTTCCCACAAGCTCTCCCTGCTCTCCTTAGGTAGGGAGACAAGTTACAAGCTTTACTAGGAAACCAGACTCTTTTCCTTCTTCTTCATGGGAAGCCTGCCAAAGTGTAACCCCATCACTAAAGACTCCCCTTTTACTGATATGCGTTGCCTCTGAAGCCTGTTGATGAGAAGAACCATTTTAGTTTTATGGCAACCAAGAGGCTGCACATGGACTGCTTTCACTGTGAACTGAATTTGCTGCACATTTGGGGAAACCACGCGGGGAAACTGACTGTGTTTTCTGCCTTCTGTTGACAGAATGGTACACGAAACTTCCAGGACTTTGACTGTCAGGTAAGGACTGTACAAGCACCAAGGAGGGCTGTGTACAGGATCTCTGCAGTGCTTCCCTCCCTGTGCTGGTGGTCTTGTAGAGGTGGATCTCTCTTCATAGCTGATCATGATTCTTTCGTGTTCTTTTGATCACTGGATCAAGTTTATTTAAAATGATTTGCTATTGTGTTCAAAAATTGCTTGCCAGGTCCCTATGGTTGTAGGTTATTGGGTGGAGCTGTCTTTTTACAATTAAGATCTCCTTTCCTCAAATTGATATTTGAAACCGTAATCACGAGTGTCATGTGGTTGTCACCTCACAGCAGAGAAGGTTGGGGGCGGTCGATTTGGAGGGGAGACTTTACTAACAACAAAACCTGTTCTAAGAGAAAGATTTAGTGTTATTAATACAAAAAGCAGATGTCTCTTGGCTGTATCTCTGGAAACACAAAATTCAACCTGACTCATTAGTATTTTCCTAAATGGTAGTTCGTCTTAGACTGCTTTTGCCTGTAGGTCTGTTGCTAATTTGAAAATCCATAAAGTAAACTAGCAGTTCCATCTTCCTACTTTTATCTGTTAACTGGCCCTGAAAGAAATGGGAAGAAGGAATAAATACAGGGAAATGGATACCTTACAAACCCAGACAGCCTGACTCTCCTACTTTTGGGGTAGATGTGGTAAGTGGCTGTCAGAGGCAACACAAAGGAGACTCAGAGTGTACTAAGCAGGAATGGAAGGTGTAAGGGAAGGCAGCTTCCCTGTGTCCAGGATTCAGCCAACTCGCACACCCACAGGTAAATCATCATTTTCAGGTATGCATTTGATGTTAAGTACAGTGGAATCGCTCCATATTAGCATTAACATCAAAAGGAGACACTAACATCTGTCTCATAGGCAACCCAGTTATATTGTAATAATTTATTGGGTACCTACTATAGATACTAAACATTCATTTCTCTAATCCTTGGAGCAATATCACAAGGTGGTTTTTATCAGAGATGAGGAAATTAAGAATCAGGTTTTATAAATTGCCATGGGTGGAATTGAAGTTGAAAACCCCACTTTGTTCTGAATCCATTGCCCATTCTTTCTCACCTGGCAATGTCCAGAGCTGAGATGTGGCAAGGAGTTGAGCTGTGTATAAAGCTGAGCTTCCTTAGCAAGATAAATGAGACTGAGACTTACTTTGGAAGGGGCAGGCTCCATAGCATCGTTACAGATTTTTAAATCCCAGTGCCAAACACTTCTTATTGTGCCTGTTTGGTATACTTTATGTATACCACATAATCAGCCTGCTGCTGTTAGGAAATCTTTTGTTATAGACTCTTTACTCAAAAACAAAAAGCCATATTATTTTTTGGTAAATGGTGGCAGTCAAGTTTTGGTTTAGTTGTTTTTAAGTTGATCTTTTGATCTAATTTCAGTTATGGTTTAGCTCCTAGGTTGAACTAATTGAATTGCATTACTCTTAGTATTTGATATAGTTTACCTAGAAGGAGATCATTTGAGAGAGGGTAATAGTAAGATTCAAGGTGAAAATTCCAGAAATAGTGTATATTTTTCTACTTTTAAAATGTGAAAGGTAAAAAAACCCAAAAAATAAATACAATGTGAAAGCTTCTATTTTCATCAAATTGGACACACCCCTAAATGAGAATATTAAAAAATTGTGTGCTTATAACAAAATGATATAAAAATACCAAAAGGTAAAGAAGTAAAAATCACTTGTTATTCACCACTGTTAATATTTTGGTGTATATCCTTTAGGATTTTTCTCACATATAAATATACTTAGGTATAAATGAAATTGAGTTTTAGAAATTATATTATCAACTACTTTTTAATACTACAGCTTAAAAATAGTCTGACAAAAGTTCTTTGTATTTTGGGTGAAGCTTTAATATAACAGCGTGTTCTGGCCTCATTAAATATAGCTTTAGTTCAGTTCTGATACAAATAGAATGATGATGCTATTTGATGGCAAGTGTATGTCACTGTCAGTGGTTATGAATGTCCAGGTTCTCTGTGTTCTAAAGAAGAAAAAGTCAGAGGCCCTTCTTTTTTTCTCCTCAGCACTCATGAATGCACTTCATTCTCACCTGGCTCTTTGTTAAAGGCGTATGTGGTGTTCTGGAGACTGGGGGTGTCTGAGTCAGGAGTTTGGCTACCGGTGATAGAAGGCCTTGGAGGTAGAACTGTGATGTGAGACATCTGTAGAGTGGCGTGGTATACCTGAAAGCTTTTTGGAAACCACTGGGCATTCTTAGGAGACAGAGCAGAATAGATCTAAAGCCAGCATTGTTACATTCAGCCTTGGCATCGGTGTTGCTCTTTAGCATAACTGTGGCATGGGACTAGCTGATGAAGCAGGTTCCTCTGATCTGTCTTGCCTTAGAAAAATCTTTACTGAATTTGATGATATTTAAGGAAGTTATCTTAGCATCACAACTAAGCTCGTAACTTCAATCTGGATTGTCTTTTCTTCCTCTGTTTTCTTTACTAGTCCCAACTACATGCTTCCCTTTCCCCCAGTAATTGAAAATATAATTAAAATCGTACCATTTCTTTTGGTTCTTTGATTGTCCTAGTGACTTCAGTACTATACAGGTTCCTTGAGGCAAATAGCAGTTATACTGAGATCTAAGTAATGAGGGGAGGGGTGATTAGAGGTGACAGTGCTTGGAATTGATGTGAAAGGAGAAAACCTATTGCCAGTTGAAACAGTGAATCAACAGACTTAGTTAATTATCTACTTTGGTGCTGCTTAATTGTCTTCTGCTTGTGAGAATGTTTAAAAATTTGAAATTAGAACAAAGACAAATGCTATAGCTTCTTTGTGCATGTGATATATTGCCTTCAAAAAAATACTAGGAATTTTAATTAAGAGGCACAAATTTATATAACTTACTATATATAAGATAAATAAGCTACAAGGATATATTATGCAGCACAGGAAATATAACCAGTATTTTATAAAAATTTTAAATGGAATATAATCTATAAGAATTTTGGATCACTATGGTGTACACCTGAAACTAATATAATTATTGTAAATCAACTATACCTCAACTTTAAAAACAGGATTAGTAAGATGGATATAGGTTGGATAGATGCATGATAATTGAGTATAGTAAAATATTAATGGTAGACTCCAGGTTGTGGGTATACAGATGTTCACTGTAAATTCTTTCAGCTTAGGTGTATGGTTGAAAGTTCTCATGATAAAATGTTGTGGGGGGGAATCAATTTAATTTTATAAAAAAGTACACAAAACTGTTTTTCATTTTTAAACAACTCTCTCCATGGACATTTCCACATGTGCACACACACTTATTATGAAGTTGTAATCACTATGTTTGTGTAAATATCATTATTTCTCACATATTTCTAAAACTTCATGTGTAGTGTTTAATGTGTGCATATCACATGAGTAAATATGCTCTATGTTTAAAAACAATTCTTGTATATAGTCAAATTTAGAAAATTCAGAAAAGTGTAAAACTAAAGGTGACCTATAATCCTGTTACCTAGAGATAGCTGTATTTTATTATATTTCTTCCCAGTTTTCACTTTTGTATTCTGGTTATCGAAAGAGTACATGCTCATAGTTGAAGAGTTGGAGAGCACAGAGAATTATGAAGTAGCTAGAGAAAAGCTCAAAATCCGAGAACCCAGGGACAGCCATGTTGCTGTGTTTAGTTTGAGATATGTTTGTGTGTATATAGTTTTTTTAATAATTTTTAAAATTTATTTGATTGGTCACACTGGATGTACAGTTATATATTTCCTTTTCTGACTTAATATTAGAACACAATCCCATTTCTGTATCATTTTTAAACTCTCATAAAAACAGTCTTTAGTGGGGAATTCCCTGGCAATCCAGTGGTTAGGACATGGCACTTTCATTACGTGGGCCTGTGTTTAATCCCTGGTCAGGGAGCTAAGAGCCTGCAAGCCACATGGCACAGCCAAAAAGAAAAAAAAAAACCAGCTCTAATGGTTGACTGTTATATCCTCATATAGCTACCCCGTGATTTAACTGTTCCATTATTTTTGGAAATTAGATTCCTTATAGTATGTTCAGTTATTATAATTTGTTCAGTTCATTAAACACTTTTATGCATAAATTTTATATACATGTTGGATTATTTCTTTAGATGGATTCTTGGAATGAACACACTTAAGGCTCTTGGCATATCTTGTCAAGTTGCCTTCCACTTGCATCAGAGGGGCACTCAATAAATATTAATGGAGAGTGAAAAGCTGCTGTCTTCCAGGATATATATTCCTGTAGAAGATGCTGATAATGGAATGCACTCACAAGAATGGAGTTCCTATTCCTGGGATAAGAACCCCAGACCTGGCTGAGGGCTGGGTAGTTTCTTGCTGGCTGTTTAATTGCAGTAGTTCTTTAGAGGACTGATTTATAGAACCCTATTGTGAGGATGTATATATGTGACTGCCTCTTCTAAAGGGATTTAAACAGCTTTAAACTCTCGCAGATCATTTGGTAAATGGGCACTATTACAAAATAAGAATTAAGTGAAGTAAATAACTGGAAGTTGCTTCCGCAAAAAAGAGGTGTTTGGAAAGAACTGGGATTTAGCCATCTGCTATAGTCTGTTAGAATGCTTGACCAGTTCCATGCTCCTCTCCTTGCCTTAAAGGATGTGAATGTGGCCCCAATCCCCCTTTCAGCCTCTGTCCCATTGTTTACTCCACCCACTCCCCAGAAAACTAGAATTATTGCCGACCCACCCATACTTCTGCTTTGTGCTTCTCCTTTCTGATGGCCTTTGTTCACAGGTCCTCCCCTCAAGATGCACACCTGACCCCTTTTGGTTTGATTTTTTTTTTAATTGAAATATAGTTTATTTACAGTGTTGTGTTAATTACTGCTGTGTTGGTTTGATTTTGCTGATTTTTGGCGGGGGGGATGGGTAAGGGAGAAATTGATTATTAAGTTCTCAGGATAGAGGTGACTTTATTTTTATTTGCAGAGAAAAAAGAACCTGATAGATTCTAAGGCCTTTTTATCACCACCACCAATCTCAGCTCCCTTTCCCCGTCTCTATTTCTCTGACAAGCTCTGTCACAGCATGGGCCTGATGGCTACCAAGGCCCCAAATCACATCCTTCCAGCTTAGCAGCCTCACTGCCAAGAGAAGATCTTTACCTGTAACTTGATGGAAAAGGCCAGGAGAGGAGTCTTGTTGGTTTGGCATGGGTCATGTGTGTGGGGGTCACACTATCATCCCTGGACTGCTACTGTGGCCAAAGATTGGGGTGTTTGAATTGGCCAAATCTGGTCCTCTTCCTACCTGGACTAGACAGTCCTTGTTCTGAAGGTGTTCTGGGCTAGTGCGTGTAGGTTAGTCATTCACTCTCTTTTTCCTCATTGTTTACTAAGGCTGTTTGAAGAAGATGATGGATTTGGCTTTGAAAAAGATAGATGGAAAAAGACAGATTTTATCTTGACATATTGCAAAAAAAGCTTTCAAATGAAGAGCATGATTTGTGAGAGTTCTGAGAGTGTGGGTAGCTGAAAAGTAAAAGTAGACATCTGAAAGAATGTTGATTTAACTAGGCTGAAGGATGTGAGAGATAAGAGGGGAGAGAGCTGAGGCTAGAATTAGGGAAAACATATTATAGAACTTTAAAAAGGAAAATGTCATTTACTTGCAGGCAGAAGGCTGAATAATTGTGGAGACAGATTATTTTACTATGGGATTAAATGAAGTCATACAAATGAACTTTATACCACTACCCAGGGTAAGGTAATGGGGGTATTATATTAAAATTTCCTATGTAAAAAAAATGAATAAAATAAAATTTCCTATGTAATAAATAACAAAAACTATACCCAGGGATCGTAGAGAGGTCTGCTTATTAGAAACAGAAAAAAATTCATACTAATAAGAATGTTGATATTTCTAGAAGTATGTTATCCTACAAGTTTGCCTAAACTGTTTCAGACTGGCCAGGGAGAGGAAGAAGCACTAACAGGCATGATGTGGTCAAAATTTAAATAGAGAGGTAGGACACGTCGGATTGTGTAACTCTGGTGATAGCACATTGAGCTGAAGGAAGAGGACTTAGAAAAAAAGGTGAATATTGGTTATTATCAACTAATGGTAATAACCTAAACTCTTAAAGTCTTAAAAAGATAATCTACATCTTTGAGTAAAAGGGAGAGGCAGCCCAGGATGGAGAAGTGTTTTGGGGACCAGTATGATCTCAGGCTGTTTTATAAGCCTGGAGAATAAGAGATCATGCTTAAGAGGTGCATAGCCTTGGAGGTGGTAAGTAATCAGAGTACTGGGGAAGATCTATGACCAGAGCCTACTAGGCACTCTCATTGTGCAGTCACACCCTCTAGAATGCTGGGGCGAGTGGTGGGGTAACTAGAGAAACAGCCTGTGCAGCGGATGATAGTTGACTAAAGTGGAAAGGTGGCAACAGCACCACCCTGGCCTGACTATTGAATCAGCTCCATAGCCAGGGTCTCTGCACACTCAGCTCTAGGTAGAGACTTGTTCAAGCCATTCACACGTAAGGTCACAAAGGATATATTTACGGGTCCACATGGAGGTGAGTGTCTCCTTTCTTTCCATATTTCTCTGAAAATGAAGAGTAACCCCATGAGATACTGGTAACCAAGGGTTGCTCCAAATGGGGCAACGGGATTGACAGATAGAGCCCAGGAGGTAGGAGCTGAGATCTCCCTAAAAAGTTGAAATTTTGTGAGCCAACTTTAACTCTGAATTTCATCCAGATTATGAAATGATGACAGTAATTACTTTGCCCTGTTGCCTTGTCTACTTTTAATATGTTCCGTTTTGCCGCATGTGTTATAGGTCCCTTTTCTTCATCATCTGAATTTCCCTGACAGCTCACTATCCCCTACCCCTTCACTCCGCACCCACCCCCCCACCTTTCCTGCACACACTATCCCCATTAATTATCAGATCTTGGGAGGTCCTGCTAACCCCAGGGTGAAACTATAAATTGTTTTTTACTCACTTCTCAGCATACCTGAGACCAAGCTGGAATACTTAAGCAAAACTGTACTGAAGGCTTGGATATGACAGAAAGAAGGCTCCAGCAACTAGATTGTCAGATGACAGATTGTTGCCCAGTCTCTTCAGTTTGGATTCTCCTGTCATGTCACTCCTCTGGCAGGGGCTGGCTTCTCCCTCTCTCTTCACTCTTTCTCTAGAAGTAAGACATGAGAGAGGTCAAAGCCTCCTTAAGTTCACTTTCAGAATAGGTCACTGCCCAGAAGGAATCAAGTCTAAAGTTAATGTACATTCCTTCTCCAAGTTTTTGCACTTTAAATTTATTTTTTTCATTAATTTATTTATTTTTATTGAAGGCTGATTACTTTACAATATTATAGTGGTTTTTGCCATTCATTGACATGAATCAGCTATGGGTGTACATGTGTTCCCCATCCTGAACCTCCATCCCACCTCCCTCCCCACCCCATCCCTCAGGGTCATCCCAGTGCACTAGCCCTGAGCACCCTGTCTCATGCATTGAACCTGGACTGGCGATCTGTTTCACATATGATAATATACATGTTTCAGTGCTATTCTCTCAAATCATCCCACCCTCACCTTCTCCCACAGAGTCCAACAGTCTGTTCTTTACATCTGTGTCTCTCTTGCTGTCTTGCATATAGGGTCATCGTTACCATCTTTCTAAATTCCATATATATGTGTTAATATACTATATTAATGAATTTCTTTCTGACTTACTTCACTCTGTATAATAGGCTCCAGTTTCATCCACCTCATTAGAACTGATTCAAATGCATTCTTTTTGATAGCTGAGTAATATTCCATTGTGTATATGTACCACAGCTTTCTTATTCATTTGTCTGCTGATGGACATCTAGGTGGCTTCCATGTCCTGGCTATTGTAAACATGCACTTTAAATTTATGTATGTAAACATACAATCTATGCAATGTTGCTTTTTATAAAAATCTGCATATGTAAATCATATGTCATATATAAATCCTTCTTTGTTTCTATTCAGCATTGTTTTTTCAAGATTTTCTCTGTGTATTAGTGCTTATAGTTCTAGTTCATTCATTTTTATCTGTATCTCATTATGTGAATATATAATTTCACTTTCAGTTTCCTTATAGATGACTATTTAGACTGCTTTCAGTTTTTTGACATTATAAATAAGGCTGCAGTGTGTATGTATATATACATATATATATCTGCATATCTTTTTGTGTGTTGAGTATGTTTGAGAATTGCTTTAGATTATACCTAAAAGTAAAACTGCTGTAGGGTAGACATTGCTTAACTTTGCTCGAAGTTACCAAATTATTCTCCAGAGTAGCTGTTCCTGGTTACTGCCCACCAACCGTGTATGAAAGTTCTTATTTCTCTACACCTTAGCTAACAGCATTATATAACTTAAAATTTTTTGCCATTCTGGTATATATGAAATTACATCGTATTGAATTTAATTTGCACTTTCCTGTCTGCTAATAGAGTTAATATCTTCCTCCTCAATTTTCTTTAAAAGCACCCTATTTATTTCTTTCACAATACTGATCACAAGCTGTTGTTATGGTTGGTTGGTTTTCTGTCTGCCTCCCGGGTAGAACATAATCTCTGTGAGGACAGGGATCACGTCTCTCTTGCTCACTGCTTTGTGCCCAGAGCTCAGCCCAGGGTCTGGTGGTAGGGGTTCAGTAGATGCATAGTTGTTTAGTGAATGAGCCTGGTGGAGAGGTTCCTCACTAAGTCTGATGCTGTGTGTTAGCCTCTCTCTCAGTCACGTCTGACTGTATGTGACCCCATGGACTGTAGCCCGCCAGGTTCCTTTATCCATGGAACTCTCCAGGTGAGAATACTGGAGTGAGCTGCCATTCCCTTCTCCAGGAAGTCTGACGTCACCACGCAAGAAATGCTCATACAGCAACAGAAATTTGTGTCTCTAGATTCCCTCATCCAAACCCTGTTCACAGTACCTGATTCTCTCCTTCATTTCTTATTTCCCTTTTTCAAGCCTTTGAATGGGAGGTAGCAAGCAGTAATAGAGAAGAGCAGAAATACTGAGTCATTTGTGGTTTGATTTGATAGAGATATCTGCTCCAGCCTGGGACCTGTAATTTGAGATGCACTGATGTTCAACTAGTGTAAGATTTATCTCTGCCCTACATGAGTGAAGAAACCAAGGCTCTGTTGAGGTTTATTGTTAGGTTGGAAGATCTTTGCCTTTGTTAGGATTCTTACTAACAGTTTATCTCATCTACCGTAAGACTTTCTGAGATAGGTAAAGATTTTGTCAGCAAAATTCACTAGGCTAGGCATGATGATGTATTTTTAAGAAATATAGATATTGAAGAAGACTAGAATAAATTTCAGTTACTTTTCCTACAGTCTTTATTTTCCACCCAGCCACTCTTAACACTATCCCAGCACCTCTGACTGCATCTTGTCCTGGCTTTATTCAGTTCCTGAGCTCTGCTCTGACTACATCTTAAATTTTACTCATTGCTTTGGTTATGATCCTTTGGGATGCAAGGAACAAGCCCACCAAATAGCTTAAACCAGAGGCAGTCCAGAGATGTCTCAGAACTTAATGGCGTACACAGCTGGAATCAGGAATCAGAGCAGTAGAAATGCCTATTATAAGCTCCGAAGTTTACTTCTCTTTTCAAGAGAAGAACCAAACTAAGGATGGAATCTCTTAGTCCCAATTGCACATTCTTAAAGAAGGACTTAGCGTGGACCAAATGTTCACCTGACTCCAGTGAACTAACCGTAAGGTTGCAGTCTGCAAGCCAGGTGGCCAAGAGCACTTGCTGTGCTGTGTGGATGACACAGAAGGTCAGCTCCCAGGGGTGGGAGAGATTTTAAATAGACACCTTCATGGGTGCTACCGAGTTTATCAGTTGCTGAACGTGCATTCAGAGGATCTGAAACCTCTACCTTTTTACTCAGCAGCTTCTTCATATCTTCTGCTTCCTTCACTTGCCTTTCTCCAGATCTTAACCTGGCTTCTTATTCAACTTGCTGATCTCACCATAGCCAGTTGTGAATATATTCTCAGCAGATACCCTGGCTTCCCCCACTTAAGAATGTGAACTTTGTAGATAAGATGCATTTTTTTCTTCGTTTGTCTGTCTGTTTATCTGGAAAGAATTAAAAAGTAGGAATATCGGGACTTCCCTGCTGGCCCAGTGGTTAAGACTCTGAGCTCCCAATGCAGGGGGCCCAGGTTCGATCCCTGGTCAGGGAACTAGATCCCACATGCTGCAACTAAGACCTGGTGCAGCCAAATAAATGAATAAAAAGAAAAAAAGTAGGAATATCCTGTGTGACGTATATCTCTAGTAGGCTCAGGGTTCAGTCCTGCCCCAGTTAGTGGGAAAAAGTGGTGAATCAGGTATTGTGAAACTTCAGCAGCCTGGGCAGTCCATTCTGCCCTTGCTGAGACCTTTACATTCTCTTGTTACAGGAACATGATATCGAAACAACTCACGGTATGGTCCACGTCACTATCAGAGGCCTGCCAAAGGGAAACAGACCAGTCATTCTGACATACCATGACATTGGCCTCAATCGTATGTATTTGATTTTATGCCATTCCTTTTGGTTATAAAACTTAATCTTTGTGTATTTTTTAAAAACACAGAAGAAACCCCAGTATTCTAATAGAACATAGGTTTTCTCCTCTCTGCCTTATCCTCATTGCTACTTGTCTTAATGGCAGATTAGAAGTTCCTGGGAAGTATGCAGCTGAGTGCATTTTGGGGAATACTGGGATTATATCTCATTTTGTGTCACATCTGCTAAAGGACTGAAGAATATATGATAGACTGGTTAAGAAAGTAGGGTTGAAATCAGTTTTTTTTTTTTTTAATTGATACTCTGGGTTTTTTCATATTTCAGGTTAGAAAATTCAGAATTTGAGCTTAATTTTGTTATCAGCCCTTCAATGAGTTAGTGAAAGTATTCTTGCTATAGCCTGTCCTTGATGACTCTAAATGGACCTTTCTAGGTGGTAATATGGGCTTCCCTGGTAGCTCAGAGGTTAAAGCGTCTGCTTGCAATGCAGGAGACCTGGGTTCAATCCCTGGGTCAGGAAGATCCCCTGGAAAAGGAAATGGCAACCTACTCCAGTATTCTTGCCTGGAGAATACCATGGATGGGGGAGCCTGATAGGCTACAGTCCACGGGGTAACAAAGAGTTGGACACGACTGAATGACTTCACTTTCACTTTCAGGTGGTAATGTAAGATTCTGGCCCTAGCCCTGGGTCCATGGAATCTGCATTACATGTGTTTCTTTCGCACTCCTCTGTCTGTCAGAGGTGACCTGCATTTGAGGTTACAACCTAGTGCTGGAGCTTTTGAAAAGGAATTTAAGCAGTAGAAATTGAAGCAGTACCCCCTCCCTGCACCTTAGCAGTTTTGCCACGAGAGGTTTTCCACATGGTGAATGTAAGCAGCAAGAAACTCACTTTAGCCAGGCTCCTGGGATACGGTCAGTATCTCTGTATCAGGTAGGGAATAAGATGCATGAAAAATGACAGTGTTATGGGTATAAGATTGTTTTGTGAAACACCAGGATTGGCTTCCACTCTGTAGATGTTCTGTAGAATTGAGGACTAATTAAATGTTCTTTTCAAGCCTTTGAGATGTCTGGTAGTTAGCCTTTAGGGCAGCTTGAGTCAGACAGATTGTTCAGATATTTCATTTTAGTGAAATAGTGGTTAAAAAGGAGTAAGAGAGGACAATGATATGGAATTGATTGAATAGAGGAAAAGTGAGGCGAAATGAAGAGCTTGTGACTTATGTGTGTTTTGCTCTTACAGATAAATCCTGTTTCAATGCGTTCTTTAACTTTGAGGACATGCAGGAGATCACCCAGCACTTTGCTGTCTGTCATGTGGATGCCCCAGGCCAGCAGGAAGGTGCACCATCCTTCCCAACTGGGTAAGGCCACAAGCAAGACCCTTCTGGAAAACAGGCACTCAGAGAGTAAAGCTCCAGTGGGAGCACTAGCCATGTGCTTCCCTCCAAGCTGGTTTTAGCATAGCCTGCAGGTTATACTTGTCAACCAGCCGTCCAGTCGCTTTCTGTCCTCGCTCTGGGAGAACTGTCATGGACAGTCTGTTCAGGAAGACTATATGTTCCCATATCCAGGAATGGCCCTCTGTAAATGGGAGCCAATCACAAGACATTCATGTCTGGAACACCTACTTCTTACTGTCTTCTTTTTTTTTTTTTCTTACTGTCTTCTGTCTGTCCCTTTCTTCATCTGTTTTAAACCTGTCAGTTTTGTCCCCTCCTGGAACTCGCAACTCCCTTTAGACCCAAACTCAGATTTCTCTGAGCTTCCTGAGAGCACCTCCCCAGCCTGACCTTCAGTCTGGTGACAGGAATTTGAATATCAGTGTAATCATTTATTCAGAGAAGCTGCAGTGTCAGGTGGAGGTGCATTTGACTGAACGTGCACATGGAGCTCTCAGCCTCAGCCTCATCTGCTTTGCATGGCCGAGCCCCAGTCTCCCTGACTCTTCCCTGGACAGTGTAATTATGGAGGAGACCTTGGGGGAGGAGTGAAACCACAAGCTGTGGAATGCTCATCCTTCCCTTCTTTGCTTATCTCCAGAGCTGCCTTTGCCAATGATTGCTGTGAAATAGACTGTTGCAGACGAATAGCAGCTAACACTCTGTACTCAGACAGTAATCTTGAACACTGCATTACATACTTAACCCATTTAATGCTTAAAATCCTATGGGATAGGTTTACTGTTATTCCCATTTTACAGGTGAAGATACTAAGGCCCAAAGATATTATGTACTTTGTCCAAAGCTATGTAACAAATAAGTAGCAGAGCTGGGATTTTAACACAGGCAGTCTGGCTCCAGAATCTGTTATTCACTATGTCCAAGCCATGTCTGTCCCTTAAACACAAATTGGCCAATGACCAGTTTATATCCAGCAAAATTTAGATACAGTTCCTTTTTTCTGTTTTATGCACACATGGCTCAAAAGCATGCCAATGCTTGAACTGTTTCAAGCAGAGGCAGGCTGACATCCCTGTCAAATGTAGAGCAGATAATGCCACATGTGTATGAAGCTGTCTTAAGATCTCTTTCATCTTTGATGCTGCAGTTTATGTGGACACTCTACTTTTCTTGGATTCTTGGTCTGATTCTTGGTCTTTTCTTGGATTCTTGGGCTTGCTTGACCATCTTAGGATCTAGTGGCTTAGATCAGGAACCACATTCAAAAGCAAATAATAAAGTAGCTGGGTTATTCTATGCCTAAGTGAAACAAATCAGCCTTCATGATAAGAGCCCAGGATTTGTGACTGTATGTGCCCTAGGCACAGTAAAGGTTTGTTTACTTTTGCGCTTAACTGCCTAAACATAAGCAGCAGACCAAAAGCCACTTCCTGAGTTGACTCTTACTGCTAGAAGTTTACTGAACCTGAACCCCAACTGAAGTGGTTATTTGGGGATTAGAAATACCTAAGAACTCTGTGGGCTTCCCTTGTGGCTCAGCTGCTTAAGAGTCATCCTGCAATGCGGGAGACCAGGGTTTGATCCCTGGATTGGGAAGATCTCCTGGAGAAGGGAAAGGCTACCCCCTCTAGTATTCTGGCCTGGAGAATTCGATGGACTAGTCCATGGGGTTGCAAAGAGTTGGACACGACTGAGCTACTTTCACTTTCAAGAACTCTGTACTTTTCTAACTGTTCTAGTGATTGGGAATTGTGAGTGCATTCCAATTCAGGAGGTATCCTTCTGGATTTCAGGTACCAGTACCCCACCATGGATGAGCTGGCCGAAATGCTGCCTCCTGTTCTCACCCACTTAAAGTGAGTTCATTCTGCAATTCTTCATGTGGTTTTTGTTTTTCAAAAAAACACTTTCTGCTATGTGTCTGATCTGAGTGCTGTGATGGTAATCAAAACAGTATGGTCACTACCCTTGTGGAGTGTGAAGCTTACATTTTGGTATGGAAAATAATTAACAACAGGTAAACAAACAAATAGTCACAGCTTACATGCTATAGAAGAAATCAGTAGGGATGTGTGATAGAGAATAAAAGCAGGCTCTCCCGAATATGGCTAACTGAGGAATACCTCTCTAAGGAGTCCTTTAGGTTAAGACCTGGAGTATAAAAAGAAGTTACCTAAATAGAGAGCCAGGACAAGAGGGTTCCAGACAGAAGGAATATGTCCAAAAGGCCTGACCCAAGTGAGCAAGTGGGAGAAAAGCATAAGATGAAATTTGAGAAATAAAATAAGAACCGGAATTCGCAGATCTGACAGATTACGTGAGACTTCTGAATTTTAATCAAAATGCAAAGAAAAACACTGAAGAGTCTTATGCAGGGGAGTGCTATCTGATTTAGTCTTTTAAAATGATTGTTCTAGATATGTAAACTGCACATCAATAAAGCCATTTACATTTTTCTTTTAATTACTCTAAAGACTTCCCTGGCAATCCAGTGGTTAAGATTCCATGCTTCCAACGTTAGGGGCATGGGTTTGCTCCCTCATTAGGAAACTTAAGATCCTGCATGCTGCATGGCACAGCCAAAGATAAATAAATATTGCCAGAAGGAACCTTAAAAAAAAAAAAAAAAAAGACTAGCTGTGGAGAGAATCTCCACAGGTTTAGAGAGGGGTAAAAGAGAAAAAGCAAGGGACCAGTTGAACTATTACAACAATCAGGCAAGTGATATTGATAGCTTGGCACTAGATGCCTCCCAGAGGATGGAATGGAGTAGGAGAAGGCAGATAGAAGGACTGTGAAGGTGACTATAGGACTTGCTGATGGATTGAGTGTGGAGGTGATAGGAGAGTGAGCTGTCAAGGATGACTCCCATGTTTTAGTCATATTTCACATAATCTTTAAAATCAGCTTAGAAGTCATCATATCCTTGTTTTATAGATAGGGAATCCAGGCTTAGGAAGTTAATGAAACCTAACCAAATTCTCCATCCAGTAAGCATCAGAGCCAGATTTGAATCCAGTTGTATTCTTTCCATTATGCCATGCTCCCTTCAAACAAGTTAACCCTATTCATATTGGTGTGTTCCATTTACAGTCTGAAAAGCATCATTGGGATTGGGGTTGGAGCTGGAGCTTACATCCTCAGCAGATTTACAGTAAGTACATGGAGGATTAGTCTCAACACTCTTGAGGCACTGCCTAGGTCACAGCTCTTACTGCTGTGTTAAATGAGAAGGAACTATCGTGGATCTCACGTCTGTTTTTCTGTAAATTCTGTCCACAGATACTGGTTTGTATAAAGCCTTGTTTTGTACTTCTAGCACCTAAAAAAATAAGAGATGTGGGCAGGAGATATCATCAATAAAAAATAACTCTCAGAGAACATTTAGAGTGGAATTTCTTACAGCCATTAAAATTTTATAAGACGAGCTTATGATACATAATTCACATATATTACAACCTTAACAAAGAGGTTAGAATACAGATGCAGGTAAAGTTTGTCATAGGCATAGGAAAGAACTGTAAGAAAACATACCAAAATACTAAAATTGATGATGTGTAATTAGATAATAATGAGATTTTATTTTCTGCTTTTCATAATTCCTCTGTTTATCACATTTTCTATAGTGAGCATAATCAGAGGGAGAAAAGTAAGCTGGGAAGTTTTTAGTTTACATAGAAATGTTCTTACTGTTTTTTCCTAAATGCCTCCTGGGTGATAGGACAATCTTCTGAGGGTGGTATTACCTCTTCATGTAGTTTTAGAAAAAACAAGAAGTCGCTATTGGGGACAGTCTAAGCCTTAACAGCCCATTATGTCATGTGGGCCCTGCCCAGGAGGGTAGACCCACCCTGAGCTAAACAGCCGTGGAGATAGCTGTGGCCATCCTCTGCTGTGGAAGTGAAAACCGTCTCCCCCATAGATCCTTGCAAAGCAAGGTCATTTGATGGCAATTTAGGAAGCTGGTTTTCCACATGCTGAATTAGATTTATGGAGCTGTTTTTCTAAATATCCTCCCTAGCACCTCTCTGAACTTTTTTTAAAATCTGAGACATCCAGGCCTAGGAAGAGTTGACTAACCACACTCCAGTAGTTTTAGAAGAAGCTGAGAATGGGGCTCTCATACTGTTGTCTTTGTCTCGTTTCAGCTCAATCATCCAGAACTTGTGGAAGGTCTTGTGCTCATTAACGTGGACCCTTGTGCTAAAGGCTGGATTGACTGGGCAGCTTCCAAAGTAAGACCAAGCAGTATCCTTTGGCTCATCCCTTAGTCCCTTCTCAAAATGGCTTATCTGTTTTTTATTTTTTCATTCATACAGTTAAGGGCAAGAAGTCTTAAGTATACAGCTTGATATGAATATTTACACATGTAATCACCATTCAGTCAATATACAGAATATTTCCAACTCTGCCCTTAATACTTCCTCCCTTTCCCAAAAAGAAACCATTATTCTGGTATCTATTACCATAGATTGATTTTATATATTCAGAATAATAGAAGATGTGTTCTTTCATATCTTGCTTCTTTCATTTATCATTGTCTGTGAGTCTCAGTCATGAATGGAATACTATGCAACTGAAAAATTATGGGTTTCTTTTTGTTGTTGTTTAGGGAAATGAGAAAATTCTCATGCTTAAAAAACAACAAAATATTTTTAAAAATACATATATGCATAAGAAAAGAAGAAAAATGCTACTAGTAGTTACATCTTTGATAGCATTACAGATGATTATTATTTTTATTTTATATATTCTATATTTTCCTAATTTTGCTTTGCATTTTAAAATATTAAACTGTTCCATCTACCAGCACGCCAGATTCTGAAAAGTTTATCTGTTCTTCCCCACCTTTAACTTCCAGAGAAATGATGTATTTCCTAGCTTTGGATGAAATATATCAACATTGCTTTTGCCAGATATTATGGAAATTCTTTCTTACAGCTGACTTCAAATTTGTTCTAATTCCTGTCTAGTATGTGGTACATTAAAACTTATATGAACACTCTTAATAACATGATATAATCTAGTAAACATTCTTATAAAGCTTTAGAATGACATGATGAATATTAAATATTAAATGATGAAATGAAATAGGTTATTCTAATTATCTTTAATTTATAACCTGTGGATCATTGATAACCCAGGTGAAGATTTCTGGGCTTCTTTCTTACTCCATCTTTCCGGGACTACCTGATCCTGCTCCACCCATATCCGCATCTGTCTCCCTTATCTCCTCTTCTCCATCTCCACCCCCAACTCAGTACTTTACCTCTGCGCCAAGTCCACAGTAGGAACTGAGCTTAAAATCAACAGAGAAGGTTTAAGGGAAATCAGCAACATAATGTGAGTTGGAAATTTTTCTGAAAATAGACTAATAGGCTACAGATTTACACAGATTGATGCATTTATTAGACTGTGATGTGCATAGCTTTGACGTGGGGAAAATTAAGAGAAAAGCTTTCAAAACGCAAGAACATTCTGTAAACATAGCAGTTTCCTCCCACTCCTTGAAATGAAGATAGCAAAAACTAGAGGAAAGAAAAAAAAATTGCTTTTTCTTTTGGATGACTTGGGAGTGGTTGTAAGTCTACCTTATTAGGCATAAACCCAGTGTAAACGCAGAAACACAGGTAGAAATTAAGTAGCTATAGTTGTGAGCTCTAGGTCCCACGTTCTCAAAGAAGTAACAGCCAGCATTTCTTCTAGCCACCTATTTCAGAGTAGGCCATATTATTACCCTAGAAGGAAGATTTTGTTTTTTCCTGACTTCTTTCTTGTTCTCAGATTTCTTGGGACCACTATCATGAAAATGTATGACACTGAGTTATATTTTTTGTGTTTTTAAGCTTAGCATATTTACAAGAAAGTGCACTAATAAAGTGGACAGACTGATAAAATTTTACCCATGCTCACTCTCTTGACACAAACTTTTTATCTTTTTAGCTCTCGGGCTTGACAACCAACGTTGTGGACATTATTTTGGCTCATCACTTTGGGCAGGTAAGTGCCTATTCCAGCCAGAAGAGGGGTGTGTTTATTGGCTTGTGTGTAAAGTCTTACTCACCTCAGGAAAGAAAGGGTTCCCTGGAACTCCCTTGATTCCAGTGAGTTAACACTTTCAGTGCCGTGGGAGATGCACATGGCGCCCACCAAAGGCCAGTCTCAGGGGAGGGCATTAACTCGGTGGCACCCAGCTCTTGGCGTTTAGAGATGAGAGAAGGCAGCTCCCACCCCACCCCCAACCCATTCCCTGTAAGCCGCACGCCATCTGTTCCTGTTTGACGACATCACGTGCCTCACCAAGCTTCTTTGGAGCCAAAATGAGGTCTGGGAAGAAGGGCTGCACAGAAATAGAGATTGCAGAGAAAATAAAAAACAAACCAAAAGACACCACAGATGTTAGTGCTAAAAGAACCTTTTGTTCAAATCCCATGTCTTTCTGGTAAAGAAACTGAGTCTATAGAGGAAATGCCAATTATGTGGATAGCTGTTGGGTGAAAGAGGTCAGGACCCCAGTCCTCTTTTCAGAGAGAAAGTAAGTTGAGTAACAGAATTCCTGTCCCAATTACACTGTGGTTTTTCTTACACTACCAAAGAATTCTCAGACACCAGCTGGATGTCCTGCGGCTCAGCTTGATGGCACGGTCTTCCTGAGTATCGGTCAGATCCCGCAGGTTAGAGCTGAGTGCCAGTCACCGAGCCGCCGCCACTGCTCCCCCGTCCCCCACTTCAGCACTCCCGGTGGTCACCTGTGCTTCTGGCCAACCAGCTATCGATCAGAGGTTCCAGTAGCCCCCTCCTTGGGTCCAGATTGTTTTCTAGAGCTGCTCACAGAGAAACACTGTATTGGCTAGACTGGCTTATTATAAAAGGACCTAACTTGGGAACAGCTGAATGAGAGAGATGCCCAGAGCAGTTGTATGGAAAGGGGCAGGGAGCTCCCCTGTCCTCTGGAATGCCCCAGTCTCCCAGAGTGGCCATGCCTTCCCCAACCTGGAGGCCCTCCCACACCTGTTTTTTGGGGCTTTATGGTAGCTTTGTTACAGACATGTGATTATGTGGCAGTCAATTCAACATTCACCTCCTTTACACCCCCGCCCCCAGAGAGAAGGGCAGGGTAGGGTTGAAAGTTCCAGCCCCCTACTCACAGGGACTGGTTCCATGTAGAAGTTACTTAGGGGCTTTCCTAAAATCCCATCATTAACCAAAAAAAGATTCTTTATCAGTCTCATCGCAAGGTTTTACAGAGCTCTGTGCCAGGAGGGGGATGAAGACGAAGTATATATTTCTTGCTATAAATCATAGCATCACAGATGACCTATGAAGGAGGGAGGGAATGAATGAGCAATGAGTGTGGAGAGCTGTGAGGTGTCTGGAGTTGGGATGAAAACTATAAGTAGGAGTAATGCATGCTCAGCTGTCGCCTATGTATTAAAGGAAAATGGTCAGTGTGGAGAAAATTAACATTTACTGAGTACTCATTCTGTATAAATACTTTGACAAGTACCTTTTAGGCACAAACTCAGTTATTTTTTTTTTACGTGGTTCTATTAAACTTACTTTAAGATGGAAAAACTGAGGGCCAGAGAGGGAAGATAACTTGCTACAATTGTCCAGCTAGCAAGCGGTCTGAATCCAAATCAGGCTCACTCCAAAGTCCATAGTTTTTTCTTTGATTGAGATTGTATTTCAGCACAATTACAAATTCACATATATATATTTTTAACATTAAAAAAAATTATTTATTTTTGGCTGTGCTGGGTCTTTGTTGCTTTGTGCAGGCTTTCTCTAGCTCTAGAGTGAATGGGGGCTAGTTTGTCGTGGTGCACAGGCTTCTCATTGTGGTGGTTTCTCTTGTTGAAGCATGGGCTTCAGGAGTTGAAGCACACGGGCTTAGTTGTTTTGCAGCATGTGGCATCTTCCCAGACCAGGGATCAAACTCGTGTCCTCTGCATTGGCAGGCAGATTCTTATCAGTTGTGCCACGAGGGAAGTCCCCACATACATTTTAGAGCAGAGGAGTTTTGCAGGGCTTGATACAAAGAATCTGTTACTCACCCCAATTCTGCTTCTTAGAGGTAACCACTTTAATTCTTTTAGCAGATTCTTTGGGTTTTGCCTCATTAATTAAGGTATTATTTATGTTTAATAAAGGACACAAATATAAGTACATCTCGGTGATCTTTTATACATATACTCATGTCCATCCATCCTAAGTCACTTTAGTCACGTCCGACTCTTTGTGACCCTATGGAGCCTGGCAGCTCCTCTGTCCATAGGTGTCTCCAGGCTAGAAGTGGGTTGCCATTTCCTTCTCCAGGGCGTCTTCCTGACCCAGGGATTGAACCTGAATCCCTTATGTCTCCTGCATTGGCAGGCAGATTCTTTGCCACTAGCACCACCTGGGAAGCCCATACTCTCATGTAACCATCACCGAATCAAGATACAGAACATCTCAAAAAGCTTCCCTCGTGCCCCTTCCTAATCACTAATTCCCCTCCCCAAACAAGTATTCACTGTTCTGTTACCTCTATAGATTATCTTGCCTGTTCTTGAACTTCATATAAATGTAATTACATAGTGTACACTCTAATGGGCCCAGCTTCTTTTGCTCAGTATAGTGTTTGAGATTCAAACCTGTTTTCCTATGCATCAGTAGTTCATTCTTAGATTCTGTGTAGCAGTCCATTGTTATATACCATGAATGTTCCTTTGAGCATTTGGGTTATTTCCAGTATTTTGCTTTTGTTTTGCTATTATGAATAAAGCTTTTATGGACAGTCTTCAATCAGTTCAGTTCAGTCGCTCGGTCGTGTCTGACTGTTTGCGACCCCATGGACTGCAACACGCCAGGCTTCCCTATCCTTCATCAACTCCCGGAGAATGCTCAAACTCATGTCCATTGAGTCGGTGATGCTGTCCAACCATCTCATCCTCTGTCGTCCCCTTCTCCTCGTGCCTTCAGTCTTTCCCAGAATCAGGGTCTTTTCCAGTGAGTCAGTTCTTTGCATCAGGTGGCCAAAGTGTTGGAGTTTCAGCTTCAGCATCAGTCCTTCTAATGAATATTCAGGACTGACTTCCTTTAGGATTGACTGATTTGATCTCCTTGCAGTCCAAGGGACTCTCAAGAGTCTTCTCCAACACCATAGTTCCAAAGCATCCATTCTTTGGTGCTCAGCTTTGTTTATAGTCCAGCTCTCACATCCATACATGACTATTGGAAAAACCATAGCTTTGACTAGACGGGCTTTTGTCGGCACAGTAATGTCTCTGCTTTTTAACATGCTGTCTAGGTTGGTCATAGCTTTTCTTCCATAAAAAACTTCTTCTGTGAACATTCTTATATGTGTCTTTTTGGACATAAGCCTCAGTTCTCTTCAATTGTCTAGCCTCTGTCTCTTTAAATATGCATGTATTTCCACCTGTTGGTTTTTCAGTTGTAGGCATTATCTTTGGCATTCCATTATGAAAGAGGATTTCTCTCATATTCACACATACACCGACACCATGTCCCTCATTTGTGTTTTCTACTACTCCATCCTTCCAATATAACATGATTTGGATTAGATAAATTTCCAGCATTTATACTAGCATATAAATGTTACTCAGAGCTGAGCCATGACAGATTTCTTTTTCTATACATTTCTCCTTTACCAAGTGACAGTGTTAAAATTTTTAAGTAAAGAATACCAGGGGACACTGTAAGGTGATAGTAGCAGGAAAGCACTGCCATTTTTTTTCTTTTTGCTGCACTGCATGAGCGGCTTTTGTTCAAGGATTGAACTCTCACCCCTTCAGTGAAAGCACAGAGTCTTAAACTGGACTACCAGGGAAGTTCCTGTTCTGCCTTTTAAAAATATTTTAGCACAAGAATCAGGACTTGCCATACAGAAGACCTGGTGACACTCATCTCAGCCTCCTTCAGGTCACACTTTCTCCATCCTATGGGCTGTTTCCAGGGTCCAGTCAGGGGACAGAAGCTACATGCTTTGAGTAGAGAAAATTTCATGTAATATATCAACTAGTAGAAGGTGGCTTACTTCTTCAAGAGGTGAAAAGGGACTTTGAGGTGTCCAAAAGTAGCAGGTGGAAAAACAGCAGCTACTCCTAGGCTGAGGGGAGGAGAAGCAGGGGGGACAGAGAATATGATGGTTGGATGGAATCACCAACTCAATGGACATGAATTTGGGCAAACTCCAAGAGACAGTGAAGGACTGGGAAGCTTGGCGTGCTGCACTCCATGGGGTTGCAAAGAGTTGGATACGGCTTAGCGACTGAACTACAACTCCTCTTAGGCCACGGAAATGTGAACACTGAAGGAACTGAGGACTTAGTTGAGCCCCCACCAGCACGCCTAAGAGTGAGGCCTGTTCACGGGAGGAATGGTTTCCACAGAAAGTACAGCTGGCCAACTGTGAAGAAACTTGCCCAGAGGGTAAGGGCCCTGACTTGTCCACAGAGCCATTCACCAGATGGGGGAGACATTTGTCTAAAATAAGGTCTGAACAGCTGCAGAAGCTACAGAAACTGCAGTTGGATGGGAAGAACCTGGGCCTAGAATGTGGTGATAGCTAGTCTATGAGAATTCTTGAGACCTTGGGCCAGTGGCTCCTGTGCTAAATTTTAAACAAAGGACTGGCAAACGGAAAATGTTTTTATTTTTTGCCTGTGCTCGGTCTTTGTTGCTTAGTGTCGGCTCTTCGTTGGGGCTCACAGGCTTTCTCTAGTTTCCGCTCATAGGTTTCATTGCCCCACGGCATTTGGGGATCCTGGTTTCCTCAGGGATTGAACCCACGTACTCTGCTTTGGAAGTTGGGTTCTTAATCGCTTGACCTTCAGGGAAGTCCCTGTCTTATAAATTTTTTTCTTTTTTTTACTGTTTGTTTATCTGGCTGCTTCAAGTCTCCGTTGTGGCGTGTGGGATTTTTGTTACGTCCTGCAGATCTTTCGTTATGGCACATGGACTCTGCATGTAGCACACAGACTTAGTTGCTCCTTGGCATGTGGGATCTTAGTTCCCTGACAGGGATCAACCACCTTCCCTGAATTGCAAGGCAGATTCTTAACTACTGGAACACCAGGAAAGTCTCTCTTTTAACTTTCTTAATGGTGTCCTTTGAAGCACTGTTTTTATTTATTTATTTCATGTATTTGGGTTTAACCTAATGAAAGTATCTTTTTGTTTTGTTTTATTTCATTTTTATTGGGGTATAGTGTTGATATACAGTGTTGTGGTAGTTTCAGGTATATAGCGAAGTGAATCTGTTAGATACATATATCTATATAGCCACTCTTTTTTAGATTATTTTCCCATATAGCCTATTACAGAGTATTGAGTAGAGTTCCCTGTGCTATACAGTAGGTCTTTATTAGTTACCTACTTTATATATAATAGAAGTGTGTGTGTGTGTCAATCCCCGTCTTCCAGTTTATCTGTTTGCCATCCCATGGCCCCGGTAACCAGTTTATTTTCTACCTGAAACACAAAAGGTTTTAATTTTGATGAAGTCCAGGCTATTTTTTCTTTTGTTGCTTATACTTTTGGTGTCATATCTAAGAAACCATCACTTAATCCAAAGTCATGAAGATTTACAACTATCCTTTCTCTTTAGAGTTTTATACTTACAGCTCTTAACATTTAGGTCTGTGGTCTGTTTTGAGCTAATTTTTTGTACGTGGTGTAAAGTTGGACACTAACTTCATTCCTTTGAAAATCCAATTTTCCCAGTACCATTAAAAGACTTTTCTTTGTCCAGTGAGTTGTCTGGGCTCCCTCGTTGAAAACCAGTTGACCATAAATTTAAGGATTTATTTTGGAAGGCTCATTTTTATCTTACTGATATTTGTCTAGCCTTATGCCAGTATCACAGAAGGGCTTCCCAGGTGGTGCAGTGGTAAAGAACTGCCTGCTAGTGCAGGAGATGCAAGGAGACGCAGGTTTGATCCCTGGGTTGGGCAGATCCTTTGGAGAAGGAAATGGCAACCCACTCCAGTATTCTTGCCTGGAAAATTCCATGGACAGAGGAGCCTGGTGGGCTGCAGTCCATGGGGCTGCAAAGAGTTGAATACAATTGAGCAACTGAGCACACACATACACACATGCCCATAGCACAGTGTCTTGATTACTATAATGGTTTCTGTACAGTAACACAGTATATACATATTGTGTGTTTAATTAAAAACATGTGCAGCCACAGACAAGAGGTTGTCACAAGGCTGATGAGTTCATTTAAAATTTAAACAAGTGAATGCATGTATTACTCTTACTGCTTTGAAATGGAAGCATATAAGGTTACTATACATTAATAATCTCATCTTCACTAATAAAAATACAATGATAACTCCTTTTTATCTGTTAAATTAGCAGAAGTCAAAAAGAGTGATCATTTATACTAGCAAGGGTATGTGAAAACTATAAATAAATGAGAAGGCCCCATATGTCCTGATAAGGAGTAACCTCAGTGCAGAATAGTATGTCTGCACACTACAGTTTGTGTTCTAAAGAAATGTGAGTGATGGGGTGCAACTTACACATAACAGCTTTTCCTAGGGAGTTCCGTTAGCACTTAAGCCAGTTTTACCCCTTTTATACCATTATTACTTCTGCCCCTTTTTTATCTCAAACCTTTTGCTCAAGTTCCTCTTCAGACTTTGAAGGGGGAACTGTAGAGGTCATTTTATCTCTGATTGCAATGTGGTTCCTTTGTTGTCCACTTTTCTTAATATCTTCATTTATCGAGTTTCCTTGGAATGGCTCCCGGGCCCTTCGCTTCAGGGACACTCTGATTCAGTTGGCCAGTTTCCTACTGTACTCTTGGCTCACTGTCCCCATGTAGTAGTGAGAATACTCACACAAGTTCTCCTTCCCTCGGTTTCTCCACAAGGCTTGCTGGTGGTGAACTTTGCACACTGCTTTAGATTAACTGACTCTCTCACTACCTCTGATATATTTTTTCCTATAGTGTAAATCCTTTTCCTTCTGCTTAAAATTGTCCATATTTACTGGTGTATGTGTATGTCCATATATGTCCATATATATTTATATATACAAAAACCTGGCAACTGGTTCTAGTGGCCTCAGATAAAGCCAGTGAGATAAGGATCATTGGATAATGGGTAGTAAGGAGGGAAGTTTTCTTTTCACTGATAGACTCTTGTTTCTCTTGAATTTTATACAGGGCTTATAGCCAGTATTCTACAATATTATTTATTGCTCTTTGGCTTCACTGGGTCTTCGTTGCTGCATACAGGAACTTTCTCTAGTTTTAGCGAGCAGGGCTACTCTTGTTGCAAAGCACAGGCTTTGGAGCAAGAGCTCAGTAGCTGTAGTGCACGGGCTTAGTTGTGCCCCAGCATGTGAAATCTTCCCGGACCAGGGATTTAACCCATGTCCCCTGCATTGGCAGGCAGACACTGCACTACCAGGGAAGTCCCTGTAATAACTTTAAGTGGGACATAATCTATAAAAATTTTGAATCACTATGTGGTACACCTGAAACTAATGTAATATTATAAATAAACTCCACTGCCTCAAAAAAAAAACCCTGTAATATTGGTAAATAAATGATAAATTGACTTAATCAATAAAATATTAATGTAATATAATATGCAGTTCTAGAATGTATATTATTAAATAATAGTATATAAATAGATATTACACCCACTATATTGATGAAAATATAGAGAAGTTAATGATGCAGATTTATGACTAATTAGAGAAGTGTTACTTTCCATTTATTTTATACTTTACAGTTCATATTAGCATTTCTTATTTAATCTTTAAAACATCCCTGTCGGGTAACTGGTTATTATCTTCATTTTACAGACAAGACACTGTCTCTGTGAAAGTGGCAGAGCATGAATAAAACACAAATAAGGAAATTAGGGTTCCAAATGGTGAGGTAACCTCAGTTTTACATCTAGTACTCGAATCCAGGTTGAGTGCAGTTTCCACTGTGCTGTGGAGAAGAGGATTCACAGTATAGTCCCAGGTTTTTGTGCTTGACTTGATTACCAACCTTTTCCATCATAGACTCCTTGGAGCCCTCATCCAGCACAGAATATGGTGCCGTTCAACCTACCAGGGGCCTAGTAGGCCCTAGGGTCTGCCCCGTCTCCTATAATGGGCAGGGAGCTTTGGCTTTGGGCACTGAGAATGCAAACCAAGCAAGATAGATTTGTACTGTAGCTCAGGAGTTCACCTGTGTCTTCTTTTCATTGTTCTAGGAAGAGTTGCAGGCCAACCTGGACCTGATTCAGACCTACAGACTGCATATTGCCCAAGATATCAACCAGGAAAACCTACAGCTCTTCCTGGGTTCCTACAACGGGTACAGTTGTTTCTGTTCCTTCACTTAAATGCAGACGAGGTCTGAGAAGCTAATGGATATTTAAGAGAGAATCAGGAGGGGAAGTAAGCTGCTTCTTACAATGTTGTGTGATGGTGTTACTTTTGCACTTTCACCACAGTGGAAGAGGAAGAGCTTTCAGATAGATATGAAAATAGCTTTCAAGAATGAATGAACTGAATGCTGTTTCAGGCATATTCACCTACCAGTTGTACTTTTAATATGTTTTGAGACCAAAAGGACCTAAAAGTTACGTAAACACACAAAAACACACAATTTGGGTGACACAGAAAAATGCATGTAGAGGATAGAAGGATAGAAGTTTGGGACTTTAATTCAGTCTCTGTCTGCTGATATTCTGTCATCAGGCAGAAGTGAAACGTGAACAGTAGTAAATTCTCTTTTGTTTGTGTATTTCCAAAGTTGTCACATTTCCCCTAGTCACTGAGAGAAGCCTGATTCTTATCTTGGGTCCAGTTTCTCCAGTGAAAACGTTAGCTCCTCCTAGCTTCCTGGTTATATGGAGAAAGACTGAGGAAATGGGTCAGCTGTAACTTACCCAGAGTTACACAGCCAGTAGGAGCAAGGCAAGTTTTGAATCCAGTCTCTCTAGCTCCTTCCTCTGTATTACAGAGCCTCCTTATTTTTAGCTGAAATCAGAAAGGATATTAAATACTACAGTAAACTGTAAGTACCAGGAAAATAGTTCCCCTAAAAGGTTCCCCTTAAATTATTCCTAGGGACTTCCCTCATGGTCCAGTGGCTAAGACTCCACCCTCCCAATTCCAGGGTCCCGAGTTTGAGCCCTGGTCAGGGAACTAGATCCTGTGTGATGCAACTGCAGATCCCACATGTGGCAACTTAGAAGATTGAAAATCCCATGTGCTGCCAGTAAGACCCAGCACAGGCAAATAAATAAAATAAAAACAAATATTTTTAAAAATTATTCCTGTAAAGTAATTGGAAAATTAGACGCTTAGGACTTTAGGATTTCAACAGCATTGCTGTTAAGTTTTAAAGTTGCCTCCTTTCAGTGTCCTACCAAGTTCCTTATTCCTTCTCTGTTCCACTCAGGATGCCACTAACGAGGCTACTTGTGAACAAAAGCTATAAAATCTCTTTCCTTGTCAGGTGTGAAGGAAAGATAATTTCCAGATTCTTTGATACCTTTGAGTTTTCAGGAAATAACCTGAGTTGCCATGACTTTACCTGAAACGTGCATTGTTTCCTTTGTGTCTCTCTAGCCGCAAAGACCTGGAGATTGAAAGACCCATTCTGGGACAAAATGATAACAAATCAAAGACGTTAAAGTAAGTCTCTCGATCTGCCCGCTAAGTTGCTAAATACACCTGCCTTTGATAGATGAAGCCAGTGTTCTGTGGAGTATGTGTGCTCCTAGCTGAGTGTCCTCTTGTTTGCCTTCCCCCAGGTGCTCTACTTTATTGGTGGTAGGTGACAGTTCACCCGCAGTTGAGGCTGTGGTAAGTATGTACTGACATTGTGAAGTTGAGTAAGATGAAATGTAAGTTGTTTGTAGCACACTGCTGATGTACTCGAAACAGTTGGCAGATACTAGTTTTTGTTATTTCTGATTATACATATCAGGTTTGTGCTTTGTTATCCACTCTGGAAAAATAATTCCTCATTGATCACTTGGTTTCATCAGAAGGGATCAATAGTGCCCAGACTGTTCTATATGGTACAGTTCATTCGGTGGCAGGTAGTACCACTAAATACCATTTGCTTATCATCAGATTTCTGACAGCCTTGGCCTTCTGCAGTCACCACAAATCTGGAACTGTTTTAGCAGGTTGGAAGGTTGCTGAGAGCCTGCGTACTTTTCTGTACCTCTTTCTCAAGCACATAGCACATTGGTAAAAATATTATGTGTTCATTGTAGAAAATTGGTAAATAGAAGGACAGGAGGAAAAAAATCACGATCCCGAAGACAAGCCACCATGTTTTTCTTCAATATAGATGTTGTTATTTAATCACTAAGTCATGTCCATCTCTTTTGTGACCCCATGGACTGCAGCCTGCCAGGCTCCTCTGTCCATGGGATTTCCCAGGCAAGAATACTGGAGAGGGTTGCCATTTCCTTCTCCGGGGGATCTTCCCGACCCAAGGATCAAACTCACATCTTCTGTATTGGCAGGCAGATTCTTTATCACTGAGCCACCAGGGAAGCCCCTCAACATAGTTTGGATGATAATACTAAATATACAAGGTTTGGGGACCTGATTCCTTAGCACTGTATACTATGCTGTCTTGTAAATATACCCTTGTTTATATAACTTCATTCTCTTGTTGATTATTTATGATTGTGCACCATTAATAATGTTGCCGGTGAACATCCATACAGAATCTTTGCCTGAATTTTTGATCATTTCCCTGGGATGAGATGGAAATAATGTGTCAAAAATCATAAACCTTTGTAAGGTTTTAATGCCTTTTGCCAGATTCCTTTCCAGAAAAGATACAACAGTGTGTTGCTGCTGGCAATGTAGGAGAGTGCCTGTTGCACAGCATGCTGTTCACCACTGGACTTTGCAATAATTAGTAGTCAATTTGGTCAAAAAGTGGCATCCCACGCGTTTTAATTTGCACTTCTTTAATTACACATGAAGCCTTCAGTTTTTCATAAGTCTGTTATCATTTTCTTGTCTTTACCACATATATAACGTAACTTAAGTTTCTGCATGAAATTATCTGGTTTTCTTTGGCCACCTTCACTTCTTTAGCTGAAAAGGTGGAGATACATGTTTTTGATAGATATAAAATATAAATATAAAATATCTATCAAAAACATTTTTTCATGAACATGTGTATTTAACACAGAAAAATAGTATTGTTTATAGAAAATATCCTTAATGAGAATTTTCTAATGATGCTGAGTTGTCTTTCTAAAATTACATGGACTTAAAGTAACGTTACCAATTATTTTTCAAGATTGCATAAGTTGGCCATACATACATGGTCTTTTTCTGATTCCATATTTTCAGTGTGTATAGAGAATAACTTCAAAATGCCATCTGTACCACAAACTAGATGCTCTTCTAGACACATTCAAAATTAACTCCCCTGCTAGAGCCTTTTATCCCCTGAATTGGTAGGGATTAGAGGGCTGTCCATGTGTGGAAGAGCAGGAAGAAACTCCACAAGTTCTAGTCTCTAGCTATTCTTACTTATTCATTCAGTATCATTTTTTGAGCTTCTTCTATTTGCTCAGTGGGCTTCCCTGGCGGTTCAGCAGTAAAGATCTGCCTGCCAATGCAGGAAATGCAGGTTCAATCATTGGGTCAGGAAGACTCCCCTGGAGAATGAAATGGCAACCCACTCCAGTATTCTTGTCTGGGAAATCCCATGGACAGAGGAGCCTGGCTGGTCATGGGGTCGCAAAAGAGTTGGACATACTTAGTGACTAAACAACAAATATTTGCTCAGTGCGCTGGAGGGTACAAAAATGAATAAGATGGAGTCTTAGCAAGACTGCAAGGAGATCAAACCAGTCAATCCTAAAGGAGATCAGTCCTGGGTGCTCATTGGAAGGACTGATGCTGAAGCTGAAACTCCAGTACTTTGGCCACTTGATGTGAAGAAGTGACTCATTGGAAAAGACCCTGATGGGAAAGGAGGAGGAGAAAGGAAAGCAGGAGGAGAAGGGGACGACAGAGGATGAGATGGTTAGGTAACATGACCGATTCAATGGACATAAATTTGAGCAGACTCTGGGAAACAATGTAGGACAGGGAAGCCTGGCGTGCTGCAATCCATGGGGTCACAAAGAATTGGACACGATTGAGCATCTGAACTGAACTGGAGTCTTAGCAGTTGGACCTGGGGAGAAAGTAGACATGTCAAAAACCAACCATTGTTCTTGGCCTGCTAGATACTGAGCCTTCGTCTTACACAGTTACAGAAATTACAAAGTGATGAACCAAGGAAAAAGCATGCTTTATTATATTAAATACACTTAGGAGTCATTCTTCCAGAAGATACTTATTGTATATCTAGTATGTTCTCAGCACTTTGCCTGGCATTTAGGGATCAAGTTTCTACATTCTTTTTTTTTTTCTGTTGGGCTTGGTCTTAGTTTCTGCTCCCGAGCTTTCTCTAGCTGCAGAGAGCATGGCTACTCTAGTGGTGCATGGGTTCCTCCTGTTGTGGACCACAGGCTCGAGGTGCTTGGGTTTCAGTAGTTGCGACACAGGGGCTCATTAGTGGTGGCTCATGGGCTCTAGAGCATGGGCTCAGTAGTTACGGCACACGAGCTTGGTTGCTCTGCAACATGTGGCATCTTCCCAGACCAGGGATTGAACCTGTGTCCCCTGCATTGGCAGGCGGATTCTTACCCAGTGTGCTAACAAGGAAGTCCTACATTCTGCCTTTTAGAGCATATTCTGTAGTAAGTAAACAGGTACGTTTACTGCCTGCATTGGCATTTGTATAAGAAAAAGAAAAAACCCTGACTTGATGATCCTGGCTTTTAGGTCATCCCCTGATTTTAGAAGTTTTGAGTACCCACCCATCAGCCATCCCCAGATTAAGCATTCAGCTGGATTACTGGTTCTTGCCTAGGTAATTTTCATGACTCCTTAACTGGCTCGCTGCCTCTGCAGTCTGTCATACAGGCCACTGCTGGTTATTTTCCTGAAACAATTCACATCCCGTCACCTCAGAAACCCTCTGTGACTTCTTGCCTTCCACAGTCAGCTCAAGTTTTCTCACCCTCTCCCTGCAGTTTATCCTCACACCATATGCTGGTCTCTGTAACCCCACACATGCCCAGCATACTCACCTTGCATCCCCTGGGTCTTTACTTCTGCTTCCCTCTGACTCTGGAAGCCTTCAAATGCCCACCCCTTCTTACTTTAGCTGTAGAAATCCTGTTTATCTTTCTGTTCTCACTCAGCTCAGAAGTGAAGTTTTCAAGTACTCTCATTCTGCCTTGGGGCTTCCCTAGTGGCTCAGCAGTCAAGAATCTGCCTGCAATTCAGGAGACACGGGTTTGATCCCCAGGTTGGGAAGATCCCTTGGAGAAGGAAATTACAACCCACTCCAGTCCCTGGGAAATCCCATGGACAGAAGAGTGTGATGTGCTGCAGTCCATAGGATTTCAGAAGACTCAGACACGACTTAGTGATTAAACAACAACATTCTGCCTTGTGTTACATGCTTTTGCCCCTCTAGATTCTATGCTGTTAACATGGTGTTTTATATGTGTGCTTGGGCAAGCATGTGTAAAGAAGAGATCTAGTGGATCAGGTTAACCATAAAACATTGTTGAACCATTAAACAACCTCCCCAGAACATTTTCTTTGAGGTCCCCCTGCTGCCTCCAGGGCGAAGGAGAAGGTTGGGGAATGGGCGCAGGGGAGGGCTGGGGAATGGGCGCAGGAGAGGGCTGGGGAATGGGCGCGGGGGAGGGTCGAGGGAATGGGCGCAGGGGAGGGCGGGGGAATGGGCGCAGGAGAGGGTGGGGGAATGGGCGCAGGGGAGGGTCGGGGGAATGGGCGCAGGGGAGGGCTGGGGAATGGGCACAGGGGAGGGCCGGGGAGTGGGCGCAGGGGCGGGTTGGGGAATGGGCGCAGGAGGTGTGAGGCTCAGTCATAAGGACTGGCTGTGCTGGGGAATCCTCAGGACCTCAGCAGGTGAGGCCCATAGTTCACTTTTTAAAGAAGGAGGCAACTTGCCCTGCTGCTGCGTAGCCATAGGAGGAATTAGATTCAAAATGTAGCTCTTTAAAGACTCTACTTGTAACGGATCCAGAAAACGAACTTAGCCAGATTTTTAGATCTACTAAGAAATACAAGATATAAAGTATATCATGTAAATATATCTCCCATTTTTTATTTTGGTAATTTCTTTGGCTGATTCAACCAAAACTTGAGTTTCTCCCAGCTGAGCTTCTTGAAAGATCCTCCATGTGCCAAGCTATTTTGTATTTAGCAGTTCATAAAATTGTCTTTCTCTGTTTTTTTTTTTTTTTTTTTTAGGTTGAATGCAATTCTCGCCTGAATCCTGTAAATACAACTTTGCTAAAGGTAATGTTTTTCCTTTCCTCACTGCCAACCATTAGTGAGTAAATTATATGTGGTTCAAATCACTTTATTTCTGAAATAGTTGCCCAGAAACAAGGAAAACTTCTTTCCCTTATTCTCTTTTAAAAAAAAAATTTCCTAAATATAGTCTCAGTATAGAAAATTGGAAAATAGAAAAAGAACAGAAATATAGAAAGAATAAAATAAAATTACTCCTAATCCTGCCACCCACAGGGGTTACCCTCTGGTAAAAAAAATATATATATATTGGTTTTTTTCCTGGGTGGTGAGGGGCTGTACTGGGTCTTCGTTGTGGTGGATGGGCTTCTACTACTGTGGAGCAGAGGCTGTGGAGCACATGGGTTCAGTAGTTGTGGTGCTCAGGTTTAGTTGCTCCGCGGTAGGTGGGAACCCAACTCCCTGACCAGGGATCAAACCTTCATACCCTGTGTTAGAAAGCGTATTCTTAGCCACTGGACCCCTGGAGAAGTCCCTCTTATTCATTTTTAAATCATTAAGATTATAGGCTCTTTCTAGCCCTGTGTCTGTTTTCCTCAACTTTTTGACATGTAAACATCTTCCTGTGTCATTGAAAACTTCATAAGCATTATTTAATGTTGTGAAATACTAGATAATGGATGGAAATTCTTTATAAGCTAAATTCCCTTGTATGGATAAGAAAGTTTTCCAGTAGCGTTGTCACAATGAGAGTAGATGCGTTTTCTGGAGCCTACAGTGGAATACTTAAGGGCCTGACCTCCTGGTCTGAATTTGTATTACAGTATATTTAAGTGCTAAACTTATGTTGCTTACTGCTGCTTTCTCAGCCTGAAAGACCTCTGCTTTCTTCCCTTTTTCTTTGAAGTGCAGTTAAAAGGGGAGTGCTGCCACTGTAAGCAGCCCGTAGGTCCTGGAAATGAAACATGAGGTTAACTTTCTGATGTGACAAAACTCAGAGTGTTCTAGGGTCCAGGTGGTTGATGAACTAGTTGAAACATGAATTTTTTTTTTATAGGTATGTGGTTTCAGATTAGCCTTTCAATGCAGGTTTGAATCAGTTTTCTAAAAGTGCAGAACTGAACGTTAAAGTAGCCACAGGTGTGCTTATTTCTGGGCAGAAATGCCCATCCCACAGCAGCGTGATGGAATTCATTCTCTGTTTGATAGGTATCCAGCTCGGAAGTAGTTCTTTCCAGTACTGTCTCTGCGTATGAGAACTGTTTTACTGGTTCTAGTCATATTTTGACTCCTAAACTTCATGAAAATAACAGCCTGGGCTAATTAAGTCTGTTTTATACTTAAATCAGGTTAAATGTTTGTTCCTGATCTTATACTTAGAATTTTCAGGGAACTGACTATTCCTTGTTAACCTCAGATTCCTGTGCCTCCTGTGGCATTCCCATCTGCAGAATAACAGTCCAGCCTCAAAGTTTTCATGTTAGTGAAGGTTTCCTGAGGTTCCTGTCTCTTTTCTAAAAAGTGCCTGGATACGCTACTCTGTGAGTGTGGGAAACCTCACAAATGGAAGGAAGAAGGTGGCCTCGTGATTGACCATTGTACCCCAAAAGCTGCGTCCTCTGCGGATTGGCAGAGTATGCATCTCCGGGGCTTGTTAGAAATGTAAGTTCTTGAGCCCTGCTCCAAAGCTATTAAATAAGAATCCCTCAGGCAGGAACTTGGAGTTATAATAAGCCCTCGTGGTTATTCCCATGCATGATAACAAAGCCCTACTCTAGAAATTTTTGTGCAGATGACAGTAATCAGTGTGTAAAGATTTATGAAGTGAGAGAGAGCCTCATCACTTCCAGCAGTGAAATTAAAGTGGCTGACCAAGCAGGTTGGCTGAATGCAGCATCAGTGCCTGATCGTAGACCTCCCCTTAGTCATGAAGTGGAGACAGTGTAGAGTTGAGAGGGAACTTTTAAGAGTTTGGTGCCCTGAGAAGTAGGGGTCACACTGCTTGAGGACTCTGAAAGTAAATCCTCCAGGTAGAGGCAGAACCAAGGTAGTAGTTAACTTTATTATCACTCGAGTGGAAAATTCCTGACACGGACCTGAAAGCCGGGCCCTGCACTACTGATTAATAAATAGTGAATAATCTTTCAGAATTATATCCAAAGTTATTGCTAGAATTTAGGTCTGTGTATAAGAGCACATTGAGGACGGACTTCCCTGGTAGCTCAGTGGTAAAGAATTTGCCTGCCAGTGAAGGGGGGATATGGTTCAATCCTTGATCTGAGAGGATCCCACATGCCATGAAGCAGCTAAGCTGGTGTGCTGCAACTACTGAAGCCCACAAACCCTAGAGCCCACGCTCCACAGCAAGAGAAGCCACCGCAATGAGAGGCCTGCGTTCTACAACTGGAGAGTAGCCCCCGCTTTCCACAACCAGAGAAAGCATTAGTGCAGCAATGAAGACCCAGTGCAACCAAAGATAAATTAATTAATTAAAAAACAAAAAGAGTGCATTGAGAAGATGGACACTGGGGTGCAGTTAAACATTGAATTAAGGAACCTAAAATTTGACTCTGTCCTGTTTGACAGGACCCTGGATATTCAGAGCATTTCCCTTAAGGGTATTCAGTTCTCAGGTGACTTACATGTTTTTCCCTTCTAGATGGCAGACTGTGGTGGACTACCCCAAGTAGTTCAGGTAAGGAGACTTTTTTTAAAAAGCACCCATTTGATTTCAGCTCTCTGTCCGTGCAATGATTAATAGCTTCTTCTTTTGTGTCCCTAGCCTGGGAAGCTCACCGAGGCCTTCAAGTACTTTTTGCAGGGAATGGGCTACAGTGAGTAGTATACAACTTTCTATTCTAACCAAGATTTATTGATAAATGGGGTCATTTTGGCATCTGAGGAGCGCTCAGTTCTCAGGGCGTAACCTCTGTGCTAGCCAGGCTGAAGTCAAGTAGAAACCAAAATTTTTTATGAAAGATTATTCTGCACATATATACAAAGATGAGCTAAAGCTTACTGAGCACTTACTTTGTGCCAGGCACTCTGTATTCTTAACCTTAAAAGGTAAGTTCTGCTATTAGTCCTATTTTATGGAAGAGGAAATCGAGGCTTAGCGGCCAAGCATGTTTCTCAGGATAACAATTCAGCTGCAGAGCCGTGACTCAAACCCTGGCAGTCTAACTACAGAGTCCACATGTTCAACCACTGAAGCTTCGGCAGTCCTGGCTGTGAATCTGAGGTTGTTACTTCCATTTGAACTTAGATGGATGACTCCTGGCCTAGAGAAACAAGTTAAATCAGTGAAGTCTGCTCCCCACAGGAAACAAACTTGCTGAGTGTTTCAGAGTGAATCCAAGGATGTGTCCTATCATGTGCCACTGTCTTGGTCTCTTGTATTGTGAGACCCCTGAGCTTTCTCATTTGTCCCAGGATAATCCTCACTGTCTCCTTTCTTGGAGTTTTAAAAAAGGATAAAAACCCTTCTAGCCAGGTACAGAGCTCTGTATCCAGTAGGGTGATTTTCCTCCTGTCTGTGGTGTCAGTGTGATTAATGACCCCTGGGCAGCTGCTCTGGGCAGCAGCTGGACCCCTGGGTACAGCCCTGTACCTGGCAGGCAGCCCGTGTATGTCTCGTCTGGAGTGGCCGTGTCATCCCCATCTGTGAGCCACTACCAACCGAGCCCACACCCCTGTCCCTCTGGCTCGCTGGGAGGAGCAGAAGTCCCTCTCCTTTCCTAGGAAGCAGTTCATCCAGGCAAGTTGGCTGTTTATAGTGAGGGAAAAGCAGTTGCCTTTGATTAGTTGAGAGAAGTACGGTCCGAGATGTTATTGAAGCATCAGTTGGCCTTCCCTCCTTTCTGGGACCTTAGAATAAAACTTCACCCCTGGCTTAGTTTGTTCTGTCAGTGTCTGCCAGGTAGCCAAGTTTACCACTTGGCACTCTTGGGTCACTAACCTGCCTTTTCCTGTGTCCATCCTGCTTCCAGTCCCGTACGTGCAGCTCAGTCACCTGAGCACCGAGTCAGGTACCTTCCTCTATGCTGGCCCCGCGCCCGCCTCCCAGCCATGCTCTCCTGGCTGTACTGGCTGCCCGCAGCATGTCCGTGGTTTCCCTGTGCAGTGAGAGCCCGATAGAACGCGGCTCATTGTGCCCCGAGAGAGTTAGCCTGCCGGTCCAGCCCTGATCCCCCAGGAGTAAAGGGGTGGGTTGTAACAGCCAGGGTCACAGCAGCAGCTGAAACTTCACAACGAGCCCTTCTTCCACCACCACCACCTACTGAGTGATCCTTGAGTTAACTCCCAGACACAGGGTTCTCAATTACGAGGGTCGGAGCCTATGCCCGGAGAATGCAGGTACTGACATCTTCTGACCCCGGCATTGAAATGACAGCTGGAGGAGTGGCTTCTTCTAAGACTAGAAGGACAGGCAGGGAGGTAGGCCAGGTTAGGCCCTTTCCTAGCCAAGCTGGAAGGACTTAGAGCCAGAGCAGTGGCACAACAGACGTCTGACTTAAATAGACCCCCGGTGGGCTTTCTCGCAGTCAGCCTGCACCTCAGTGCCTGTGCAGAGGCCAGCTCCAGGCCCACCTGCCCTCCCTGCCCCTCACCTGCCTACGTGTCTCCTCCCCAGGTAGCAAGGGTCACCTGTGGACACGGATGGTAGTCTTGTTATATCGGGCTTGCACTGTGTGTGCGAAACACCTTTGTACTTGTGTGGTGTGGTTTGTCTTTCTTTGGTTTAGTCTTGCATGCATTGCAGGTTTTGGTTACCTGTTTGGGTTCCCAAAGCCTTCTTCCTAGTCACTGTATGGATGGCATGGGCATAGCTAAGAGGTTATACTCTGGACTTAGTTTACCCATTGTTCTGCTATAGACTAGAACCATCTGAAATTTCAGCCAGATCCAGAGGATTAAAGCAGCCTTGCCTAGAGCCCCTCACCTAGAGCAAAGTCGGATGGCTGTGTCTCGTCCTGGTGTCACCTTAGATGATGGGTTGGGAAAGCTACATGTAAAGCCTTTGGTGAAACTTCTGGATTAGCTGAGCTTAACCACAGCTCTATCCTCTAGTCCTCTCCGTTCTCTCTTACAGTCCCATCTGCCAGCATGACCCGGCTCGCCCGATCCCGAACCCACTCCACCTCAAGTAGCATCGGCTCTGGAGAAAGTGCCTTCAGCCGATCTGTTGCCAGCAATCAGTCAGACGGAACTCAAGAATCCTCTGAGTCCCCTGATGTTCTGGACAGACACCAGACCATGGAGGTGTCCTGCTAAGCAAATGCTCCTCCCCAGGACCATGCAAGTCCATCCTCCTTCAAACAGCCACTCCATAATATAACACTTCATCCAGCAACCTGGCATCTATCTTTAACTCCTGCATGGCCACTGACTCTCTCTTTCTGGTATCCTGGATTTATCATCCTCTCTGCCTGCCCACCCCCCTTTTTGTATGTACCAAGAACCACTTCCATGCCATTTCTGTAACATTCCAACCTCTTTAGCTGATCAGATCTCCATATCTTCTCTTACCAGCTTTTCCCTGTGCTTTCCCAACTATGTATCTAAGATTCTTTGATCCTGACGTATGTGTGTGAGCACGCGTGTCTGTGTTTGTGTGTGCATAGTTTTGTGATTTTAGACATGCTTTCTTGTAGAGCTTCTGCAGACAAAAACAAAGAAAGGGACTCTTTTTTTTTGCATTTTCAGTGGTGTTTTTAGGAGAAATATGCAGAACAGGTTTCTAGGTTGAGTAGGCCATTACATTCTCTTTCGGTTCCTTACCGATGGTCAAGATTTGCGAAGTGACTTCAGGAGAGAGCAGATCTGAGGAAGGTAGAAAATCGTAATTCCTGTTTGGACAGTTGATTATGACCAACAGAAGGAAGCCTGTTACATAGAGAAGCAGGCCAGGTGGCCAGCCACCTTCTCCTGTCCAATTGAATTCATGTATCCTATAAATAAAAGGAAGGGATATGTTCTCTCAGAAGCCCATGAACGATGACATTCTGATGCAGTGTGGCATTTTTCTGAAGGAATGAGTGTGGCTTAATTATTAGACTCTCTTAGCGCAGGAAGGTGGAAAACGAAATTCCAGGCCTCTGCTCTGTCGGAGCAAAATTGATCTCTCTGCAGTGTCCGATGCCACACACCAGACATCGGAAGGAGGTGCCTCCCAGGAGAAGAACTCTCCATCTCTCCATCCCCCCAGAAGGGAGAAGTATGACCTGAAAATTATATAGATGTTGAGGAAATGGCTGGAGAGAGAGGAACAGACAACACAATATGATGATTTATAAGTATAACCTTGATTTCAGAAGACTTAATGGAGACTAAATGAAAGATAGAACCCATTTCTCAGAAAGTTAATCCTGTGAACTCCCTCTTGTAAGAGGGAAGGGGCCATAAGGGCACCCCATCCAGGTAGAATTGTGTTCGGTCTGCTGCTATATGAGGGGGTCACAGCCACCCAGAGAGTGTCTCCAGGAGGAGTGTGAAAACAGTTGCCACCCAGTAAGGGTCCCGCTTTGACAGCACAGAGATGTCAGCTCAGGGTTACACAATTTCAGTCCTAGGAAGGGGCTTTTCAGACATAGCATTCACTTTCTGCTCAGATAGGGAATGCATCACTCTGCTGGAGTACGACTTTTTACAGATGATGAAATAAAGCTGTATATGTCTCATTGTTACCCAGTGGTTGGTGTGACTTCTCTCAAGCCACTTCCTGGGGCTCTGGTGGGGACTGTACATGGTCTTCATACTGGGTCACATACCTGATGATTATCCACCCAGCGACACCATCCATTTACAGTGAGGAAACCAAGTCCCGGGATTAATCATCTGCCCGAGATCATCATGCCAGTAAGCCAGCTGGGATTGAACCCTGAGTCCACCTGACACACCTGTATTCCCCTCAAACGAAAAACCATGAGAAGCTTGATCGTGTGGTTCGTAATGGAGGAGAAGCTGAGGTTTCAGGAAGGCGTTCAGCATCTCAGCTCTGCCCTTCGTGCGTGGTTGCCGCGTCCCACCCCTCGTGCAGTAATCCGCAGCCACCTGCCAGGGCTCCACCAACAGACCAGGCTGTGTTTCTCCAGAAGGGGCTCTTTGTACCCTGCCCCCCAAGAATAATTCCAGGGGGGTGGCTATCCTAGATCAGTTCCAAATGATCCAGGGGCAGTGGCTACCAGTACACCCAGGTCGCAGTGTCTGTGGGAGGTACTTGTAAAATGACTTGACCCTGCCCCTCCTAGTAGAGGACAGAAAACCAGTGCCCGTGGGCAGACCAGGTGTCCGCGCTGAGTGCCTGACAACACCGTCCAACACGCAGTTCCAGAGCTGCAGGTGGTCTAACGGCCACGGCTGCTCTAAGAACCCGCCCGGCTCCAGCCATCTTCGCTGCACGGTGCGGATGGTTGCCTCTTTCCCAGCTTGGCTTTGTGCCTGGAGTCAGGCCCCAGCTGACTACACCCAGCTGGTCCTTCCCACACTCATCCTCTTCTCATTTTCATTTTCTTTCTTTCTATTCAATATTATAAGAAAAAAAAGTTGGAGCGCATACTTTGTGAGAGGTAAGGAAGTGGCCAGGTAGACGCTACACACGATGACTGTGTTAAGCTTTTCCGCGTAAACTCTCTCACCCAGTTCTTGTGGCAGCTCTGCGAAGTGGGCAGTGCATTTTACAAAGAACAGTTGAGGAAAGTCAGGTGGTGTCGCCAGAGACACCTACTCGACAAGGTTCCTAGTTCTTCCAGAATCAGTGCATTTTCGTGTTTTATTAAGGCTTTTATTGAGCACCCACTGCAGATCGAGCCCTTTCATCATCTTGTGTGACCCTCCTCTGATCCAGGAAGGTAGACCTATTGCAATTTTATGGATGAGAAGACAGGCCCATTAAAAAAAAAAAAAAAAGAAGACAGGCCCAGAGGTAACTAACTTAAAAATAGTCAAGAAACTAATAGAGCAGCACATCTAGGCTTTAAACTCTCTGATTTTTCAGGTGCCTCCCTGAGTGGAACGGGAGAGCATATGGTGGGATTATTTTTAGACCAGAGATGTCATTCCCTGCTCATGGACCGCTCCTTAAGGCCAGTGCGAAAGGCTGTTTGTCAAATGGAAAGATGGACATCACAGTGGTGTGGCGGCAAGAGCAGGGGGTTGGGCCTGCGATCAGGTCCCTCCCAGCCACAGGCCACATCCTTGGGGGGCCGTCACCCACTCTAGCATGCTGGTTAGAACTTTCTTAAAGAGGGGAGGCCTTCCACTCTGGCCCTCCACTCTCCACGCCACATGCCTCAGGAGTTAAATCTCAAACAATCCTTCCCCAGGAGAAAGGGAGACCATGAGCCCAGGTACAGCAAGGCCCCAAAACAGGCTGCATTGTCTGTGAATGACAGTTTTGTATTCAAAGCATCTGTCTCCAGGATTGCTAAGCCCCCTAAAGGGGAGATAACAAGTGGGTGTGATTATTTTGATGCTAATGAGCTGAGGTTTTTATTTAAATTTATTTGAATGTTATTAACTGATTTAAGCACACCAGTCCGAGACAGTTTTATCAGAGATTCTTCATCCTAGCAGAGTGAGTCTCAAGGTTAGGGAATGCATCATAAGGATCACGGGAAGGGCTTGTGAAGACAGGTTGCTGGCCCTCCACCATGGAGTTTCTGATTGGGTAGATCTAAGATGGGCCCTGAGAATCCTCCTATGAAACAAAGTCCCAGATGATACTGAGGCTACTGGCCTAGGGACCACACTTGAAGAACCACTGTCCAGGTCCTGCTACACACAGTGTGGCTCCCAGATGGTCAACATGGTTTTATCCACTGGGAGTTGTTAGCAGTGCATAATCTTGAGCCCCACCCAGACTCACAGAACCAGAATCTACTGTTTAACAAGATCCCCAAGGGCTTCCTAGACACAGTAAAGGTTGGGACACATCCCTTCATGGCATTGCTTCCCATACTTGCCAGCCAGAGGAATCTCTTGGAGTGGTGAAGATTCAGAGTCTGGGGGCTGCTTCTCTGCTGACTTGGATTTAGAAGATGTGGGAGGGTCCCAGGGATCTGAGACTAGCGAGCCCCCTCAGGTGATGGTGACGATCAGGGAAGTCTGGCTACCCATTTACCTTGGGTCTCTGTCCCTCAGAACAGACCCAAACCCCAGAGCCAGATGAGAAACCTCTCTCTCCAGGATCGTGACGCGGCAGCTGCTTCTCCCCCACAAACAGGAACTTGGGGAAGGTGGCTCCTTGATGGTCTGTGATGCCGTCAGAGGAAACGGGTGGTTGTGAGAACCACAGAGCCTGCAGATGTGAGCCGGGAGCCCCAAGGACCCTGCAGCAGAGCTCAGAGACGCGGGTCCTGGTTCCCTGCCTGGCTGTACTTGACAGGGCCACCTACCCAGAGGTCTCTGAGGAGCACAGGGCTCCTATCCCATCCCCGGGCTACAGACTGCTACCACAGGCAGATGCTGAGCTCCCCAAAGCTCCCTGAAGACTCTCACAGGCCAAGAGATTTCTGGGTGGCCTAGAAGCAAGGACGTTGGTAGACTTCCAGAAGACTTTCCACCCCACCGAGAGCTCCAACCTCTTCAGCTAAAGCATGCATCTTAGCTGGGCCCCCGCCCCAAGACTCTGATGACAGGAAACCAGTAAGTATGCTTGTTTGTGTTTTCCGATGGCCTTGGGACTGTGAGGAAGGATGGTCCCCTCAAGACGGAGTGGGCTGTATGGTTGGAAAATAAGCTCAAGGGAAAGGGGAGTTGGTTCTGCTGAGGCTGTGAGAAGCAGCTTCTGAGGGTCCTCCTCTCCCCCTTTGCTGTTCCCTCCAGCTGCTTTTCATTCTGGTCCCATTCTGGTCCCATCTCAGTTCCCAACTTGCTGTGTGATGTGGGGACCCTCTCAGCGATAGCTGTATGGTGTCATTGGATACGAGGAGTCTAGATTATAACCTCTGAAGGCACGTTCAGTTCCGGAGTCTACAGTTACTCTCAAAAAGGTCTTCAGCTGATCTTTCTGAGCTAAAAGGGAGGGCAGGGGTTCTCCCCTTTAGCTCAGTCCAAATCTGTGACTTACCTCCACCACTGAGAAATGATCTTCAGAAGCACACACTCACAGAAGACTCGAGGTCACCTTCTCTGGGCCCTGGTCACTGTTTGGAATGTTATCCAAATTCTGCCGATCTCTCAAAAGGTCAAGTGCGATGATCAAAACAATGTGGGCCGTGTGCTGACCTCAGCTGTCTTTAACTCTTTCCTTCCGCCCATGCCTGGGCCCCTGCAAAGTGCCTAACATGAGTAAGTTGTTCAGATACTTACACAGTTTTTATTAGATTCTTTCTCTTGAAGTTGGGCCAATACCACCTCCTCCTCCTAGGTCTGCCCACCCACGGCTGCCCCCAGAAGTCTTCCCGACCTTGACCTGGCCAGGTGAAGGGAGCCGGCAGAGTGCTGGGGGCTGGCAGCCTGTGTGCAGGGTTCTCCTGCCTCTGTGGGCCCAGCCCCCACCCCCACCTGCTGCGGGAAGAAGCCTCTGGGTTTAGTGTGGTTGGTAACTGTGGTGACTGTCTTGCTCAAGGAGAAGAAAGTAACCTTCACTGAGCACACACTCCCTGCTGGGCTGCTCAGCTTCTCCTCACAACCTGTAGCGTCAGTATTATTCCCAGGTTCACACATGAGACTCAGAGAAGTTGTCTGCTTTGCCTGAGGTCACACAGCTCGAGTTTGGTTGGTCTGAATTAAGCCCTCGCGCTAGCCAGGCATGATCTGTCCCAGGAGTTTTCTGAACCCATGTCTGTACCTCATACCCAAGGGGGAAGGAAAGGCTGGGACCAGCAGGACTGTTGAAAACCTGACCATGAAGAGCTGCCTTGACCTTGAGGGAAGCAGAGACCCCAGGAGGCAGCAGCACCAGCTTGGGCTGCCAGGGTTTCAGGATTCCCAAGTCTGAGCAGGAAGTGGCTGCCAGGAGCCATCCCCTAAGGGTGGGCCTGAGCTCCCCCGGGAGGGAGGGCAAACAGATCCTGTTTTCCCCTTGTCGATGGCATGAGACGGCAGATAGTTTCACAGATAAATGTTCTAACCTCTAAAGCAGGACCTTTACTCCTCAGACAGGATGGCTGGTGAGGCCATGGGAGCCCCTCCACAATCATGGCAAGCAGCTGTCCTCACCCAGGGGTGGGGAGATGTTCAAAGGCACAATGGAGCCTGCCGTGTCCCCACACTGCTGTAATCGTGTCCTGTCTCTAGAGAAAAGACTGAAACTGTCTCAAAGAATGAAACCACCTTCCTGCAACATCTTAATAATATATTGTTTGAAAAAATCAGCATTACCATGGAAACCTGAGAATTTAAATTATTCTAAGGATAATGGGCAAGATCCCCTGGAGAAGGAAATGGCTACCTACCCCAGTGTTTTTGCCTGGAGAATCCCATGGACAAGGGAGCCTGGCGGGCTACAGCCCATGGGGTTGCAAGAGTTGGGCACAGCTTAGAGATTAAGGATAAGACACCTATCCGAAGAGCTTATAATCAGTCCATCCACTTAGATAATGTGCATCAAGTGCCATCTGTGGGTGAAAATGCTGAGGAAATGGGCAAACGGAGAGGTAGATCCTTGTTCACAGCATGCTATGGAATCGTGACTGGTTAAACAAGCACCCCAGTACATGAATAATTAAAAATTGGGAAGAGCACAGCAGGGAGCTGAGAGGGACACAAGGGAAGGTCCCCAGAAACAGCCTCTGGTGAAGTGACATTCAGGGTATGAGAAAGGAAAAACAGGCGCTGGCTAGCCTCTTCACACGCGTTATCTCTCAGGCCCGTATGGTGGGTGTCGTTATCCCCTTTTTCAAATGAGGAAATGGAGGCAAAGAGAGGGAAATGGTTTGACAACCAATCCTGCAAAGACTTGCAAGTCATCACTGTGTCATACAGTCTCCCAGGCATCTTACTTTGCCCTGTGACACTAGCCACTCAGTGTCAGCTAAGCTTGCGAGACATGCCAGCTCCCAAGCCCCCTCAGATCCCCCTTGCCCACCTAGCCATGGGTCCCGGTGTGCCTGGAAGGAATGAACTCTGTCCTGTCATTGGCCCCTGCCTCCCAGGTGACAGAATGTGATCCCAGGTCAGGTAGTGGTTCTGAGGAACCATAGCAATGAGCAGCTAGGGCTGGGGGATTCAGGGAAAACTTCCTGGGGAGGGTGGGATACAGACAGGCCGGAAATGGGAAAAGGGTCTTCCAGCCAGTGAGAGGGGACTTCACACAGGGAAAGGCCCAGAAACATTGAATGGAGCATGGCTGCAGCATAGAAAAGATGGGATGGAAAGAAAACAAGTTCCGGTTTGCAGAAAGCCTTCAGAGTCTGGTGGGGAGGGGCTGGAGCCTGGTCCTGACTGGAGGGATCTCATTCCCTTGTGTCGGCCAGGAGGTCAGCAGGGCTGAGCTGGGGCAGGGTGGGGTGGAGGGGGGGTGGGCAGGAGCGGGAGGAGGCGGGGGTCTGGGCACCAGGCTCGGGCAGCCGTGGCACATCCCCATCACAGCATCTCTTTCAGATTTCTCTTGGCGATGTGCTCCTGAGTGTTCTTCTGAGGAACGATGGGAAGTCAGCCCAGCAGGGGGAAAGCCCTTCCAAGCCCAAGCTTCAGCCCCTGTGTGCAACACCAAGATCCTGAGCCCATGCAAGCAGGTAGGCTGTGGGCCCCAGGGCAGCCACTCCAACACAGCTTTAAGTATCAACATAGCTTTGAGCGTTTGCCTCCCCATGAACCACACGGCCAGGGTTCCTGCTCTGGGGGAACGTACATATTAGTGGTCAGAACATTAAAACAGATAAACTAGAATATGTGAGAGGGTGACAGGAGCGAACCAGAGGGTGTGATGGGCCCCCAGGCATCTCCCACGGCTTCTCTCCTCCTAACTCAGCTTATCCAGAGACTGAGCTGCAGCTCTCAGACCAGCCCACTTTCGCTGCTCTCCAAAGCTGCACCGTCCATTACCACAGCCACTAACCTTATGTTGCTATTTCGGTTTAGACTGAAATTAATTAAAATCAAAGATTCAGCTCCTCAGTCACACCAGCCTTATTTTAAGTGCTCACCAGCCGTATGTAGCTAGTAGCTACCTTATTGGACAACACAATTATAGAACATTTCCATCAGCACAGAAAGTTCTGCTGGATGGTGATGCTGTTATCCTGAGAGGTGCTGTGAAATACTTGAAGCAAAATAGAGCTATGATGCCTGGAAAAAGTGAGTTCATACAAGGCATAGGCTGAACCTATCATTGTGGTTTTCTAAGGCAGTCCTGACTAAAAATGTCTGTTTTTATGATGATTCAGTTCAGTTCAGTTCAGTTGCTTAGTCGTGTCCGACTCTGCAACCCCATGGACTGCAGCACGCCAGGCTTCCCTGTCCATCACCAACTCCCGCAGCTTGCTCAAACTCATGTCCATTGAGTCAGTGATGCCATCCAACCATCCCATCCTCTGTCGTCCCCTTCTCCTCCCGCCTTCAGTCTTTCCTGGCATCAGGGTCTTTTCCAGTGAGTCAGATGATTAAGATGATTAGGCCATCAAAATATCCTGCAGTATCTAATACTTTGATGTTAGAACTATAGCCCCAGTTTGTTTCTTGTTCCCTAAAACAGCCCACAAATCCTTTCTAACATCACTTTCTTTTTTTTTTTTAACATCACTTTCTGATTTGGGGTTTTGATAATGCATTTGTCAGCAGCCCCCAGAGAGAGAGAGAACTAGTAGAGTATGTGTGTGCACACATGTGTAAGAGAGAATTTAAGAAATTGCCCCACACAGTTGTGGAGTGGCCAGTCTGAAGTCTGCAAGGCAGGTCAGCAGGCTGGAGACCCGGGAGGAGGTGATGCTGCTGAATTCCAGAGTGGACCCTGGAGGCAGGATTCTCTCTTCCTCCAAGGACATCAGCCTTTTTCTCTCAGTCTTCAACTGACTAGAGAAGATCCACTCACATTGTAGAGGGTAATTCAAAACCTCCTGATTTAAATCACTGGAAAAGACCCTGATACTGGGAAAGATTGAAGGCAAAGGGAGAGCGGGGTGGTGGAGAATGAGATGGTTGGATGGCATCACTGACTCGATGGACACGAAGCTGAGCAAACTCCAGGGAGGACAGAGAGGCCTGACGTGCTGCAGTCCACGGTGCTGCAAAGAGCTGGGCACAACTTAATGACTGAACAACAACTGACTTAAATGTTAATCTCCTCTAAAAAAAAAAAAAGCAGCAGCATGGCAGCATCTAGACTAGTGTTTGACCCAATATCTGAGTACTGTGGGCTAGCCACACTGACACACAAAAGTAACCATCACAGATAACAAGAACCATCAGCACTTCTAGGAGGAAGAACACAGCCACACAGTTAAACAGAAGTGGCAGAGTGCAGAGCCACAGTCTGGATGTCTGTGTTTGGCGGGTGTTGCCCCCAATCTGAGAAGTCCTCTACATTGGCGGGGGCGTCCTTTCCACTTCTCTGCCTGCATCCCCAATATCCTCCTCTTGTTTTTTTTTTTTTGTAATTTGTTTTCTTTTTGGCCACACTGCACAGCATGTGGGATCTTAGTTCCCCGACCTCGGATCAAACCCGTGCCTCCTTCAGTGGAAGTCAGTAGTCCTAACCACTGGACCCCCAGGGAAGGCCCAGTATCCTCCCTTCTTTAATACCAGCCTCCCCCAGATCCCAGATCCAGGTGTTGTCGACACCTGGACCCTGCAGACACCTGGTGGGTAGGCAGCTGCCTCCTCTTTGCCACTCACTGTACACCCAGAGTCTGGGGCCCTGCAGGAAGAGATCTGGAAACCACACAGACCTCCACCTTGTTTCCTCTGAATCAAGCCACAGGCAGTGCCCCCAAGGCAACTCTGACTCACAGCGAGGCAGCTGAGAGGGTGACCCCCAGCAGGTGTGCTGGGGCCCTCCCTGCCTGTGGGAACAGAGGGGAACTGGGTACCCCCCTCTCCCAGGGTCTCCAGGGGAAGGACAGGCCACAGCTGTGGACAAGGCAGGCATCGCCCCGAGACAGGAGCTAAAGCAACCATCAGTTACAGTTGTTTTAGATTTTGGTGACAGTTTTAAGGGTCTCTGATTCAGAGTGTGAGCTGAGAGGCTCGTCAGGGAAGGGACATTTCATTTCCTCCAAAGAGTGACGGATGAAGGTGACTCAGCCACTGGAGGGGGCCCATCAGGGGGCAGCATGTGCAACTCAGTGGCTCCTGGGGATGCAAAACCAGGGCTTCCAGAAGGGAAAGGGGCCCTTCTGGCCACCTGCTTCCATTCTTGTCGCAGGACACTCTCAGACTTACTTGCACCATGTATTTGAGCATCAGGCATTCCTCTGCCCCGTGGGATGGCCAGGCCCCAGGCTCTGAGGACTCCAGTCTTGGGTGAACAAGGGGATCTCCACGTGGGTCTGGGAGAACATGCAGGAACCGGTCCATTTTCAGAATCTCAGCCTCACTCTGTCCATGTCCTGGAGGCCCTCAGCCCCCATAAAGAGTCCAGCCCTGAGTCTGCCCCGCCCTGTCCCCTGGGTCCTTGTCTGTCCTCTTCTCTCCCTCCCTCACTTCCTGGGGCCCCAGCTCTGTCTAGAGGGCCTCACAGAGGCCTCTCAGGCCCTGAGGAACATCTATGAGTTACATAAACCTTTCTTTCTGGCCCTGACTGCTTCTCATAGCTTGATGCAGAGGCCCCTACTGAGATGGGACGAGGAGGAATGGGAGGGGGGCCACTGGGGTGTGGGTGAAGGGTGCTCAGTAGGATGGGATTTTTCAGTAAAATTGGGCCTGGACAGGCGTCAGGAGGTCTAGTTAGATGGGACAGTCTGGGCCCCAGTGGGGCGAGGGGATGAACATCCTGTGCTAAAGGTAGCCGCTTGCCACCCGCTCTCCAACTTCACGGTTAGGCCTCAAGGCCCCTGTGTTCTCAGGACCAGTCTGGGGTTGGAGGGGGGGGTCGGGGGGGGTGGGGGGGGTCTGAGTGGGGGTGGCTCTTTCTCTGTGACTCCCTCTTTGCATGTCAGCCTCCCAGGCAGTCTAGGCCTTTCAGAGATGTGCTGTGCGGGCCAGTCCACCCACCCTGGGCCCGTGGGTGGAGAAGGACTCCCAGCAGAGTGTCCTGCGGAGCCTCAGTTGCCTTGCTGTGTCATGGGGCTGAAGAGAGATGATGCATACAGCAGGTGCTCAGCAAGATATGGCAAGTGTATGGCTCGGACACTTGACAGAGCCACGCGCTCCTGCTGGGCGCCTGCTCTGGGCCAGGCCTGTCTCAGCGGGCCTGGGGCTGCACTTCTGAGGGGACAGCACAGACTTGAGCCTGTGGCTCAGAACAAAAGTCACGAGAGAACAACTCTGCCCACATGCAGGCACTCCAGAGTTACAGTGCCCGTCCAGATGGGTGATGTCCTGGGCCCCTCGAGGAGTCCTCACCCTCCTGTGTTCCCCTCCCAGCCCCTCAAAGCTGGTCCATCTGGTAACCACCTCATCAGTGCCTTTCAGAAGCTGAGCTCAGAAATTCAGGCTAATACCTGCTTAAAACTGTCAGTTTTAAGTTTGCTGAGCAGCAGAATTCCTCTAACAAAATCTCCTATGATGATCTGTGTAACAATGGGGTTGTAGGGACTTCCCTGGTGGTCCAATGGTTAAGAATCTGCCTGCCAGTGCGGGGGACACGGGTTCTATCCCAGGTCCAAGAACTAAGATCCCACATGCTACAGGGCAACTAAGCCTATGCGCCTCGACCACTGAGTCCACGCACTCTGGAGCCCATACTCCACCCACCACAGCAAGAAGCCCACACACTGCAACTAGCTGGAGAGTAGCCCCTACTTGCTGCAACTCGAGAAAGCCTGTGCACAGCAACGAAGACCCCGCACAGTCAAAAAAAAAAGGGGGGGGTGTAGTCAGGAGCCCCACTGCCCTTGCCGCACCAGTCCTCTCCCTGAGGGGCCCCAGGAGATGTCTGGGTGCCCTAGGGCTCTACACAGCCCTGTGGAAAAGCATCAGATCCAGGCACCCTCTGGGAGCCCAGCAGACATGCCGCCCCGGGTGCCTGTGGGAGGACTGATGGAGGAGCCCAGCCTCCACTGGGCCTCACTTCTGGCCAGAAGGTGATCGCCTCTGTCCCTCCCTCCAGAGAGGAGCCAGGCCAAGGCTGTGGCCCTGGGCAGTTTCCCAGTGGGCGAGCAGGCAGAGCTGTCGCTGAGACTGGGTGAGCCGTTGACCATCATCTCGGAGTAAGTCTTTCCAAGGGCACTGGGTGGGGTGCTCTGTCCCTTCCCCCAATCCCTAAAGATGCACTCATGGGGGGAGGGGCCCCTTCCAGGAGAAAAGAGCGTGGCCTTTGGTTCTGAGCTCACACAAGCTGAGTGTCTACAGCTTGACACTCCTGCAGAGAGAAGCAGTGGGGAGGGGCCCTGAATCAGACATCTGCTGCCCAGGAGGTACCTGGATCGGCTGGTGCAGGGAAACCTGGGACACTTAGGTGGGACAGGTAGCCACAGGACCCAGCCTGGAGGGTCCCCATGAATCCCCCAGGAGCACTTCCCAGGGCCTGGCCTTTCTGAGAAGGGGGCCCCCTCATCCTTCTCTCTCCAGGGATGGAGACTGGTGGACGGTGCTGTCGGACATCTCAGGCAGAGAGTACAGTGTACCCAGCATCCACGTGGCCAGAATCTCCCATGGGTGAGTCCCCACCCCAGGCCCTGCCTCGACGGGGCTTCCTGCTGTCTCCTCCCACACGTGTGGTTCTGTACGCCCAGTCTTATCTGAGCAGAGCTGGCGTCAGTGGAGAATCAGGCCAGGACCCTGTCCTCCAGAGGAGCTAACAACTGACTCTCTTAGGTCAGCCTGTGAGGCTTGGGACCCCAGGGGAGGGGGCTCGTGAAGGCCTCATGGAGATGTGGCGCCTGGTCCTTAGAGGGTGGCCAAGAATTTGGTGAGGAGGGCATGGCAACCCACTCCAGTATTCTTGCCTGGAGGATCCCATGGACAGAGGAGCCTGGCAGGCTGCAGTCCATAGGGTCACAAAGAGTCGGACACAACTGAAGTGGTTTAGCACACACGCACACGCAAGAATCTGGTGGTGGAGAATGCTGAGCATCAATGTCCCCAGGGAGCCTCCTCGGGCGGTCCTTCCAAGAGGTATTTACTTGGGATGACTGGACTTGGGCACACATGGTCTCTTAACAAAGTATGAGCCATCTTTTGCCAAAGTAAGGGACAGACTGACTTCTGAGCAAATTCTGTGTCGAGAGAGAAAGGCAGTGAATAACCTGGAGCCAGGAACGTGTCCCTGTGTGCACTGTGACAGCCGCTCTTCAGTTCTGAGGAAAACTCAGAACTCAGGGACGGCCTTACTTTCTGAAGCTTCACGGGATGCCTGGCTCTGATCCTGAGACATGAGAACCCCTCACAGAATCAGTTCACACAGAGGTCGGGTGAAACCCACCTGGCCTACACATCTCTCCGTGGCCTAGGCCTGCTGGGCAGAGTTTTGTGTCCAAAGCTGACACTGAAGTTTGAACTGAGGAGACACCGACTACCTCTAAGAGTCAGTCCCCTTTCTGGCCATGACTTCATTCGTAGCCTCTTTATGAAGGGATGTGTTTTATTTGCTATAAAATTAGGCTAAGTTTGCTGCTGGCACCAAGAGAATCACAGCTTCTCTCTTTACTTGGGATCAACTCAACCCTGACTCTGGCTTAGACTGTGAAAATTCAGACAATGACAGCCATTTCCATCAAATTGGCTTCTTAAGGCTTTGCTTGGGCCCCCCAGCCTGATGCTGGGAAAGATTGAAGGCAAAAGGAGAAGACGGTGGCAGAGGATGAGATGGTTAGATAGCATCACCAACTCAGTGGACTTGAATTTGAGCAAACTCTGGAGATAGTGGAGGACCGAGGACCTGGTGGGCTACAGTTCATGGGGTCACAAAAAGCTGGACACGACTTAGCCACTGAACAACAGCAACAACCCAGGAATGACTCGGGACAGTGTGACGCAGATGGACTAGTATGCCAAAAACTTCCTGCAAAACTTCCTTTAACTTTCCATGGCAATGAAGTCCCTTGTGGGCATATATGGGTGAGGGATTAAATGAAGAGAGAAGGAAGATGTGGGCTCAGAATTATCAAGAATCCCAGCATCAGAAGCACGTATGGAGATTCGTGGGCTACATGATTTTTTTCCTCAAAATTTTAGAATGTCTTGAACATTCTAGTTCCAAACTTTCAACCCACAAATAAGCTCCAGTGGAAGTGAGATTTCAGTGATAATGGGTAAATGTTCACCTGCACACCATTTGGCTACATAGTTAAACTTTAAACTGTTCAAATAAAATATTCACTAAACTTAAAAAAAAGGAACAATTCTTAGAGAGGTGAAGGCTTAGAAATGTGAGTGAATGGCGTAGGGGCGCTGGGGGAACTGGGTGGGTGACAGGAGAGGATCTGGGATCACCTAACCTGCCCCCAGACCCTGGCCATTTGGGAATGAGGTCTCCAGTCAGAGAAGACTGGGGCTGACCCTGTGAGATTGTCCTCTGAGGGCCCTGGAGCCAGGACCAGGACACAGCTGCGGGGCCTGAGAGACTCCGAGGCCAGCTCTCCATGGGACAGTTGAAATTGGAGGTCCACAGAGGCAGGAGAGGTTCCAGTAGGGTCTTGGCCCACCCACCCCCAGGCTGACCCCCGACCATCTCTCCCCACCCCCAGGTGGCTGTATGAGGGCCTGAGCCGGGAGAAAGCTGAGGAACTGTTGCTGCTGCCTGGTAACCGCGGAGGGGCCTTCCTCATCCGGGAGAGCCAGACCAGGAGAGGTGGGTAAGCTCAGCGCCACCCTGGGCTCGTCCCTGTCGTGCCAAGAGTCAGGTGTGATGTGACTCGGGGGTAGCGATAGGAGGCCAGATGTGAAGGGCTGGAGACTGGCCTCGGAGTCGGGCGGCCTGACTAACTGACCACATGCCAAGAGAACCATCAACAACAGGGAACGGGGACCCCCCGGTGGCTCCAAACGCAGGGGCCCGGGGTTTGGTCCCTGGTTGGGGAACTAGTTTCCACATGCCACAACTAAAGATCCCATGTGCTGCATCTGGGACCCAGTGCAGCCACATAAATAAGTGAAAATATTAAAAAAAAAAAAAATGAGGCAATGACTTGCATTTCCAAAAGTGGGTGTGAATTGCCCACAGAAGGGATCTAGGCTCAGCCAACGCTTTGGCAACCAGGACTTATCATATAGTCATAGGAGAGTATAGTCATTCCCTGCCTTGACCAGCAATGATTTCTCCTCCCCAAGACACAACAGAATCCTGATCTCTTGGCAAAATGTTGACAAGTTGACAAGGTCTCTGTGCTTTGGGTCATTAGCCAGTTGGAGCCAGAGAACCCACCAGGAATCACCTCATGACCCTCCTCTCTCTGCTGTGCAGATGGGGAAACAGAGGCCCACAGAGGGATGGAGACCTGTCACGCTGCACATCCAAATGGGGCCGCTCACACCCCAGGTTCAGGGCCTTTGCAAACAAAACATGAAGACAAGTCTGTCTCTGATGCCCTTGCTTACTCTCTGAACTGCAGCCGGATGTCCCTTACAGCAGGGACAGAGAGGAACAATGTTCACATTTATGTTAGGCCCTTTAACTGCCTTCACACAACCCTGTTGCGGGGGCAGGGGTTGTACTTACAATGTTCCCATTTTACAGATGAGGAAACTGAGACTTTTAGAGAAGAGAAACGATTTCCCTAGGGAGATACAGATAATAAGTGCAGAGCTGGGGTTCAAACCCAGCTGAGGTTCATCTCACTTCAGACCCCCAAGAGAGGCCCACCTATGATGATAACGGTGATTCATTCCAACCTCAGGGATGGACTGGGGAGAGGCTTTGTAGGATGGGCTTTGTGTGCTTGTCCTAAACTGAACTAACTTTGATGCATTGTCTGGGGCGTACTCGATTCTCTCCTCAAGTCTCTCTCCTGGGGCTCCTTCCAGCACATGTTTGCCTCTCCTTTCCTTTCTTCTCCTTTTCTTCCTTCTTCCCGTCCCGACTCCACTTCTCCCCAGCCCCTCCTACTGTTTTGCAGAAAGTACTAGCATCACCCCCTCACACACCCTTAGGCTGACCAGGGTCGGGGGCTGGCTCAAGTGCGGTAGCTACAAACAGGAAACCACAGCGGTGCTGTTGGGGGCAGGGGTGCTGCAGACCAGGCCCAGTGAGCTTGAGAAGCCGCAGAAAGTGCTCCAGTGCTCAGCTGCCCCACCCCCACCCCTTCTCTGGCCTGATTGAACCCCAAGAGCATAGTGACCGGAACTTATTGCCACTCTGCCCCCTTCCTAAGAAGGTATATATACAGGAAGAACCAGTGGAGAAATAAAGGAGAAAGCAGATAAGAATCCGTAGGGTCTTTTTTTTTTCCTTCCACTTTTATTGAGACATAACTGATAGCCAGCACTGTATGAGTTTAAGGTGTAAAAGGTCCATAAGATCTCTAAGGATTCACAAAACTGTTGGGATTACGGTTAGATTTGACTCTAAAGTTTCCCACAGCAATGCCAGAAGGGATTAGTACAGAAGGCAGCTCTCATCAAAAAAGAAAGAAAATTGCCAATTCTACAGGAAAGGCAGCAGTTTCCCATTACTAATTTTTGATCTCTCATCTGGGGCTTCCTTTTGGAGAATGCTTGTCAAGAAAATGGGTCATGACCCACTTGTGGGTCAAGAAATCAGGTTAATTCGGTGGTTATGGACCAGTGGGTCTCAAACCCGGGTGGCCATCAGAATCACCTGGAGGTTTTTTTAGACCAAAGACCTGGTCCAGGCAGTTCTGATTTTGTAAGTCTGGGGCCTGAGAGTTTGCCTGTCCAACAAGTTCGCAGTTCATGCTTGCTACTGCTAGCCTGGGGACCACACTTTAAGATCTAGACCTAATGGGCTTCCTAGGTGGCTCAGTGGTAAAGAACCCACCTGCAAATGCAGGAGATGCAAGAGACGCAGGTTCGATCCTTGGATCAGGAAGATCCCCTGGAGTAGGAAATGGCAACCCACTCCAGTATTCTTGCCTGGAAAATCCCATGGACAGAGGAGCCTGGTGGGCTACAGTCCATGGGGTCGCAAAGAGTCAGACACGACTGATCTAGACCTTGGCTTTGTATTAGAATCATCTGGGGGAGATTTATAAATTACTGATGCCTGCCCTCCACCCCCAGACTTACTGATTTAATTGGAAAGGGGTGTGGCCTGGGCCCTGGAAGCTATAAAAGCCCCTCCACCCCCAACCCTGGGTGATTGTGATGTGCAGCCAAGGTTGAGACCCGTTAAGCTGGTGAATGTGGACCGGTGAGTGTTTAAAGTGAAGTACAGCTGAAACACTAGGGTGCCTCACTGGGGTTGGGGAAAATACTACTTCATCAAACTTCTGTTTTTAATCATTTTAACTGTGTCCTGGGTCACAGTGTAAAATTTCGTAGTGTGGTTTGTGGTCAAAAAAAAAGTTTGACACTAAAGCTGTAGGGGCCCAAGTGACGCCATAGGATGGAGGTTCTGAGACCCGAGTGTACAGGTATCGTCAGGGAAACATCTTGCCAGTGTGTTCCTGGGCCCCACTGCAGACCTGCCAAATAAGACGTGGGGCGCAGAGGTCAGAAATCTGCTTTCGTCACAAGCTGTTTGGACAGTTCTCCTGTTCTTTTAAGTTGGAAAACACAGTTCCAATCTAGGGAACCCAAAATCAAGTAATGAGAGACAGTGTTTTTCCATGTTTGCATAATGCATCTTGTCATATATAACGGTAATTAACTGTTGACTGAGTGGGTGAAACCAGGATCAGCTTTTCTTTGGCCCAAGGTGCAGATGTACCTCTGGGAGGGGAATTCTACAGGGGCTTTGAGCCTGTGGGTGGACCAAGGAGGAAGTCCTGGGGCACTGAGCTCCCAAGAACACAATTCAGGGCCTGGAGTCGGGAGGGGAAGGGGCCTCTACATCTTCCCCGAGAGTCCCTCTGGCGTACCTTGTGTTCTAGGGAGCCATGGCAGGGCCTGAGTCAGGCTGAAAATCTTGATGTGTGAAGGGGCTCAAAGGACTTCTGGAGGTCCCAGGACTGTTCAGAGGTCAGAGCCAGGACCAGACCCCAAGAGCACCACCCTCTTGCCTTCCTACTGTCCTACTGTGTGTTGATACTCTGTTGAGCATAAGAGATTGATGAGCTGTACACGCTTCCTGCCCCTGAGGGGCTCAGCTCTGTGCGTTCTGTCAGCTGAGAAGCACTTATAAGCATCTCCTCTGAGTCAGGCCTGCTAAGTTGTGGTTCCTGCCCTTAGGCTCCAGACAGTTGAGGGTCCAAGGTGCAGCATCCTCCAGGCTCTTAGCTTCTCAGAGGTCTCAGTGGAGGTTCAGAGCTTTTAGTCTAATCCCTCACACCATTGTGGACCCCTCCCCTCCTCCTGGCATCATCGTCAGAACACCTGGGAGAACCTGGTGCCTGACCCCACAGGTTACTGCAGGCCAGCCTGTGACCTTGGCTAAGCCTGCCTGAGCTTCCTGCAAGCCCAGTACCTTGCCTTTTCCCCCACGGGTCTCCCAATGGCCCTGCACCAGCCGCAGCTCACACAGCCTGCCTTCCGGCCCACTGCCTACCAGAACACTCCGTGAACAAACACTCCTTGTTCTTTCCATTGCTGTATCCTTGCACACGAGCCTCCCTCAGCCTGGAAAGCCCCCTCCTCCGTTCTTCCACTTGGCCGACTCCTACTCATCCTTCACGACCCATTGCAATGTCAGTCCCCAGGTTGTTTGCCACCCTTTGCTCTCAATTCCCATAGCTACCTGAAAAGACCTCTTCTGCAGCCGCAAGACATTTATTTCTTAAAACAAAGTCGGGTGTGTGGTCTAAGAGCAGGGGAACTAAACATAAGGATGAGGACCATAAAGGAAAATTCTGGCTGAGGCATGTGCCAGGGACGTCCCACTGGCACATGCCCCAGAGAACGAAGATCTGACTACCTGTGTCCCGGGCTCGCATAGTGCCAGCTCCTGCTCAACAGATATTTACTGGATAAATGGATGAGTGAATGAGTGCATGTATGTACACTGAGGGGAGGAGAGGGGGTGAAGAACTGGGGCAGGGTACACTGCCCCCTCACACCGTCGGTGCTCACAGCAGTTGGCGTACAAACGGTGGCAAGGACTCCTCAAGTCTGCTTTAAATCATGGCTGTGTCCAGTGTTCATCACTGAGATTCAGTAATTCATTCAGCAAATATTGCATGATGACTCTGTGCCAGCCGCTGCTGTAAGCGGTGGGAATTCAACAACAGAAAAAGCAAAATACCTGCCCACAGTTTAGTTGGCAACGTGGATAGCGAACAAATAGTAATTAAGCATCTGATCATGGCAAGTGCCCTGGAGTAGGAAATGGCAACCCACTCCAGTGTTCTTGCCTGGAAAATTCCATGGACAAAGGAGCCTGGCGGGCTGCAGTCCATGGGGTCGCAGAGTCAGACACGTCTGAGCACACACAGCAGCACGGCAGGTGCCACAAAGGAACAAGAACGCAGCAGTTAGGAGGAACCCAGTAAACAGGCGCATCCGCTGCGGGAGGCAGGTGCGTGCCTGGAGCAGGTTCAAGGTCACCGAAAGTCAGGTCACACAAGGTGTTGCCAGGGTGAGGGCTTCTGATCTATTTTAAATGTGACAGGGAGGGTTCTAAGCAGGGGAGTGACATAATCTGATCCCTATACTGTGCAAAGAGAGGATCTGGCAGGGGATGAGGTGAAAGTAGGAAGCCACAGTAAGAAGTCGGTGGCTTCCAGATTTGTTCTGAATGTAGCCAGTACATTGAGGTTTTTCTGTAGGGCTGGAAGGGAGATTAAGAGAGAATGGAAGCTGTGAGGGGTGATGCTGGGGTTAGGAGCTTAGTAATGGGTGAATCGTGCTGCTGTTTTCTGAGATGGGAAGATGGTGGGCAAATAAATTAGAACCATCCCTCGTGAGGCTCACCGTTGGTTATATGATGGGTGGGGTAGTGTTGAGGGAGAGCTGGGGCTTCTCCCAGGCAGAGAACGAGCTCTGGAGAGTTGTCTGAGTAGGAACTGAGTTGTAAAAGGAAGACTTGGTGTTGACTCAGGTGGAAGAGTGTTCCATATAAAGGGAACAAATGTGAGCAAAGAGGCAGAGAACGGAGAAGGAGTGTTGGGTGCTTGCTATATGCCAGACCCTGCTGAATGTTTTACCTGCTTTACCATCTGAATCCTTGTGGCAATCTCCTGAGACAGGGACAATTATTATCCCCCTTTATAGATGAAGAAACAAATCTGAGAGGTCAAATAGTGTCTTAAGAGACACAGGCAGGGTTATAGTATGCAGGGGTGTTATATGGTGTGACTCTATGGGATATGAACCCAGAAAGTCCAAGTTTAGAAGACGTCCTAAAGCTGGGAGACAGCAGTAGATATTTGGGACTGGCTGCAGCGTGCAGTGAGATGGGACAGCAGGACGCCAGGCACAGAGAGCGGTCACAGATGGTCTTGGTAGGAGACCTGTCCCCCCTTGGGGTTGGCAGAGCTTATTAGCTCTGAGTCTGCCAGTCAGGTCCCCAGCGTAGCTGTGAGGACCCTTCCTGGTTCTGGTAGCTGTGGTGACAATGGCCGAGATGGGGTGGCTGGAGAACCAGGCCCCATAGAGGAACTTGGTCACTAGTTCAGCTCACTGGTTGACCTCCAGAGACTATTTTCAGATAATGTAGCCCTTTCCCAACCAGAGAACTTTTTCAGGGTGACAGCACAGCTCCAGAAGAGATACTTTTCTTTTTTAAAAAAAATGTTGGCTGCTCTGGGGCTTCATTGCTGCAAAGACTTTCTGTCGTTGCGGTGAGCAGGGGCCACTCCTTGTTGCGGTGCCCGGGCTTCTCATTGCAGTGACTTCTCTTGTTGAGAGCACAGGCTCTAGGTGAGCAGGCCTCGGTGGTGGCAGCACACGGCTCAGCAGTTGTGCTTCACGGGCTTAGTTGCTCCGTGGCATGTGGGATCTTCCCTGACCAGGGACTGAACTGGTGTCCCCTGCATTGGCAGGCGGACTTTCAGCCACTGGACCACCAGGGAAGCCCCAGAAGAGATTCTTAAAGAAACAAAGTCAAGGTGTCTCCAGAGTCAGAAGACAAAGAAAAGGAAGCAGGGACCCTACTCCATACTTCTCAAAGTGTACTGACTTCATAGCCGATAGCCTTGCTAAATTCACTTATTAGTTCTAGTAGCTTTTTTGTAGCTTCCTTAGGTTTTTCTACATATATGATCACACATTATCTATAAATAGTTTAATTATTTTCCAACTCATAGACCTTTCTTTTTTTTTTCTTGTCTTGATTGCACTCGCTACCACCTCTAGTATATAACAAGTTGTAAGAACATTCTTGCTCTGTTCTTAATCTTAGAAGGAAAAATTTAGTCTTTCCCATTAAGTATGATGTTACTTATAGATTTTTCACAGATCCTCTATGTCAGATTACGAGGAAGTACCCTTCTGTGATAGCAGTATAGTTCCCCAATAATGTCTAGGTCCTAATCCCTGAAACCAGTGAGTGTGAATTACCTTGCATTGCAAAAGAGAGTTTGTTGATGTGACTAAGGGTTTTGAGATGGGGAGATTATGGTGGATTATCCAGTTGAGCCTGATGAAACCATAAGGGTCTTTACAAGAGGGAGGCAAGAGGGTAAGAATAAAGATGGAATAAGGGGCCATGAATTAAGGAATGCATGTGGCTTCTAGAAACTGAAAAGGCAAAGAAAGGGGTTCTCCTCTAGAGGCTGCAGAAGAAATACAGGCTTGCCGATACCTTGATTTTTGTTCAGTGAAACCCCAGCATCGTAAAATAACTTGTTACAGCAGCCGTAGGAAACTATTACACCTTCTATTTGTAGTTTTATTTTTAAAAAATCATAATTGAACTGTGTCAAATTATTTTTCTACATTTCTCCAGGTGATCGTTTTTTCCCCCCTTTATTCTACTAATATAGTGCATTAACACTGATGTTCAGTTTTTTTATATGAAACTTTTAGTATTTTATTCATTTTCATAGTTTTACAGTATTAGTAAAAATAATGGCCATTATAAATAAGTATAAAATGGAAGTTGATGAAAAAATAACCCTAAGTCTTCCTTGACTCCCACCCTCCCACCAAAAAACTAGCTAGTATATGGCAAATATCCTTTTCACACATTATCTTTAGACATACATTCACTTTGTAGTGGTGGATGGTTTAGTCACTAAGTCACATCTGACTCTTGTGATCCCACGGACTGTAGCCTGCCAGGCTACTCTGTCCATGGGGTTTTCCAGGCAAGATTACTGGAGTGGGTTGCCATTTCCTTCTCCAACTGATGTTCAATTTTTAAATCAACTTGTATTCCTGGGATAAAGCCAATTTAGTCATATTGTGTTATCGTTTTTATATATTGCTGGATACAGTTTGCTAACAGTGTGTTAAGGATTTTTTTGTCTCTATATATGTATATAAAGGGATATTGGTCTACAGTTTTCTCATAACGTTTTTGTCTGATTTTTATAGTAAGTTAATTGGTGGTCTCATAAAATGGGTAGGAAAATGTTACCTTCTCTATTTTCTTAAGAGAATTTGTGTAAAATTGAAATTATTTCTTCTTAAATATTTGATAGAACTCACTAGTGAAGCCATCTGCCCAGAGTCATCTTTGCAGCAAGTTTTAAAATTATGAATTCAACTTCTGCAATAGATACTGGTCTATTCAAATTTTCTATTTCTTGTATCAGTGTTGGTAATTTGTGTCATTTAAGGATTTGTCCATTTCATCCAAGTTGTAGAATTTATTGGCATAGAGTTGTTTATGCCCTTACCCTTTTAATGTGTGTAGGATCTATTCTGTAGTGATGTCCCCTCTTCCTGATGTTGGCGATGTGTGTGTGTGGTTTTTTTCCTTTCTTTCTTGATCAATCTAGCTAGAGGTTTATCAATTTTATCAATCTTTTCAAAGAATCAGCATTTGATTTTTTTCTATTGTTTTCTATTTTTTTTATTTCTGCTTTATTTCCTTCTACAAAAATTTATTTTTTCCAGCTTAAGGTAGAAACTTTATTTTATGCCTTTCTTTTCTTCAAATATAAGGTTTAAAGCTACAAATGTATTTTTAAGTCCTAATTTAGCTGAGCTCACAAATTTTTATTTGGTTAAAAATATTTTCTAAAAATATATATATATTTTCTAATTTTGCTTGTGATTTCCTCAATCTCTGGGTTATTTCCAATCATCTGGGAATTTTCCATATATCTTTTTGTTATTAATTTATAATTTAATTGTAGTCAGAAAACATACCTTTAATTATTTCAATGTTTGTTAATTAAACCAAACAGGCTGGTTGCATTGTTCAACTATTCTATTTCCCTACTGATTTTCTATCCTATCAAGTACTGAGAGAGGAGTGTTGAAATCTCCAGTTACGATTATGGACATCTCTTTCTTCTGGTAATACTCTTGGCTTTGCTTCTGTATCTTTAATCTCTGTGATTGAGTGCATACAAATTCAGGACATCCTCTTATCTCTGATAATATTGTTGGTCCTCAGTTCTACTTTTCTGATATTAGTATAATCACTCCAGCCTTCCTATGATTAATGTTTGCATGATACATATTTTTCATCTTTTACATTTAGCCTGTGTTTTAATAGTCAAAATGTGTTTATCAAGTAGTTGTATTTTTTTTTTCAATATATATTTATTTATTTGGCTACATGTGGTCTTAGTTGTTGCATGTGGGATCTGGTTCCCTGACCAGGAATCAAACTGAGGCCCCCTACATTAGGAGCTCAGAGTCTTAGCCTCTGGACCACCAGGGAAATCCCAAGTAGTTGTATTTTTTAAAATACAGTTTGAAAATCTCTGCCTTTTAATGGAGTATTTAGACCATTTCCTCAAAGTAAAAGCTTCCTAAAAACCAAGCAGTGCCCGTGGTTTGGGAAATTCCCTCCTGCATATTGTTGGCATTCCACAGGGAAAGGTTAAGTGACAGGGTCACTGCCTCTTCCAGGTTCTCTGTGCCAGTTCTCTCATCTGTAAAGTGGGGATAATTGTACCTACCGCATAGGGTGGTTATGAGAATTATATCCCATATAAAAGGTGCATAGTAAGCACTCAATAAATGAAAGCTACAGATAGCTTTAGCTCCTTAGATAGTAATAATAGATTATTACCATTATACCACTAAAGAACCCTCTTCCTATTTGGCTTTTTAAAAAAATAATTTTATTTATCTATTTGTGACTGATCTGGGTCTGCATTGCTGTGCATGGGCTTTCTCTAGCTGTGGATGCTCTTCTTTGTGGTGTGTGGGCTTGTCATTGTGGTGGCTTCTCTTGTCACAGAACACAGGCTCTGGGCCTGCGGCCTCAGAAGCTGCAGCCTGTGGCTCGGCAGTTGCAGCTCCGGGGCTGCAAAGCACAGGCTCAATCGCGGCACACGGGCGCAGTTGCTCCTCGGCATGTGGGATCTTCCCGGATCAGGGGTCAAATCCACGTCTCTTGCAGTGGCAGGGGGTTCTTTACCACTGAGCCACGAGGGGAGCCCCCCGTTCGCTTTGACGAAGTGTTGACTGAAGAAATGAATCCCATGGTAAAGTTATAGAGAGCTCTCATATGTATCCTCATCTGCTGAAAGTTACTATTCTAGGCCTGATTTTATATAGTTAAAATTTTATATAGTCCTTTTTTTCTCTATTTTTCAACCATGGCCAGTTATCTGTTTTTTGTTGAAACCTATCATCTGTATACTTTAAACATTTGCATTTTCATTTTATATAAGTTATATCTCAATAAAGTTGATTTTAAAAACTAAAACAGGCAATTCCCTGGTTGCCCAGTGGTTAGGATTCTGGGCTTTCACTGCTATGGCCCAGCTTCAGTCCCTGGTCTGGGAACTGAGATCCCATAAGCTATGTGGCATGGCCAAAACTACCACCACCCCCCTAAAAAAAAAAGAAAAAACTGGAAAAATTCTGTCACTTGCAGCAGTGTATATAACATTCATGTATGAAGCTCCAATACTTTGGTCACCTGATGCAAAGAACCGACTCATTGGAAAAGACCCTGATGTGGGGAAAGATTGAAAACAAAAGGAGAAGGGGGCAGCAGAGGACAAGATGGTTATACAGCTGACTCAGTGGACATGAATCACTGACTCAGCGGACATGAATCACTGGCTCAGTGGACGTGAATTCGAGCAAACTCCCGGAGAGAGCGGAGGACACCATAGCCTGACATGCTACAGTCCGTGGGGTCACAAAGAGTCGGATACGACTTAGTGACTGAACAACAGCAACAGGTTAAAGGCTGATGATAAAAGCAACACCCAGATGCCCACCTGTCAGCTCAAACCGTGCACCATTACCTTTGAAGCCCCTTGGCTGCTTCACTGTGTCAATCAGTTTCGTTTCTTCCTAGCTTTGCCACACATGCAGTATAGTCAGTATAGTCTTGGCTGCCTCTGAATGTCACATAAACAGAATCATCCTGAATGTGTGCTTCTGTGACTTGCTGTTTCTGCTCATCTTTGTGAACATTTACCTATGCTTGTGTGCATGGCGCTTATTACCTTTTACTACAGAATAGTGGGGCTTCCCTAGTGACTCAGATTGCAGAGAATCTGCCTGCAACACAGGAGACCTGGGTTTGATCCCAGCATCAAGAAGATCCCCTGGAAAAGGAAATGGCAACCCACTTCAGTATTCTTGCCCGGAAAATTCCATGGACACGGAAGCCTGGTGGCCCATAGTCCATGGGGTCACAAAGAGTTGGACACTACTGAGCGACTAACACTTTCACTGAATAGTGTTACTTTCTGGAATCTACCATTCTCTTGAGTTCATACGGGCTGTTTGCAGTCTGGGGCTTTTCTGAACAATGCTGCTCTGAATATTTTTGGTTTTGTATTGGCAAGGGATCATGCTGGGATGGAACCACTGGGTTGTGAGGTATACTGGGTTGTGAGGTATGGGCATGTTCAACTTGACTAGTTAATGCCAGCTGTTTCCAAAGTGGCTTATACTGACTTACCTTTCCACCAGCAGGCTAAGAATTCCTTTTTCTCTGCATCCTTGCTAACATCTATGATCACGTTCTAACACTTCTGCCCACTTGGATCTTTATAATAACAGCCAACACTTAATGCTCACATCAGCTGTGGCAGGCCCTGTTCTCAGCACTGTGTATGCATGATCTCATTTCATCCTCAAGAGAGCCCTAGCTGTTATGAATGTATTGTCATTTGTGAACAAGAGAGCAAGTCTTTGTCTTTCCCCTCCCCTTCTGTCTGAGCCTGGTGGCCACTCTCTGTGGCCATTTCACATGTTCCTTCTCCCATCCTGGGCAGGGCTGGGTCCCAGCACAGCCTTAGTCCCACCCAGAGCCTTTCCTCCTCAGGCTGTTACTCCCTGTCGGTCCGCCTCAGCCGCCCGGCCTCCTGGGACCGGATCAGACACTACAGGATCCAGCGCCTTGACAATGGTTGGCTGTACATCTCACCACGCCTCACCTTCCCCTCTCTCCTGGCTCTGGTGGACCATTACTCTGGTACGGCCGCCCCCCACCTCATGTGAGAGTAGATGGGGATTTGGGCTCTGGGGGCAGTCAGTCATCTCTTGGACACTTTACCTGCTGGAGAATATCCAGACAGAAGAGGGACCAGCCCTTTCACCACCCCAGTCCCTGTGCCAAGAGACGCAGCCTGGGAGCCCCGGCTTCATCTCACGCCGACAGAGCCACTCAGATGTCCTGTGGGTGTGTAGGCCAGTACCTCACCCACCACTGTGGTTCTGAGTCAAGGTCCCCCACGGCTGGCACGTTCTCTCTGCAGGAATTTGGCCCACAGCTGTTGTTACTGTGGAATTTAGTCAATTCTCAGCATCTTCTGGTGCCTATCCTGTAACAGCAGTGTCAGAGGCAGAGAGGAAAGACCACTGCTGAGAAAACTATCAGGGGGTTTCTGGACAGCTATTCCAGGGAGCGGATACTGACTGAACAAGTGGAGACTGATCATTCCTTAGCTTTCTTCTTTCCAAAGCACTTTCCTAATCAGAAAACTGGGGCTCAAAGAGGTCCCTCAACTTACCCAAAATCACACAGTAAAATTAAGTCTCCCCAGTTAGCCCAGAATCTTTTACTGCATCTCAGCTTCCAGATGAACAGTTTGGGGCTCCCAATGCCACCAGCCAAGTGTGGAAGGCTGTCAGGGTGAGGGTGGTTGGCTGGGGAGGGAAGTGGGGCTGGAGTCGACCAGGTCAAAGATCTAGGTCTCTTCCTCAGAACTGGCAGATGACATCTGCTGCCTCCTCAAGGAACCCTGTGCCCTGCGGAGGGCTGGCTCACTCCCTGGCAAGGCCATACCCCCACCTGTGACTGTGCAGGCGACACCACTCAACTGGAAAGAGCTGGACAGGTGAGGGGCCCCTGGAATGGGAAGGTGGAGCAAAGAGTTAGAAGGACCCACCCCTGGGAACCTGGACTGGGGGTGTCACCTTCAGGGACACCTGGGAGCCACTGAGCATTGTCTGAACTCAGAGGCCAGCCCGGGCTCAGCGGGTCTGCTGGGGGGACCAGCAGGGACGCCAAAGCAGGCATGGATACAGGGCATGCCTGGACACCAAGGTGGCCAGGGTGGATGGGCAGACAAGATGGGATACAACAGAGTACCAGCCCTGAGTGAGGTCAAGCAGGGGTCTGATGTGACAGGGAACAGGGAACCAGGGGGTTTCCAGCAGGTTCTGAGAGCAGGGACTGTGTGGCAGGGGCGGGGAGGAGGCTGAGGCCCCCGACTCAGCTCTGTCCCCTCTCCACAGCTCCCTCCTGTTCTCTGAGGCATCTGCCACAGGGGAGGAGTCCCTCCTCAGTGAGGGGCTCCGGGAGGCCCTGAACTCCTACATCAGCCTGACTGACGACACCTCCTTGGACGAGGCCAAGGCCGAAAGCAGACGGCGAAAAGGGAACCAGGGCTGCAGCGCCTAGAGCCCCATCTCAGCTCAGCCTGAGCGAGCACCCCAGAGGCAAGGCTGCACGGAGGGGAAGGGAGGTTTGGGACACAGAAGCACATCCAGGGTCCCACCAGTATCCTCTGGTCCTTCCCCTCTTAGCCCTAAGAAGTCACTTAACCTCCTCCCAGTGTGATGACGTGGCCTACAACCTCTAGTTCAAGTCTAGAGCAGTTGAGAACGGGGCCAGGACTCCAAAATGAGACCAGATGTCCTCTGGGGTCTGACCCAGTCAGTTTCTGAGTTTGGGATCTCCAGTGTCATCTCCTTCTGCCTGTCGAGAGTCATTCTCCATCCCACAACTCCTCCCACAAGTTAGAAAACCTCCATCAGCATCAGGGCGGAAAAAGTAACCATTTAAAGAAAACTGACCAGTCTCACTCAGAATGCTACCACACCTCTGAAGGTAGGACTGCGGCCTGGAAGGAACAGGAAAGCAGAGGGGATGGGTGGCTTAAACAGCAGCAGAACCTGGGCTGGCCGGCTCCCACCTGACCGCCACGCCAAGAGCAAGACCTCTGACAGTCCAGGTCCTCCACATCCCCGTTAAGCCCCTTCTCTGGACAGTCCTAGCTCTCAGGTTTCTTTCATTGTGTAACTCATCCTTTGAACCTGGCTACGCTTTTCTAGCTGTAGCAGCCTTGCCACCTTGTGGCCAAATACAAAACGACACCATCTGAGCCCAGCACACTGCAACAAGGTTACAGTCACATTCCCTGGGTGGGGGCATCAGAGGGTGGTAAGCCCTCTCTCCACAAAGTCAAGGCCACCGCCTGTACCAACTCCAGTCCTCCATTTCCCTGCTGCCCATGAAAGGAAAGGGGCCTGGCTGAAGCTGCTAAGTGAGCAGAGAGAAGAGGGAAGAAGGAAGGGGAGGGGAGGCCACCGCCTCTATTGCCCTACTGGGTTCTGAAGCTAGAGTGGAGGTGGGAAAGGCTTTACCAGTATCATCAACAGGGTCTCAATTAAAGATCTGATTTATTCAAGTATCTGAAAACATTCTACAATGAAAACCATTATCAGATGCTGCTTGTACTGCGCTATGGACCATGCACATACTGCCGTACTGTTTTCAGAAGACTTAAAATGCCCATGATTGGTAGTTTAAAAACTGTACACCTGATGGAGAAGGAAGACAATTTAATGTTTCATCCAGATCCAGAGGTGCAGCAAATTAAAGGACAGCTCCAAACTGGCAAGCAGGTATCTCATGATGGTCTCCAAGAAGAAACAGTTGGCGATGGACAGTTCAAAAGTGCTTCTCCAAAAGGTGGATGGTTCTTTAAAAAGTTTCAGGTCGCAACCCTTGCAGAAGACACTGACGCCCAACACACTGATTCTCGGTCCAGGAAACATGGGTCTTCCGGGTTCCACGTGGCTGGGGAGCCCCTACCAATCATGCTTCTGTGCTGTGACTAAGGGGTCTCTGGACCGGACAGGGAGCAGGCGGGGGCCGTGCACCGTCAGTCATAGTGGATGGCAGTGTAGAAGATGATCCAGATGACCTAGAGAGGAAAGAAGCAATGTTTACAGGTCCCTTCACCGACAGAGTCAACACAGGCTCCTACTCCACCAAACAAAAGCGTCCTAACAAAGTGAGCACAGTGGACTTCCTGGGGGCAAGCCAATGCACAAGCTGCTTGGGGGCTTACATAATTTCACTGAAAACAAGATGTCTCCAGTAGAACCTAGGACCACCTTGCTGTGCTCCCAGAGGACCCTGGACAAGTCTCTCCTCCTGCCAAACAGTGCGAGGGCTTAGAGTTACAGATGTGGAAATGATGGAGGTAAAGCAAATTGTACTGCTAGTAAGTGTAACTCATGTCATACCCTGTCAGCTTCATATCAGAGCAGAGGTTCTCAAACCTGACTGTCCTTGGCAATCTTCTAGAATCTTTAAAAACATAGATGCCCAGGTGCCACCTCCCAGAGATTCTGACTTCATCAGTCTGGGCTAGGGTTTATGACTTTTAATATATAACTTTGAGATCTAATTCATTGTTCATGAAGTTTACCCCTTTAAAGTATATACAATTCAGAGGTTTTTCATATATTCGGAGTTATGAAAACATTTTAGAGCATTTTCATTACCCTGCAAACAAAACCTATTCCCGTTAATAGTTACTTCCCGTTTCCCTTCCCACCCCTGTCCTAACAACCACTAATCTACTTTTTATCCATATGGGTTTGCCTCTTCTGAACATTTCACATAAACAGAATCACAACATGTGGCCTTTCGTGTCTGCATTTTTTCCACCTGGAATCATGTTTTCAAGGCCCACCCATGTTGGAGCCTGTACCAGTACTTCAGTCATCTTTAGGGCCGAGTATTTCTACTATATGGGTATACGGCATTTTATCCAGCCATTCGACAGGTGATGGCAAATGCAAAAAATTTCCATTTGGAGACTATTATGAATATATGTGTTAAATGTTTCCCAGTTTTCAATATGCAGCCAGAGTTGAGAATTAGATGCAGAAGTTGACAAAGAGCCCTGCATTCACTCACCACAGGGAGACTACAGAGTGCCGCACCCCACATCTTATGAGACATTAACTCAAGAAAGGCCCTCCAGCCTCAGGAGTCTTGAAAAAACAGTACGCAAATCACACAATGTAACTATCAAAGGGCTCCCCTTGAATAACTGAGAGCTCTAGGAAATGACAAGCCTTGCTGTGAAATTCTCAGTTACACATACCATGAACAAGGCAAACGATGTCATAAACCCTTCTTTCGTGAGCTCCCACGTGCCGCCATATTCTTCCTCGTCTATCTGCAGGTAGTTGCTGAAGTACAGGTACAGGACGCCCGCGTTGATCAGGCAGAACCTGGAGCAAGGGAGGACAAGCACCAAATGAGCTGTAGGCGTGGAGGACCCAGAACTCCCACCAACAGTGTCCAGCTCTGTCAGGGCACTGGCAGCTGCAGTTAACCGTGTCATGGGGGCAAATGAAGTGATCCATGAAAACACACCTAGCTCCTCAGTGGAGCTGCCCACGTGGTTGTGTCAGAGAAAAAAAACCTCTTTTTAGTTGATCGGCAAGCATATGTAAGTTCTCCAAGCCCCCTTGAAGACAGACAGAAGGCTGCTGAACAACCCCAAATAAGACCAGTTCCTGACGGCCTCCAGGTAGTTGCAGCTCAGGAAGGGGGGTGGCCATGGAAAAAACCCATGTGAAGCTGCTGCTTCACGGCCTAGTCAGGCAAGCAAGGGCATGGTAAAGCAGCCCCTGCATAACCCCCAACGGGAGACAATTTCTGAGTGTTCACTGGCGGCTACTGCACTCGATGCAGAGGTGAACATGGCAGTGCCAGCCGTCAGCTCACCATCTATGAGGGGGGCAAAAACAACAGTCAGAGTGGATTGAAACCAGAGGGTTCAGAAAGGTCTCTGACCCCCATCACATATGATGTAACGGATGCAGGAATCGGAATACTGAGACTAGAAACACAGCACTGTGCCCCACTGATCTCTCGGTCCTGTGGCTGTGTAAAAGTTATATTCATGAAGTGACCAGAACTTCCTTTATGATCTTTCCTCTTACAGCGCCTAATCTTAGGGGGACTATATGCCTTAGGCCACACCCCTCTGAAGGCTGCAGTGGAAAATGTAAAGAGAACAGGTGCCTCCTGGCGGATGAAGTGTGAACTGCTGCAGGGCGTGGTAGGGCAGTGTGATGACAGGAGTATAAATCCTTGTGCAAGGTGGGGAGGGGGTGTGCTACAGACCTAAGGCTGTCTGAGCAAGGTGAGGCTGAGGCAGGGTGTGAGTAGTCAGTGTGGGCTTTCTCAGGCCAGAAAGAATAAGAGTTGGGAGATCGGTTTAGACCTGTTTCAGGACATCAGTACAAATAAAGTTTGAGGACAGGGAGTGGGAAAATGGCTGAATGGGGAGGCAAGAAGCCCCGAAGGCTTCAAGTCTAAGTGCTTGGGAGAACCATGGGTCCAGCAACAGAAGCAGGGAGTCAGGGAGAACAGACGGTTTTTCTTGTATATCACACAAACTACAGTCCCTGGCTTAGCTATGTCATGGCCACACTCTTACCTGCTACTAGAAGTCTGGGGACCCAGCCAATCTGGCCACATCCCTCTGACAGGAGTTTCATTTTGGACAGGCTGAGTTAGTGGCTCTAGACAGAGCCTACTAATGGGACTTAGAAATGTCACTGGGGCTCAGCTACTAAGCTCATTTAGAGTCTCCTACTGTAAAAGTGGTTGCTTAATGAGATGATAAAGGGAAATACAAGTGAAAGAGACAAAGGATGACAGGGAGAGAGAAAATGGCTGACATTGGGCCTGCCTGCCAAGGTTCACACACTAAGTAGAAAGTGAAGTCACAGCATTTAAATGTCTGGTGGTCAAGGGGGAGGGGTCAGGAAAGGACTGGAAGTCTCCACACTGAGATTTAAGGATGGGCATCCATTCTATACTGTAAACAGAACCACACACCAAATGTATGGGCAAAGACAAGCATGCTGGATTGGGGTGGGGGGCAGGGGGCTGTGTGCGTGTGAGTTGCTCAGCTGTGTCTGACTCTTTGCGACACCATGGACTGTAGCCTGCCAGGCTCCTCTGTCCATGGGAGTCTTCAGGTAGGAATATTAGCGTGGGTTACCATTTCCCTCTCCAGGGGATCTTCCCGATTCAGGGATGCATCTCCTGCATTGGCAGGCGGGTTCCTTACCACTGAGCCACCAGGGAACCCTGACTAGCGTGAGTCTTTGCTGTATTATTCCCAGATTGGGTGACTTCAGAGAAACCCCTCAGGGCTCCTGCAAGACGGAGACAGGTGCAGGGGGTTCGAACCACTGTTACCCTCTCCTAGAAAAGTGATCTGGGGAAGACAGGAGACTACTTTTTTTTGGCTTTTAGATTGCCTTCTGCCATCTCTGGCCATTTTCCTGGTATCTGCCTTTTTTTCTCACAGGAAGCTCAAATGGGGTGACCAACATTCTAAAAATGTGGTATGTATCTTCATAGCACTTCCACCCTGAGAAGACCTCTACGAACCCCAGGTCCTGCCTGCATCTCATCCTCCTCAATGAGTCCTCATCAAATGTCCACTCTGTCAAAAGTGAGTTGGAGGATAAAGCCTATGGTTTCCTTGGACAAACAGTTTGCTCAGCATCATAAATCAAAAACCTCTTTAGCTGGGAGAGAGGACTATACATTCGTTTTCGGTTACCTTCTGAGAAAACAGCCAACTCAAATGAGTTTGAAATGCTTTCATACTTTTCACCCCAGAGTAAGGAAATAAGACATGTGATCACAGTTAACACATCTATGTGGTTTTCCAATGTTGAGTACTGACAGTTTGTATTCCCTGTGTGAAAAGAGAAAAGGCCAGAGGCTTGCCTGTCCATTTCTACCATAACTTGCCCACGACTCCCATCTTAAGACAATTCCCACAAATCTTTTTAAATCAACCTGGTGGGCATGCAATGACTTCTTAACAAGTTGAGTGATGACCAGGGGCTGGTGTCAAATGCTGCCACTGGCCACAGGTGCACAACAAAGGAAGAAGGACCCGACCTCCTATTTTTTCACTGCCTTTAAAATGTACGGACCTGGGGCTTCCATGGCAGTCCAGTGGTTAAGTGCTTCCACTGCAGGGGACATGAGTTTGATCCCTGGTCTGGAAACTAAGATTCTGCATGCCATGTGGCAAGGCCGAAAAAAAAAAAAAAATGTAGGGACCTAAAACAACTTCTGCCAAAGCCAAGATTCAGGACATCCAGCACAGTGCACAAGGAAGTGATCATCAGGTACAGGAGCTCTTCCACCTCCCAAACTTCCCTAGACAACAGAGGTCATGTCAGAACTAGATTCCTGTTACCAACAGGCAATATAGCAACCTCTTGCATGAGGTCACTATGGACCCATGAATGAATAAACTAACCCAGATCTTCATAAAGGTAACATGCCTGACTCAAGACGTTCCCAGGCCTGCTGAACTGAGGAGTGCTGCATCAGACCCAGGAGGGCCATCATGGGGCCAGTTTTTTGCTTTAGTCATTACACACACACACAGAAACTTAAAAAGACCAAAAAAAAACCCAAGACTTACCCTGCTATTCCCAAGAAACCTCGCAATGGTAACACTCCCCAAATGACACCTAGGACCACAGCAATGATCTGTCGGAACCAGTAGATCACATCTAAAAATTCATCCTGTAGAAAAAAGAGAGAATGTATGCATTATCTGGAGGGAGTACTACAAGAGAACCTCTTGTAACAGGTGAGGAACAGAAAAGCTTTCTGCTAAACTCATCTTCCAGAGAAATTCCCCCCCAAAGCAATGGTATTTGGTTCTCCAATCTCTGTATCTTCTTCTTATACTAAATTGTGGGTTAAAAAAATAATATATATTTACTTATCTTGGGACTTCCCTGGTGGCTCAGACGGTAAAGAATTCGCCTGTAAAGCAGGAGGTGCAAGAGACGTGGGTTTGATCCCTGGGTCGGGAAGATCCCCTGGAGAAGCAAATCACAACCCACTCCAGTATTCTTGCCTGGGAAGTCCCATGGATAGAGGAGCCTGGTGGGCTCCAGTCCATGAGGTCAGAGTCAGAGAGTCTCTTGTAACAGGTGAGGAACATAAAAGTTTTCTGCTAAACTCATCTTCCAGAGAAAATTTCCCCCAAGACAATGGTATTTGGTTCTCGAATTTCCACATCTTCTTGTACTAAATTGTGGTTTAAAAAAAAATGATATATTTACTTAAGAGATGGCTTCCAGGGTGTTGTGCTCTAGATTAAAATTTTAGACTCATTTACTTTTTTTTTTTCAGAAGCTACAAAAATGAAATCACTGTGACAGTAACTGAGCTACTGGCCAGTTAAATGACCTGGGGATACCTAGACAGACTAACCACAGGCGGAAGGGCTGACTGTGAACCAATTCACTACCACTTCCCCACACAAGGAATTCTGAGTAAGTCACAAAGGAGAGGCTGCATTAGAAACAAAAGTGAAGAAGGTGCCAGCACATCTAATTTTCATACAAGAACATGGAAGATTCAGGCTTCTGACCTTCCCTGGACTGCAGAAACCAGTCCTTACACAAAGAAAGTAAGACATGACACAGCAAATCAGAAAGGTTTTACAACAGCTGGGCAGGACAAGGGCACTTTCAGGAAGTACCTCCCATTCACCCCCGCCCCCTTACATGAACCCCAGGAAAACCTATTTCATCACTCCAAAAAAAAAAAAAAAAAACCAAGGGAAAGATTGCAGATCTAACAATCTTTTCAGGCCAACTGGAATCAAGCTATTGGCAATAGTTCCTTCCCCATCATGGAGCAGAGGTGGGGAAGTGCTCACATTTATATCTTCTGAATGCATGTGACCAGTAAGGACATCTTGAAGTTCCCCAACCATTCCTCACACACATTTGGTGGTCTCTCCCCGACCCCTACTCCCCACCACACCGCATGCACAAACGCTCACCCCTGAAAGGCGGTCTCAGTCTCCCCTCTTAACTCTCACACTTATTAGGGTATTCAGTTTTCTCATTCGACAGGAAAGCAATGGTAGCTCACCTTTAGTGAGCCTCACTATGTGCTAAGCACTTTAACGCAGCAGGTACCCCACGTCGGAGTTTTTCTGAGACTCAAGTGAGATGATACACAGAGAGAACCGGACACATAGTAAGTATTCCATAGAAGTCTGCTCCTGTTACTGCTCCTGCCAACGTCTCTGGTAGTTAATTCTACAACATCAGTCACTTACTCAAGATCCTGCTGGCACTAAAAGGCGGAGATAGAATCGAACTCAGCTCAGTCTTGCCGTTCAGGCACGCGACCTGCGTGCGAGGACAACTCCTCCGCCCCTCCTTGCGGGTTCCCGCGTGACCCGGGTGATTTCACCCTTCGACCAACTCTGTGATGAGCCCCGAGCCTGACAGCTGGACCCGCGCAGTTTGCCCCGACACCCCTGGGCCACCCTGAACACTCGGCCGGGCCCGGACCGGGGCAGGGGCAGGAGCTGGTTCGGGCCTGTCCTTTCGTCCCCGAGTCCCAGCCGGCTCCTCGAACGTGCGCCCCCGCTAGTCCCCACCGCACCTTGTCTTCCCAGGCAGCGTCGCTCCGCAGCACCTTGCTCCAGACAGAGACTTTGAGGGCCCCGTTGGCCAGCTGCGGCTGAGACGGCTCCTCCTTCCGCCGCCCGCCGCTCATCCTCCCGTCGCGCCGCCCGGGCCGGGCCTGGGGCGCGCGGGCCGATCTAAAAGGGGTCGGGGTCTGGGGTCGCGGGTCACGGAGCGGGGGTCTGCGGTGGCGGCGACAGCGACAGGCTCAGCAGATCGGTTCAGCGGCGCCCCTCCGGCAGCCTGCACTTGCCCAAACACCCGGGCTCTGTTGGCTCGGTAGAGACCAGGCGCGCGGAAGGCGGAGCCACGCAGCGCCGCGCGTCCTCCTCCCGCCGACGTGCACACGCAGCCAATCGGCAGTCGCGCAGCTGTCCGAGCGCAAGAACAGGCGCCGCTTCGGCGCAAGCGCACTATGCGCGGGGACGTGACGGCAAGTTTCTGCTGACCCCGCAGTAAGGTGAGAGGGAAGGGACAATCTTGGTAACGACGACGCCATGAGCGCGAGGAGGCGCAGCGGAAGCATAAGAACGATGTTACCGAGGAAAGCGAGGTTAAACGGGAGCTTCATCCAATCCGCCACAGCTTGTCCCTCGAGCAGAGGAGCAGAACACGGCCCTGCCTTACCCGAGGCGTCCTTTGGAGCCCAAGCCTTGCTCCCCGGGGCCCCCAAGTTGCCCCTCAGGGCTTAGCCCTTGCTTGTTTTCCCCTAACCTTGCAAAGTCCCTTAGGACCTTGTTCAGAAAGTTCATTGTTTTGTGTAGTAGTAACTTTAGTGTCTCTTCATGCCTAGCATCCTCTTTTGAGAGATGTGACCCCCGAGATACAAAGAGGGGAAATGATTTTTAAGGCTTTCAAGCGTGTTGGAACCAGCTGAGGACTCCTCAAGAGAGAAAGGTGGTGTCAGAATATCTGATATTTCATCCAGCGTGTCCTCGTCCTCGCTACGCGCTTGGTTAGTGGTTCACAAGTGTGCTTCTGGACCAGCAGCAGGTGAATTACCTGGGAATTTGATTAGAGATTCAAATTCTCAGATCCCACTCAGACCCATTGAATCAGAAACTCTAGGGTGGGGCCCATAGTCAGAGTTTCAGCCAGCCCGCCAGGTGGTGCCCTGAGCACACTGTACAAAGTAACAAGGCACCCTGGGTCCTGTGTGGTGGGTTTATAGAGGCAAAGTAACTTGCTCTGAACCACTCAGCTAGTACCTGGGTCTGTCTGATTTCAAATTCTGCACCCTGGGGAGTTTCCTGGAGGTCCAGTGGTTAGAACTCGATATGCTTTCTCTCCCATGGAATCTGGTTCAATCCCTGATATCGGAACAAAGATCCCACAAACCAGAGGAGCGACCAGGCGGCCAAGAAACAAAACAAAAACCTGCAGTTTTTTTTGTTGTAACGTATATCAGAACGGCATTCCTTTTTTATTGCCAAATACTATTCCAGTCTGTCGACGTATTACGTATTGTTTATCCATTCATCCTTAAAAAAAATTTTTTTGACCCCACCCCCATCATGTAGGATCTTCGTTCCTCCACCAGAGATGTTTCCCCAGCCTCCTGCATTGGAAGGAGGAATCTTAACCACTGGACTGTGGGGGAAGTCCCTTTTTATTTACTGTTGTTGTTTTTTATAATGTAGTGTTGTTTCTGCCATACAACAAAGCAAATCAGCCATAATTACATATATTCCCTCCGTCCTGAGCTTCTGACCTCTAGGTCATCACAGAACACCAGACTCGTCTCCCTGTGTTAAACAGCAACTTCTCACCAGCTAGCCATCTTCCACTTGATGGTGTGTATTTGTTGTTGCTACTTTCTCCATTTGTCCCACTCTCTCCCTCCCCCTATTTTTATTTATTTACCTGGCTGCCCTGGGTCTTAATTGCAGCAGATGGGATCCTCCTTGTGTCATGCAGGATGTTTCCTCTCAGCACAGAACTTTTTTTTCATCTGCACTGTTAACCTTAAATATAGCAGCAATAGGGTCAGAACATCCTTTGCTTACCTGTCAATATTCATGTGTGGTTCTCCACCTTAGGTGAACAATGCAATCTCCTAGGAAGCTTTTTCAGACTACCATAACTGTTGTCTTCTACCACAACCCAGTCCCAAGATTGTGTTTCAGTAGGTTGAGGGGGGCTGGACCCCAAAGATGATACACACTGCAACAGACATTACTTTGTCCACACCTGGTGGGATGGCCATATACCTGACATGGGTGTACACCTTTCGTCCTAACTTTCACATTATCAGCCCTCCCTCCTCTGAACCAGCTTCCCTCCCCTATGCAAACCTAGAGTAAAGCCTAACCAGCTCACTCCAGTTTGGACATGCATCACTGATATAAACCTATTTTACAGACTCCCTGATGGCATGCAGTGCTGGAGATAGATCATTCTATCACAGAATGTTGGAAGAATACCTGGCCTGGAGTCAGAGACAGAAAAAGTAAGTTTTTAGCATGCTGGGTCTAGTGGCAGAGGATTGTAATGGGGAATCTGATCTGGGCTGTTAGGGATCGGAACTCAGAGGGAAGAGTAGGAGTTAAGAGGAAGAGGGAGGGGAAAGGAGGAGAGTATTCCAGGAGATGAAACCACATCTGCTATTGGTGAGGAATAAAGCCACAAGTTAGGGAAGGAAGGGGAGACACGTGCTGAATAACCTTCTTCCAGTTTTATTGAAAAATGATGTGCATCACTGTGTAAGTTTAAGGTCCACGGCATGATGGTTTGATTTACGTATATTTTGAGGTGTTTACCAGAGTAGGATCGGTTAACACCCACCTTCTGAGATAGATACAATAAAGAGAAAAGAAAGAAGAATATGAAAAAGGAAAAATAAAATCTACTGTGATGAGAACTCTTAGGATTTACTCTTTTTTTTAATGTTAAAAATTATTTATGTATTTATTTTTGGCTGCACTGGGTCTCCATTGCTGAGCTCAGGCTTTCTCTAATTGCAGCAAGTGGGAGCAACTCTCTAGTTGTAGTGCATGGGCTTCTTATTGAGGTAGCTTCTCTTGTTCCACAGCATGGGCTCTAGGGCCACGTGGGCTCAGCAGTTGTGGCACTTGGGCTTAGTTGCCAGGCAGGTAGAATCTTCCTGAACCTGTTTCCCCTGCATTGGTGGATTTTTAACCACTGGCCCACCAGAAAAATCCAAACTTTCACCATTTTTCAGTGCGTAGCTCTCTGACCCAGTGCAGTACATTTGCTGGTGGTCGCATCCATTTTCAGAACACTTTCATCATACAAAACTGAACCTCAGTGCTCGTTAAACTGTTAACCCCCCACTCTCCCTTCCCCTCAGCAGCTGGCAATTACCATTCTACTTTCTGTCTCTGAATTTGACTGAGTTCCTCATTAACAGTGTAATTGCACACATTTGTCTTTTTCTACTCACTTATTTCACTTAGCAGTACATCTTCAAGGTTCATCTATGTCATAGCACGTCGGCACTTCCTTCTTTTGTAAGGTTGAAGAATAACTTCCTTAAATGTCCACAGTGTATGTATTCTGTTTATCCATTTATCTATTAAGGGACAGTTGGGCTGCTTCCACCTTTTTGCTATTGTGAATAATACTACAATGAATAAGTGTACAAAACATCTGTTCATTTCTCTGCTTTCAATTCTTCTGGGTATACTCAGAGTGGAAATTGCTGAATCATATCATACTGCCTTTAATTTTTTGAAGTATTGCCATACTATTTTCCATTCCCACCAAGAATAGACAAGAGTTCCAGTTTCTCTACATTCTCATCAACAGTTGTTTTTTGTTTTTTTTAAACAGTCAACCTAATGAGTGTAAATGAGTGTAAAGTGGCATCTCATTGTGTTTTGATTTGCATTTCTCTAGTGATTAGTGATGTCAAGCATCTTTTCACTTGCTTGCTGACCATCTGTTTATCTCTTGGAGAAATGTCCATTCCAAAACTTTGCCTATTTTTGAGTCTAGTCTTTTGGGTTTTTGTTGTTGAGTTCTAGGGGTTTTATGTATAGACTAGATAGTAATCCCTTATATGTAATTTGCAAACACCTTCTCCCATTCTATAGGTTGCCTTCTTACTTTGTTGGTCATGTCCTTTTTGGGGGGAGTGGGGCAGATTATGTGACATATAATCAAAACCTTTGTCAAGTGCTGAGTACCAGGTCAATAAAACTTTTATTGTAATGTTTGCACTATGTCATCAGGGAAATAAAACAAGAAGTATCCTTTAATAAACAAATTTTTAAATTTTAATAAAGTGCGATTTGTCTAATTTTTTGATTGTTGTTCCCTGTGCCTTTGGTGTTACGTTCAAGAAATAATTTTCAGTCCTATGTCATCAAGTTTTTCCATGTTCTCTTTTATAGTTTTAGCTTTTACGTTTAGGTCTTTGGTCTATTTTGAGTTAATTTTTAGTGTTAGGTAAAGGTCCACCTTTATTCTTTTTTTTTTTTTTCCATTTATTTTTATTAGTTGGAGGCTAATTACAATATTGTAGTGGTTTTTGTCATACATTGACATGAATCAGCCATGGATTTACATGTATTCCCCATCCCGATCCCCCCTCCCACCTCCTTCTCTACCCAATCATTCTACTAACACATATATATGGAATTTAGAAAGATGGTAATGATAACCCTATATGCAAAACAGAAAAAGAGACACAGATGTACAGAACAGACTTTTGGACTCTGTGGGAGAAGGCGAGGGTGGGATCTTTCGAGAGATCAGCATTGAAACATGTATATTATCTAGGGTGAAACAGATCACCAGCCCAGGTTGGATGCAACTTTATTCTTTTACATGTAGATATCCAGTTTTACCAGCACCATTTGTTAAAGACTGTCCTTTTACCATTGAATGGTTTTGGCATCATCATTTGACCATATATGCGAGAGTTTATATCAGGGCTGTCTACTTTATTCCATTGGTCTGTCTGTCTGTCTTTATGCCAGTGCCACTCTTTTGATTACTATAGCTTTGTTAAGCTTTGAAATCAGGAAGTGTGAGTCCTCCAACTTTGTTCTTATTTTTCAAATTGTTTCACTTATTGGATATCCCTAGAGATTCCATAAGAATTTTAGAATGAATTTTTCTATTTCTGCCAAAAAAAAAAGTCATTGGGATTTTGATGGAGAATGCAGTGATTCTGTAGATTGCTTTGTAGTAACAGTCAAGTCTTCTAATCCATGAGTATGAAATGTTTTTCCGTTTATTTGTATATTCTTTAATTTCATTCAGTGATGTTTTGTAGCTTTTTGACATGTAAGTCTTTCACTTACTTGGCTAATTCCTAAGTAGTTTATTCTTTTTGATGCTATTGTAAGTGGAATTATTTTCTTAATTTACTTTTTGGATTTTAAAAGTAATTTTTATTTATTTATGGCTGTGCTGGGTCTTCATTGCTGTGCAGACTTTTCTCTAGTTGCAGCGAGCAGGTTTCCCATTGCGGTGGCTTCTCTTGTTGCAGAGCACCAGCTCTAGGGCACAGGCTCAGTAGTTGTGGCACACAGGCTTAGTAGCTCTGTGGCATGCAGAACCTTCCTAGAGCAGGGATGGAACCTGCGTCTCCTGCATTGGCAGGCAGATTCTTTACCACTGAGCCACCTGGGAAGCCCCTCGTTTTCGGATATCTCATTGAAGAGAAATAGCTGATTTTTGTATCTTATAGCAAGCATTGCTGAATCCATGTATTAGTTTAACAGTTTTTCTGTGTGTAGAATCTTTAGGGTTTTCTACATATTGATCATACCATGTGCAGAGATAACTATTTCTTCCCCCTAAGAAGAGTTCATTTTTTATAGGTCATATTGTATCATATTTTGAAGCTCTGATTGGAACCCCAAGATCCGCTACATTTATCTTTACGGGGGCGGAGGACAGTGTCACAGAAAGTTTTATTTGGAAAGCTGCTTAGATCCTGCAGTCCAGCCCAAGGTCCCTTGGCTGTTAGAGGTCCAGCAGGCATCTTAAACCTCATCTGTGTCCCTCCGCTTGTCTTCCTGTACTGTGCTTAGTCTTTCAGTCGTGTCTGACTCTTTGTGAACTATGGACTGTAGCCCGCCAGGCTCCTCTATCCATGGGGATTCTCCAGGCAAGAACACTGGAGTGGGTTGCCATGCCCTCCTCCAGGGGATCTTCCCAACTGAAGGATTGAACCCAGGTCTTCCGCATTGCAGGCAGATTCTTTACTGTCTGAGCCACCGTGGAAGCCCAAGGATACTGCAGTGGGTAGCCTGTCCATTCTCCACAGGATCTTTCCAGCCCAGGCATATGGAAGCCGGGTCTCCTGCATTATAGGATTCTTAACCTGCTGAGCTACCAGGGAAGCCCCATAGCCTTCTAGGAACAGAAAAAGCCAAGCTGGCAGTGTGGAAGGTCCTCACCTAGAAGGCATTCATGGCACTGACACTGGTTCCCTTTCTTCCTTTCACCCAACGCTTTCCTTATCTTAGGAAGTGGGGAATTTGGCTGAAACCCAGTGGATCCATCTGGTTAAAATAAACGTCTTGGGTGGTCTAAGATGGAAAAGAACTTGAAGAGTCAGATTTGGAAGGAGAAATTTTGCCTTTGTTAAGTTGGGGGTTTTTTTTAGCACCAGTTAAACATGTCACTCTTGGGACCGAGGGTGTTCTCCCAGTTGAATGCCCCTTTACCACTGCCAGCTGCTTGTAGCAGGGTTTGGAGGAAGGTGTGCTCTGAGGGGCAAGATTGTGGCCTCAGAGAGAAACAGACGGAATCACAGAAACCCGGTGCCGTGGTGGGGGAAAAACCAAGGAGCTGTGAAGAGAGCACTGGTTGTGAACTAGAGGCCTGAGTTTCTTCTCTTTGCCTAAGAAATATTCTACTAGCATTATTGAGCCCTTGCATGTGTGCGGGCTAAATTGCTTCACTGTGTCTGCCTCTTTGCAACCCTACGGAACTGGAGCCTGCCAAGCTCCCCTGTCCATGGGATTCTCCAGGCAATACTGGAGCAGGCTGCCATGCCTTCCTCAGGGTGATCTTCCTAACCCAGGATCAAACCATGTCTCTTGTCTCCTGCATTGGCAGGCCGGTTCTTTCTTTACCACTAGTGCCACCTGGGAAGCCTGTTGAGCCCTTACCAGGTGCCAACTTGACTAATGTTTTACATAATTTGTTTTCTCCAAAAGCTGGCTGGGATCTTAGTCATTATACTCAACTCCTCTCCTGTAAACAGTGGTCCTTCCCTTAGAGTATGTGTTCCAAGATCTTCAGTGGGATATCCTAGGTATACTGTTTTTCCTATGTGTTCATAGCTATGATAGTTTAGTTTATGAATCAGGTACAGTAAGAGCATATCTGAATCGCCAGTGTCACTATTCTTGTGCTTTGGGGCCACTATTAAATAACATAAGGGTGACTTGAACACAAGCACAGAAGTACAGCCAACAGTGGGTCTGATAACCAAGCAGGCTCCTAAGTAACAGGTGGGGTGAGGAACCAACAGGATAAAGGGGTGATTCAGATTTCGGGCCTGGAGGGTGGGAGATTTCATTATGTTACTCAGAACAGCATGCAATTTAAAACTCATGAACTGTTTCTTTCTGGAATTTTCCAGTTGGTATTTTCAGACCAAGGTTGACCATGGGTAAATGAAAGTGTGGAAAGTAAAACTATGGGTAGGAGATTACTGTACCTTTACTTAAAATTTGTAGTGAATGTGGACTACTTATATAACGAAAATGACCATCTCAGGAAGGCTACACTTGACCTTCAGGCCACTATAGCTTTGAGAAGTCAAATGGTCTTAGGGACTACTTGGTGGTACCCTTCTTCTCACCTTATAACTTTGAAAGATGAGACGCTATCTTCCCAACTCAGCAGTTTCCTGGGGTAAATCAGAATCCTGATTATAAATGATGAGGTCCCTAGAGCAATAGCATGAGAATCTTCTGTGGCATCACTGAAGGGTGCAGACCCTGGATTCTCTGGGGGTAAGGTCTGGAGACTTGCACCTTTGTAAGCTCTCTTGATGCGTAAGGACTACTTCTCTGGGTCATCAGTCCCAGTCCTGCCACTTAGAAGCTGTGTGGTATTGGGCAAGTTACTTTAATTGTTCTGTATAACTCTCAGCCCTGTGCTGAGAAGCCAGATAAGGACAATAACAGATTATCCGATTTCATTCTCTGAATAGTATTACTGTTCTTTTTTATTGATGAGGAAACTGAAGCTTGAAGTGGTAGACCAAATTGCCTGTGGTCACAACAGCTAATTAAGTGACAGAGCCAGAACTTGTACCCAGGCTTCGACTACAGAGGAATGCTTTGGAAAACAGTAACACTGGTAGTAGTTTTGACTATTCCATCTCCCCCGAGCTAACATATAACACCAAGGCATACTTGGCCCCTCTCCTGTAGGAGCTTTCACATTTGCAGCTTCCAAACTAAAGTGTCCTTTTACAATCCAGAGTCCTACATTGTACCCTGAAGGTGTTGTCTCTCAGTCATGTCCGACTCTTTGCAACCTCATGGACTGTAGCCTGCCAGGCTCCTCTGTCCACGGGATTTCCCAGGCAAGAATACTGGGGTGGGTAGACATTTCCTTCTCTGGGGGAAATCTTCCTAACCCAGGGATCAAACCCGAGTCTCCTGCATTGCAAGCAGGTTCTTTACCACTGAGCCACCAGGGAAACCCGAATCCTTTTAGCATATTCTTATTCTGCCAAACCCCAGGGCTAAATGTCCAGTTTGAGGGATACTGACAGAGGGACGTGGGAAAACCAGGACCCCAGATAAATGGCTAAAAGAGCTGGGGCACTGTAATCTGGGGAACTTGAGCACGGAGGCTCCACTTCCAAATTCCTGACAACTGACCTGTGGTAGAGATTAGACGTCCTCCACCTAGGTACATCTAGGTATGCTGGGGAGAAATCAGGAAGAAGCCAATTTGGTTCAATGAGAGAAACTTCTAGTGCTTAGCTCAAACCATGTTAGATAGCTGGATACCAGCAGTGAACCATCCATTATTAGTTTACTTAAGAGAGGGGCTGACTTCAGGCTGACCTTAAAGCCAAGAGAGACTTGAATTCATACCCTGGTTTCACTCCACACTAGCTGTGTAAGTTTGGGCAAGTAACTTAACAAATCCCATTTCTTTACCTATAAGAAGGGCATCTCATTTTTTGGTGAATGTTAGATGTGTACAAGAGTTAATGTTTGGGCTGTAATTGCAATGAAGTAATTTCATTATAACAGAAATGCAATGCACAGCTAGTTTAAGCAAAAAGGGGAATTTACCAGCTTACATAATAGGGAATTTCAGAGATGGTACTGGTTTTAGACATGACTAGAGTGTCCATATATCATATCTGCTTCTTTCTGTGCTGACTTCACAGTCGTCACACTCCTTCCTCATTAGGAGAGGGGGAGGACAAAGCTGCCAGCTCCCTGTCTCCTTACCGCTTAACATCCCCAGAGTGTGACTTTTGACCCCAGGGAAGGCTGGTCCAGCTTGGGATACAGATGCTCCCTGCGCACTGTGATGAAAGGATATAGGACTTCCCTGATTGTCGAGTAATTAAGAACCCACTTGCCAATGCAGGGGACATGGGAATGATCCCTGGTCCGAGAAGACTCCGCATGCTGCAGGACACCCAAGCCTGTGGGTCACACACAACTCCAGAAGTCTGCATACTGCAACAAGAGAAGCCACTGCTCACTGCAACCAGAGAAAGCCCTCATGCAGCAATGAAGACCCAGCACAACCCAAAATAAATAAGTAATTAAAAAGAGGATACAGAATGCAGTTGGGGCCTAGGAAACAGAAACACAGAGTACATGACATGTATAAGCAGCTACTAGAGAGTGAAAGAGCTAAGGCAGAGTAAGAACTCAGCCACTGTCCCGTCTCCAGGCTGGGCCCAGGGTCACAGTGAATCATCTTTCTGCTTTGAAAAACAAAGACAAAAACAAAAAAACAACTTTATTTGACAAAAGACAAAAACAAGGTATTTACAGTAGTTTTTCGCTCAGATAATTCAACGGGATAACTGTGCTTCTCCTCCAGGCTTCTCTCACAACCAGACCAAGCAGAGCCTGCCCCACCCCCAGCCTCCCCATCATGTACAAGGGGGGATGCCAACCAGAATTCAGCAGCACGGCTCCCTCACCCCTTACGCCCTCTACTGCTCAGTGCACTGTGGGAAGGGAAAGTCCCCCCCACCCCCAGCCCAATACACTTCCAGAGTCCCCTGCTACCAGTGTCTTGCAACAGTCACGCCAGACCTGGGCTCACAGACACGGGGTGGGAAGGTAGGCCGGGCAAGCAGCAGCCTCCGCTAACCCTGAAGCTGCCATGTCCATTCTTCCCCAGTGGGGCCTCAGGAGGGTGAGGGTCCCTGATCCCCCTGGGACATGCAAGGAGGGGAGGCGGAAGAGAGAGCCTAGAAGACTCGCCTGCTAACAGAGAAAGAGCTCCTTCTCTTAAATAACCAATCCCCATTCCTACAGCAATGGGTGGGCCAAGCCACTCAGAAGTTGGGGAGCCTCCCTGAAGTCTTCAGGAAATCACCCCAGAAGGATAGAACACGTGTTGCTGCCTTTCTCCCGGCCAGGCCCACCCCATTCAGCCAACACCCAGGAACTGTGCTCCTGTGCCCAACCTGGCAACTTCAGGAAACTACAGGCTGAGTATCCTGACCTGTCTTTTGGCCCAGTAACAATGTTATTCATAACAAAAAATATTTCAGCTAATAACCTAGGATTAGTGTTTCTTAGGATATACTAGAAGATGGGGGTATATTGCTGTTGAATGCTATCAGCAATGAAACAGCAAAAAAAAAAAAGTGGGGAGGGGAAGGGAGGAGAATAAGACTTAACTGATCTTTCTCACTGTGAAGTTCAGGGCAGGGGCTTCTGCGGCTCCGATTTAAAGAAAGGTGCAAGAAAGAGACACTCACAGAGAACAGGCTTCATAACTGGCTTCTAGCCCCAGCCTCTCCCAAGGCAGGTCCACAGGCAGCGGGGGGCACCAGCCCACGCTTCCTGTGGGAATAGTCTCCGGCCACCATCATGGGAAAAGCTGCCCACGTAAGGGCTTTCGAACCAGTAGATGGCTCACTTCTCTCCAAGCAGGAGCTACAGGGAACTTTTTGACATTCTGGCCCCACTAAGCCAAGTTCCTAGAAGGAATTCAAAACCCAGGCCATGGGGTGAAGCTTTCAATAAAGGAGAAAAGATTAAAGAGGGAAATAAAAAAAAAAAAACCACCCCACTGCCTCAGTCTAGCTTACCTCCCCTACCCCCACCCTCACCATACAGTACAAACAAAAACAAACCAAAAAAAAAACAAAAAAAACACACCTGTTTTTATCCTCCTCCTCTGCTCTGCACGTAGAAGGTTTGGTCAGATTCTCTGTTGGACCCTCTCTGGTGTGGCTTGATCCCCTTCTGCACATGACGCAGAAAAGCCAAAGCCCATAAAAGTGTTTCTGCTTTTTTTTTTGGGGGGGGGGGGGAGGGAACCAAACCAACAACAAAACAACCATTTGGAAATTTGCAGAGATTTAGATGGTCCCCCAAATGAAAACACTCCTTCCTTGTAAAACAATCCCCAGCTGCAGTGGTGAACTAGTCCCAGCTCATCAGGCAATGCACTCTCATTCCCCACACCGGGGCTAACTATGCCTGTTCATGCAAACCACAGCAAAGAGGGAAAAATAAACACAAAGTTTGGCAAAAACCTAAACATCCAACTGGACTCGGTTCTGTTACATCTGATCAGTACCTCTTTTCTTTTGTTCACACTTATGAACCTGGAATGTCCACACTTGGCTTAACAAAGAGAGGCCCTGTTAGGGGCAACTTGGACCCAGCACGGGTCTGAACGAGGCCAGTTTCCCGTGCCCAGCCCAGGAAAGCAGGCTGCAACAAAGGCGTCCTGGGGATTCTCTGAAGCAGCAGCAGCAGCAGCAGCACCACGCCTGTCTCCCAGGTCTTGGTCTCGTCCCGGAGCAGGCCTAGAGAAACGGCAGAGTCAGCAGAGAGGTCCCGTCACAGCGCAGCGACACCGCCTGGTGTCTTCCTGCTGAAGACCTCCGGACAGAGGAGATGATCCTGATGTTTGGCAGTGATCCAAAGAAAACCCTCTGTGGGAAGGGGAACCAGAATGGAAACCCAGGACAGCGGGCTCGAACCTTGAGCACCCCTGCTGGCGGATGCCTACTTGGGGTTTTCAGGGACTAAGGCAATGGGAGTGCGCAGCAAGGGGGGTGACGGGTTCTGCTGCTTCTGGAGCTCCATCTCTGCCGCCCTCTGGAGCGCCACCTCCACCAGCAGCTGGAAGCCGCTGAAGTCCTCCTTGTCCTGCTCCGGGGGTGTGGGCGGGGGTGTGTTGAAGAGTCCGCCCGTGGGACTTCCAGCTTCGGCCCTGGTCAGCAGGGTGAGTGTGCTCCCAGGGGTCACCAGGGGCTTGGGGGGCTCCGGCTCCCCTTGTGGGAAGGCGGCTCCTGGCTTATCTCCCTGGCCGGAGTGGAGCGGCATGGAGCACATGGACAAGGAGAGCACGCTGGTGGGGGCTGGTACAGACACAGCCAGCACGGAGGGGCTGCCGCCTCGGGGGAGGGCCACATCGGAGGCCTTGCCCCCGCGGCGGGAAATGGTGTACTGGTTGGGGTCTTTGCCATCCTTCCGAAGCATGTCTGGGAGGAGCCGCCGCCGGGCGTTGATGAACCAGTTACAGATCTGGAATCAGAATGAGAGACCGGGATCAGGTTCCTCGATCGAAACCAGCTACAAAGCCCCTGTTCCAGGCCCCAGGAACACAGCAGCAAACAATTCAGGTTCAACTGCAGCCCTCACACAGATGTTTGTTGGGAAGAGAGAGTTAAAGAAGCAGTCAGATAAATGAAAATAAAATGCAACCAGCCAATGAAGGGACAGCATGGCAGTGCTGATGGAGGCAGGAATGGGAAGACCCGGTCAGGTTTGCGAGGACCCACGGTGGTGTTCTCTGAGGACAAGGCTCGCACAGCTCTCCAGTTCAGCCTTGCCACTGGCTGTCACTCACTCTCTAAAGTGCAATACCCCAGAACTTCCCTGGTGGTTCAGTGGTTAGGAATCTGCCTTTCAATGCAGGGTACGTGGGTTCAGTCCCTGGTCGGGGAACTAAGCCCACGTGTCACGACTACTAAGCCTGCGCCTCAACTAGAGAGTCCATGTACCTCAAACTACAGAGTCCACGCACTCTGGAGCCCACCTGCCACAACAAAGATGGTCTGTGTACTGCAACTAAGACCTGATGCACCTAAAATAGAAAGTATTTTTTAAAAAGTAAAGTAAAATGCAACACTATTATTCTTGTTCTAGAAAACTGCCATTTGTCTCCTACCACCTATAGAATCAAGTCCAAACTCCTGGGCCTGGGTATTAAACCCCTCCCCTGTTCGTGGCCTATCTTTCCAGCCCTTGTATAATTGTTAGTGTGAAACTGCTCACCAGCCTTTGTTGAGGCCCTGTGCTTAAAAAAGATAAAGGCTCCGTGCTTTTTTGCACATCACATTCGTTCTTTCTGGAACATCCACTTCTTTACCTGGAGAAGGCTTACTCTTACAAGTCTTGGCTGATCTAAATTGGGCTAGACAGAGGACATGGTTTTAAAACACATCTCTTCACCTACAGCTGCTGTGGGGCCTGACAGTTTTTTCATACTTGAATGAATGACACCATGAGGGCAGATAATTGTTTAGGGAGTGTGAACAGCTTCTGCACACCCAAGGGAAGGCACCTAATTATGGCATGACTACTGGCATCTAAAACACCAGCCTCTCATATCCCCTTTCCTCTCATTTACTCCCAACAGCCTAAAGTAACACTGATCGATCCTGTAACAGCTCACCTGGGCATTGTTTTAGAAGCTATGGATTAGACTAGGAAACAGTTTCTTAGCTGCGTGGCTGGTGTAAGCTCATAAATACAAAACCACTTTTCCCTTAAACAGGCAAATACAACCCCTTATCGTGTTTTCCATGTCCTTCTCCCTCTTGCCCTCCACTGGAGGAGCTACTGCCGGGGAAAGAGGCCAAATCCCTTTGCTGCTAACACCAAAGTACTGGAGAGAAGAAGAGACTGTGGGAGCGTGTTGGTGATGAGGGATGGGTATAGTGTGGACCATACCCACCCATCTAGGCATGTTTCTAGGCATTTTCGTTGAGAACGGTTCATCAGCAGTAGCCATTTAAGCACTGTGTGTGCGTGTGTGCATGCTAGATCACTTCAACCGTATCCTACTCTTGGCGACTCTATGGGCCATACATCTATGCAATTCTCTGCTAACAGTTTTATCAGCCTTATGTGTTTGGTCAATTCCCATTCTACTCAAGAACATACATAAAGCTGAGCCTGGAGAAGTCAGGCAGGAATCCACCTCCAGCCAGGGCTCCCCAAGCCTGGCCCTTTGGACCTGGAGGAACAACAAGCCCTATTCTTTGGCATCTTTCTCTCAGGATATCCGAGTCCCAAAGCCCAGCTTCTTTCATTCACTGGAATGGCCAAGGTAGAACCTCTCACCTTCCTGTTTCCTCCCTTTCAGGACTCCGCGCTCACTCAGGATTTACGGACTGCTTAGTGTATCAGGCCAGCTCTTGGTGCTGGGGATGCTTCTGTGAATTAAACAGACACACACTGTCCCGCGGAGCTTAAAGTCCATCTGGTTGTGGAGACTGGCAGTGAACAAACATCACCATCGCTGCCAAGAAGTGCCAGGAAGCAAACAGACAGGAATAAAAAGGTAGTATATAAAGATAAGAGTGACTTCTGTAGATAAAGGGTAGGGGAAGACCGAAACCTGACGGATTAGAAAGAGCCAGCCATACAGAGGCTGAGGGAACGATGTTCCAGACAGAGGGAACGGCAAATGTCAAGGCCCTGAGAGGCAGGAAAGGGTTTGGTGTAAGGAACAGACAGAAGCAGGCAGGGCTGACCCCACGAGGCCAGAGCACCATGGTTAACCACCAAAGCGGCCTAAACCATGAGTGGCCTGACCTAGTTTCCACATTGTTGGTTCTTCTCCTCAGTTCACTTCAGTCGCTCAGTCATGTCGGACTCTCCGTGACCCATGGACTGCAGCACACCAGGCCTCCCTGTCCATCACCAACTCCCGGAGTTTGCGCAAACTCATGTCCATTGAATCGGTGATGCCATCCAACCATCTCATCCTCTGTTGTCCCCTTCTCCTCCTGCCCTCAATCCTTCCCAGCATCAGGGTCTTTTCAAATGAGTCAGCTCTTCTCATCAGGTGGCCGAAGTATTGGAGTTTCAGCTTCAGCATCAGTCCTTCCAATGAATATTCAGGACTGATTTCCCTTAGGATGGACTGGTTGGATCTCCTTAAAGTTCAAGGGACTCTCAAGAGTCCAACACCACAGTTCAAAAGCATCAATTCTTTGGTGCTCAGCTTTCTTTATAGTCCAACTCTCACATCCATACATGACTACTGGAAAAACCATAGCTTTGACTAGATGGACCTTTGCTGGCAAAGTAACGTCTCTGGCTTTTTAATATGATGTCTAGGTTGGTCATAGCTTTTCTTCCAAGGAGCGAGCATCTTTTAATTTCATGGCTGCAGTCACCATCTGCAGTGATTTTGGAGCCCAAGAAAATAGTCTGTCACTGTTTCCATTGTTTCCCCGTCTATTTGCCATGAAGTGATGGGACCGGATGCCATGATCTTTGTTTTCTGAATGTTGAGTTTTAAGTCCGCTTTTTCACTCTCCTCTTTCACTTTCAAGAGGCTCTTTAGTTCCTCTTCACTTTCTGCCATAAGGGTGGCATCATCTGCACATCTGAGTTTGATGTTTCTCCCGGCAATCCTGATCCCAGTTTGTGCTTCATCCAGCCCGGCATTTCTCATGATGTACTTTGCATATAAGTTAAACAAGCAGGGTAACAACATACAGCCTCGATGTACTCCTTCTCCGATTTGGAACCAGCCTGTTGTTCCATGTCCAGTTCTAACTGTTGCTTCTTGACCAGTATACTGATTTCTTAGGAGGTAGGTAAGGTGGTCTGGTATTCCCATTTCTCTTAGAATTTTCCAGTTTGTTGTGATCTACAGTCAAAGGCTTTGGCATAATCAATAAGGCAGAAGTAGATGTTTTTCTGGAATTCTCTTGCTTTTTCTACGATCCAGCGGATGTTGGCAATTTGGTCTCTGGTTCCTCTGCCTTTTCTAAATCCAGCTTGAACATCTGGAAGTTCATGGTTCACGTACTGCTGAAGCCTGGCTTGGAGACTTTTGAGCATTACTTTGCTAGTGTGTGAGGTGAGTGCAATTGTGCAGTAATTTGAACATTCTTTGGCATTATCCTTCTTTGGGATTGGAATGAAAACTGACCTTTTTCAGTCATGGCCACTGCTGAGTTTTTCAAATTTGCTGGCATGCTGAGTACAGCACTCTTTGAGTCATCTTCTAGGATTTGAAACAGCTCAACTGGAATTCCATCACCTTCACTAGCTTTGTTTGTCATGATGCTTCCTAAGGCCCACTTGACTGCATTCCAGGATGTCTGGCTCTAGGTGAGTGATCATACCATCATGGTTATCTGGATCATTAAGGTCTTTTTTGTATAGTTCTTCTGTGTATTCTTGCTACCTCTTCTTAATATCTTTTGCTTCTGTTAGGTTCATACCATTTCTGTCCTTTATTGTACCCATCTTTGCATGAAATGTTCCCTTGGTACCTCTAATTTTTTTTTTTTCTCTAATTTTCTTTAAGAGATCTCTAGTCTTTGCCATTCTATTGTTTTCCTCTATTTCTTTGCACTGAACATTTAGGAAGGCTTTCTTATGTCTCCTTGCTATTCTTTGAAACTCTGCATTCAAATGAGTATATCTTTCCTTTTCTCCTTTGCCTTTAACTTCTCTTCTTTTCTCAGCTATTTATAAGGCCTCCTCAGTCAACCATTTTGCCTTTTTGCATTTTTTTCTTGGGGATGGCCTTGATCACTGACTCCTATACGATGCCATGAACCTCCATCCATAGTTCTTCAGGCACTCTATCAGATCTTATCCCTTGAATCTATTTGTCACTTACACTGTATAATCTTAAGGGATTTAATTTAGGTCATACCTGAATGGCTTTAGTGGTTTTCCCCACTTTCTTCAACTTAAGTCTTCTCATGGTCCTGTCTTTTCTCTCCTCCTGTTTTTTTTTTTAGTTCTACCACTTTATTGCTACCAACCCATCTCCCTCCACCCTTGTGCACACATGCTTAGTCATGTAACCCCATGGACTTCAGCCCGCCAGGCTCCTCTGTCCATGGACTTTTCCAGGCAAGAATACTGGAGTGGGTTGCCATTTCCTTCTCCATCTCCTCCTAGTTTATCAACAGATAACTTACAGAGCATGTAGCAGCTGCTGTAGGGAGAGGGAAAGACAGGACCCCCCCTTCACACACACACACCTGCCTTGTGCTGAGATGCCGGCAACTGTGTGGGCTGCAAAAACGTCTAACGTTCCTCTTACAGGTGAATGGACCAAAGGCCCAGTCTCCTCAGGGCTCCTGGACCAGTTTCCACCTCTGCCTATCGCCTTTCTCGGCTCATACCTTGGCAAGGCCTTGGGTACCACTACTCAAAGGGACAGCCACCTGTGACCAGAGCTGGCACCTGGAGATACATGGCTCCCTGCCCAGCAGCCTGCAGCCACACTTGCTCTTAGAGGTGAGCCAAGGACGGCACTGGACTCCAGGTCCTGTCAGGCTGGGAACGCTCCTGGGCAAGGCAGCACCAAAGGCTGCTTGTTGCTTCTCTCCCTCTCCATTCCAGCCTAGAAAGACCCTGCCTCTGCGGTTCACATTTACTCCGCCTTCCCTCTCTGGTCCTCTCAGAGCGAGCACACACATGACAGCAGCCATCAGCTGACGGGGCCGAGCTGCTCACTCCAGTCCTGGCTGCGGTGGCAGGAGGGCCCTGAGGGAGGAGTGAGACTGAATAGGCTAAGAGGACAAAGGAAGGAAGGACTTTGATATGAGGTACCATGCCAGCCATCTCACTTGTGATATGTTTAATCTGCAAGCAAGCCTCGACAGTAGTAAGCAGCGTCCCCAAAGTACTGCAGAGCGACCCAGAACTCACAGATGAAAGAATCTGCCCCAAGTCACACCGCCTCCAAGTACAGAGCTGGGGGTCAAGTCCAGGTCTTTTGGCTTTAGGGGCCCTCCTGTTCTTCTCATTCTCATTTGCTGTGTCTTACTGAATAGAGGAACAAAACGGAGAGCTGAAAGTCATCATCGTAATCCTAAAAGCAGACACTTGTTGAACAAGACAAAACAGACAGTAAGGAGGCTGCCAAGTTTTCCGCAGGCCAGGGTGAGCTTAGGAAGGGGGCTGTTCTTATGCTGTTCCCTTTTCAGAATTAGAAGCCAAAATGGGAGGTGCAGCTAGAGGCTAGGTGCCCACGCATCTGCTGGTAAAGCCAGGCTCCCCTCCACACGACTGTGCTGCTGTTCTGAACATCTCCCATCGAACTAACTCACTCTTCTACCTGGTGGCTCAGCGGTAAAGAACCTGCCAGCAATGCAGGAGACACAGGTTCAATCCCCGAGTTGGGAAGATCTCTTGGAGAAGGAAACGGCAACCCGCTCCAGTATTCTTGCCTGAGAAATCCCAAGGACAGGGAAGCCTGGTGGGGCTACAGTCCATGAGGTCACAAAAGAATCAGGACCTGCTTAGTGACTAAACAACAAGTTTATGAGACAGCTTCTGTGATGAGCTCCATTTTATTTCAGCTGTTGAAGAAACAGAACCCCGATCAGGGAGATTCAGTAACAAGTGCAAAGGCTGGGATGTGGTCCAAATAGCCTGGTTCCAGGCAACAACCATGTGAAAAACTAAAGACAGTCAGCCCGAGGCCCTTCCTCCTTGCTCAGAGGCTTCCATCTCTCTGTCTCCAGCTGCCTCCCCATCTACCTGTGCCCCAGGAGAGCACTGCACCTCTCCCCCTTATCCCAGGATGTAGCAGAAACATGACCAGGGTTGAGAGGAGCAAGGGACCAGTGTTTCTGTCTTGAGCGCAGTCGTGTGGAGGGGAGCCTGGCTTTACCAGCAGATGCGTGGGCACCTAGCCTCTAGCTGCACCTCCCATTTTGGCTTCTAATTCTGAGAAGCGAACAGCATAAGAACACCCCCCTCCCCAAGCTCACCCTGGCCTGCGGAAAACTTGGCAGCCTCCTTACTGTCTGTTTTGTCTTCTCATCCGATAGAAATGCACAGTTGAGGGAGGCAGGGGAAGGGCCCAAGGCCCGAGTGTACCACCAGTGCCAGCTGTGATAACAGGCTGTGTGGATTTTCTGCAGCTCCCTCTGGCTGCTCAACCCAAGCTTAAATAGGGGGGGGGGGGCGGAAAGCACGTGACATGCTCCAGCTCAAGGTCCCTGAGGAGTGGGTAGGAGAATGCCAAGGTGAATTCTGTGATTGATACGGCAAAACACAGGCTGGGTGCCTGAAGACTGTCCCTACCATAAAGCAGGGCTCTGTCTGAAAGGCTGCTGCCCTGTCAGTAGCTTTTTTTTAATCAGTGGCCCAGATGAAGGATACAGAAGGAATCACTGTGGCAAATGGGAGTGGGAGGGGCACTAGGGAGCCGATGAAGGCCATGAGGATCAGAGCAGGTCTTTTGAAGGCATGTGAGTGGTTTTTTTTTTTTGGCTGTGTCACGCACCATGTGGGATCTTAGTTCTCCAACCAGGGATCAAACCCAGGTCTCCTCCATTGGTAGCGTAGTCTTAACCACTGGACCACCAGGGAAGTCCCAGGAGTGCTTTAACTTTAGTAAGTCTTTTCAGCTGGGAAAGACAGAAGTAAAAAGAGGGGAAAGAATGAGGGCACAGAGAGACCTTTCCCAAACATCCAATCCCTCCACCTGAGTTGTGACCATTCCTATCTGGGTGCTCCTAAAGGCAGCTGGCTATGTTAGATCACCTTAAGGGTGATTTTTAAAAACTATATATTCTGCTTTATAGATGGGGGATAGAGGAGGGTGGAATCAGGAATGTGGTGTTGTTTTTTTTTTTTAGGAATGTATATTTTTAAACAAGCTTTCCAGAATTCTGCCACCCAAGTTTAAGAACCAATGGTTTAGCCCACTGGTTTAACTTGTCCTAGTGGGCCAAACCTCATATTTAAGCAAAAAAGTTTTATACAAAAAGCTCAGAAAACAAAACAAAACACACAGATGAAAAGCCTTAAGGTGGGGAGACAGTGGTTACCTGCAGGAAGAAGCCGGGAGCCTGCCTTTGGAGCCTTTCAGAGTAAAGAGAGCAGCTTCGAATGGTAAAGGCGCAGTGATAAAAGAATTCGCCTGCCAATGCAGGAGATCTAAGAGACACAGGTTTGATCCCTGGGCCGGGAAGATGCCCTGGAGGAGGGCATGGCAACCCACTCCAGTATTTTTGCCTGGGAAATCCCATAGACAGAGGAAGCTGGCAGTCTGCAGTTCATAGGGTCATGCCTATGCATGCCAGGGCAGGGCCAGGCTACCCCCTGGCCACGCAGCAGGTCACTACAGCTTTGGTCCCTCTCTGGCCCAGGACAAGTATCAGAGGGACTGCTGACCCCACCTCCCCGATCCTTCACGTCCGTCAGGATTCCAGATTCAGCTTCCTGAGAGAAGCCTTGCCTACCAGGGCAGTTCATCTGACACCACACTGGAAATTAACTACACTGAATCCTTAGTCCTTTGAATAATGCCTTCCCTCCCCCTGGGGGTAGGGTGGGCGGGGGGGGGGGGGGACAGTGCCTGTTCTACTGTGGTGTTTCCAGGACACAGCATCAGGTCCGGCACAGAGCATCCCCCATCAATACTCCACACGGTGGAGGGAAATGGGCCCAACCTCCCTGCCACGCTTACCTTCCCTCCCCAACAGGCAGCCCCTTAGAACAGTTAGGAAGCACAGCAATACAGTGGGCTTAGAGGGTGTCACTGGGGCCTGTGAAAATCCTTCACAAATGACTTTTTGCTTTCACCCTCACAACTGCCTAGCCCGGGGGCAAGTACCAGCAAACCAGTGAGTTAAATGACTCATTGACTTGCTAATGAGATTGCTCCTGGGCCAGTTAAAGGAGACAATCAAAAGGGACGTCCCAGGGGAGAGAGTGAACAAGCTTGGCAAAAGCTTGATGCTGGCTGGAGTCAAGTGATGGATGCCAGAGGTGTTATTACAATATTCTCTTACTTTTGCAGTTATTTGCAAATGTTCTTAATAAATAATGTAAATTTTAAAAATTAAATACAGGAAAAAGAGATGCTTCCAGGGACTGGCTTACACCAACTTTTCTAGGTTGAGGAGCCACTGCATTTCCGTACTTCTGAAGTCCTCATTGTTGACATTTTCAACAGTTTAATCTTCTCTTTGTCACTTCAAGAATTATTTACTGAGCATCTACCAGACACCTGGCATTAAGCTAACACTTAGGATGTATGATAAATAAGACTAGGCTTCTGGAGTTTAGTGTTCTAAAAATCATTCAGGGCTTCCTTGGTGGCTCAGAGGGTAAAGAATCCACCTGCAATGTGGAGACCTGGGTTGGGAAGATCCCCTGGGTTGGGAAGATCCCCTGGAGAAGGGAATGGCAACCCACTCCAGTATTCCTGCCTGGAGAATCCCCATGGACACAGGAGCCTGGCAGGCGCAGAGTCGGACAGGACTGAGTGACTAAGCACAGCACCAGTGACTAAGCTTCCGAACTCCCAATGCAGGGGCCTGGGTTCAATCCCTGGTCAGGGAACTAGATCCCACACGGAGCGACCACGACCAGTCACAGTCAAATAAACCAGTCACTTTTTAAAAAAAAGGCCATCAGTCAATTCCAAATGCTGACCAGTCCTGGTGCTGTGGAAGCACAGAGCTCCTCTAGGGGTCAGGGGTCTCCCTGGTCAGGGGTGGAAGCAAAGGGGTCTGGGTATCTGTCAGGGTGACAGGAGCATGGGAGGCCAGGGATGAGGCCTGCTCTGCAGGCTGGTACAGCAGCCACTGAAGGGCTTTAAGCAGAGGGGTGACAGGTGACCCAGGTTGAATCAGGGTAGGAGAGAAGCCATATTCCTGAAATACTGGCTTCCCTGGTGGCTGCAGTGGTAAAGAATCCACTTGCCAGCGCAGGAGACGCCAGTTCAATCCCTGGGTCAGGAAGAGTCCCTGGAGGAGGAGGAGATGGCAATCCATTCTGGCATCCTGGCCTGGGAAATTCCATGGACAGAGGAGTCTGGTGGGCTACAGTCCGTGGGGTCGCAAAGAGTCAGACACGACTGAGCAACTAAACAGCAGCAGCAAGTATATTGGAACTGGTGAGACCAAACGAGCTGAGAAAGGGCTATCAGGGGGAACTCCTTAGAGAAGGAAGGATCCAGCTTGGAGAAATTAGGTGTTATCAGTCTGGGGTGCCGGTGAGACCTTCAAGCAGGGGTGTGTGTGGCTGGCGCTGCTTGGGATTCACAGTACAGTTTTCATCAAGAACGCCAGTCGGGGGACTTCCCTGGTGGCCCAGAGGCTGGGCGTCCGCCTCACAGTGCAGGGGACGCAGGTTCGATCCTGATCGGGTAACTAGGATCCCACATGCTGCGAGGCAGCCAAGCCCAAGCGCCACAACTCCTGAGTGCTCGTGCTACACCCAAGACCTGACATGGTCAAACAAATAAATATTAAAAAAAGAATGCCACGCGGTCCAGGCTGCTCCTTAACTCTCAGGGTGGCCACCTCTGAAACCCCTCCCACCAGCGGAGGCTGAGACCCAGCCGGCCCTTCTGCAGAAGCCTCCAGTCTGCAGCAGCTAATCCATGTCCCAGACCTACATTTCTGTAATGCAGGGATCTGGGGGCGTGGCATCCGAGGGGCCCACAGAGTTCTGCACAAGAACTCGTTTGGTTTGGTCTTGTTTCCATTTTGGTCACAAGTAGCAGTGCTGTGGCCTCTGGCCACCCAGGTTTGCTCAATTCTGGAGCCAGGCAGTGCCTCTGTCTCCCTACTCATCCTAGGGCAGCCAACAACACACCATCCACCACTTGATATTAATGCAGTTGGGTGGAATCCCATTCCTTTTACATTTCTTTACCTTGGAAAACTGGTTATTTTACAGTTGTGTATAAGAGCAAAACAAGTAGTTTGTTTTTTTTTTTCTTTAAAACCCAGTTTTATGTTTGTACATGCTTAAAGAATGTGATAAAAATTATTCAAGTCAACACTGTGAGGTAGGCAAATCCATGAAAAGTATTTTCTTTAAGAGAAGTCAGTACATTATTCAGGCTTGAGAAACACTGTCCCTTTAGCAATTTCAATAAAGTGTGACAGGTGGTTTAGCAGCACAGGTAGAGGCATATGGAATACACAGCAGTGGCCTCCACCCTAGGCTGGGGGAGTCAGAGCATGAGTTCATGAGAAAATGCCTCACCAGAGTAAGCCAGGCTCAAGAGAGGTCAAGAAGAAACCAAGGGAGATGGCTCAGAGGCTGCAGAGTTCAAGGGCCCGAGAGACAGGAGGAAAAAGGCTTCAGGCAGAAGACTGGCAAGAGGCTACCTAGGTAATCCTGGATCTTAGGCACCTGTCTTTGGCCTGTGCTGTTCTATATCCTGTGAGTTAAAGTCCACCTCTTCTGGGAGGCCTTCTGAGACTCCAGGCCTGCTCAGAAGCCCTGCCCTCATCTCTGCTGCCATCTGTCCCAGCAGTGATCACTTCTCCCAAACATCAGTGACCAGGTCTTCCCCAGCTCCCATCCCAGACTAGACACTGCCCAGGGTAGGCCTGTGTCTGGGTCCTCTCTGGGGCCCCAAGCTCTGCCCAGCATATAGCACTTGTCGGTACACCGAGGGTCTCGGAACTGCTAGGCAAGACCTGTGATCTAGGAGAGGATGAGAGGAAGAGCAGAAGCACCCGCCCTTCCTGAACACCTCCCAGTAAGCCTGGAATTCTTCTCGGTCTGGCGCCCTGACCTACTATCAAAGTGCTACCAACATCTCCCTTTCTCAGATGAGGAAACACGAAGCTCAGAGAGGAGGCAGTGACTTGGCCAAGGTCCAGGCTTTCTCTTGTGGAGAAGATGGGATCCGAGTCAGGGTCTGTAACTCTAGAGCCTTTCTCATAGACAGACTCCTATTAACCACTGCCCAGCAGGTATAAAGTCAGGTGACAGGAATTCAGAGGGCTGAATACTCACCATGAGGCTTTGTAGAAGAGGGAAAACAGCTGGAAGATGTGGGCGGTTCGGAGTCGGGTAAGGGAATGAGAGGTAGGGCCATGGACTGGAGGAACGGGCCAGGAAAGGAGAGAAGTGGGAGGGGAGGCGGCGGGCATGGAGGTGCGCCCCTGCGAGGCCGGGGGCCCGCTCTGGGTCGGGTGTCTTACCTCAGCATCATGAAAACAGAACACACACACCTGCAGGTCAGCAACAGGGACAATTCAAAGTAGCTAATTCCCCTCACTCTGACCAGAAGTGGGTAACAGGCTCCTTTGAGCGTCTTCATGTTTGTGGTTTACAGAGCACTTTCACATCCAGTTCTGAATCTCTTCCTCACAGCAGTTCAGTCAGGCAGTCCAACCCCACTTTACAGATGGGAAATCAAAGTGTGGTTCACAGCTTCTGCATGGCAGAATGGGGTTTTGACCCCAGAATCTCTCCCTTCTGCCCTTTCCTTCACTGTGATTCCAACTCCTTTTTAACCAATCTGCAGATCACCAACTGCCCCTGGAAACCAAACTGCCATCCAAGCACCTGTCTGGGGCTGGAGGCCAAAGCCCAGACACTCACTGCCTTTCCACCTTCTCTTGGTGTCCTGTATTAATGATGACACCCAGACATTAATAACAATTCCCTGCCTCTTCAGAACGCCCCAGAATCTGAAATCTAGCTGTGAAGTCTTCACACAGTTGTCTTCCTGTGAGGCAGAGAGGCTGGCTATTCTCACCTGACCCAAGAAGAAACTGAGGCCCAGGGAGGGGAGGTGACCAGCCCAAAGCCACACAGCTGAGTCAGTGACAGGCCTGGGATGGGACCAGAACCTGAGTCTCCTGCGATCCCCTGCTTACCTGCAGCACCGACAGGTTGGTCTGTCCAGAGAGGCTCAGCTTCTCCTGCTCTGAGGGGTAGGCGTTGTAGCGGTGCAGGTACAGCCAGTCCCGGAGGATCTTCACCGACTCCTTGGGCAGGTTCCCTCTGCGCTTCCTCTTGCCTGCCAGGGAGAGGAGGCCTTCCTCCTCGCCCAGGTCACTGTCCGACATGGTGTCTAGGGGCGAGGCGAGACCTCAGGCAAGCCTGAAAGAGGTGACAAAGGGGATGGGGACGTTATTACCACGTGCTGCCTGTGACCCTTCTCTCAGCACGTCATTAGAGCCTGGGACGCCAGAAATGGGGTAATCGAAACTCAGTCTCAGGCCACACCAAAGCTTGGGCAAGGTAGAAGGAAGAGCCCAAAACGCCTCTAGTTCATCAGGCCAGAGCAAACTATTGAAACAAATGGTAGATCATTAATAAATAGAACCAGACAGTAATTACAGCTACCACTGAGGCCTGTTTTCTGCGCTCTGTACTGAGCACTTCACATTTGTTATCTCATTCAGTCCTCACACATGCCCTTGTGAGGGAGACAGTAATATGATCATCATTTTATAGATAAGAAAAACGAAGGCCCAGAGAGATTCAGAAAGTCATCCAGGATACTATGGCTGTTAAACAGTTACCATGGGACCCAGTAATTTCATGCCTAAGGTAGCTGGTTATGAAGACAAGTGAAAACCCATGTCCACACAAAACCTTGTACAACATTATTCATAGTAGTCAAAGGTGGAAGCAACCCAAGTATCCTCCAACAGATGTATGGATAAATGAAATGTGGTCTACCCATAATACAGTAGAATATTATTCAGCTGTAAAAAGGAAGTCTCGATACAGGCTACAGTATGCATGAAATTGCAAATATGCTAAGTAAAAGAACCCAGTCACAAAAAACACATACTGTATGATTCTATTTTTATGAAATGTTCAGAATGGGCTGGAAGGGAATAGAAGAGTAATCACTAAAGGGTATGAAGTTTCTTTTCCAGGTGATAAAATCATTGATCTATTTGCTTTTAAATGTGTAAGCTAGGGACTTCCCTGGTGGTATAGTGGATAAGAATCCGCTTGCCAATGGAGGGAAAACAAGTTTGATCCCTGGTCAGGGAAGATCCCACATGCCGAAGAGTTAGTAACTAAGCCCATGCACTACTACTAAGCCCGTGCTCCACAACGAGAGAAGGCACCACAATGAGAGGCCCTCGCATCACAACGAAGAGGAGCCCCCCTCCACCATCCAAAGCAACTAGAGAAAGTCTGTGCGCAGCAACGAAGACCTAGCACAACCAAAAAAACAAAAGTGTAAGCTGTACGGTATGTGAATTATACTTCAATAAAGTTGTTATAGAAAAAAAAAAATCTGACCTCCAGGATGTGGTATGGAAGCACAGTTTGGACCCTGATGGCTTGCCCTGCCCCCATGCCTTCCTGCTTCCCAGGTCTCCCAAGACCCAGTGTGGAGTCTGGAAACCCTATCAATCTCCACACTCCTATAGCAATCCATGCAACATTTACTGTGTACCTATTGTATACCCTGCAGAAATGTTGAATTATCCCTACTGGTTTTCTCTCTGACATTCTTCTTCGTCATTTAGACCTTGGTCTGGTCCCAGAAATCAGTGCCTCAAAAATCCGGAAAAATGAGCAAAGGCTGGGCTCTGGTTCCTCCAGCTTGGCTGTGTGACCTGGGGCAAGCAACCTTCCCTCTCTGGGCTTGCGTCCTAGTCAACTGTCAGTGGAAGGAAGGTGTTTCCCTAGACACTCCCAACTCAGTTGCTCATCCTCCTCATCCCCCCCCCCCCCCAAGGTTCTCCTTCCCCAACGCAGTAAAAGATCTACATTTTTAAAACCAAAAAAAAGTTCCAGGACAAGCTGATGCCAGAATCTCAAGGCTCCTCCCTCCTCAGCCTTTTAACAGCTCCCTCGCAGTCTGGGCCAGCAGACTCTGGCATCTCCCAGGTTTTGTTTCCTCGACTTGGGCCGGAGCCCAGATATCTGGGCTGGCTAGGCCAGGCTTTCGAGGGAAGGGTCTACTCTCCCAGCCAGGCCACCTGGAGGTGAGACAGGCACTGGTGAGAGATGCCACTCCTCAGAGAGCACCACGAGCAGGCTGCTTTCTGAGGTCAGGTTTCTGAGGTTTAGCTGGCCAGGGCAGTCAGGACCTGAGCTCAGGCAAGGATGCAGCCCTGGCAGGCTGGGAGTTTACGCGAGGTGATCTGCACAAATTCCACCCTGGCTGCCAATCAAATCCTAGTCTGCGGGGTTCCAGTGGGTGGCCTGCGGAGATGACCCTGCACAGACTTCCCCACCGCAGTGTCTGCGACCCAGCCATACACCGACAACTACAGCAGACACCAGTCACAAACCCCAAGCAGGGAGGTTCACCACACACACACCCCACACTCCCACCCAGCCTCACACCAGGCAACTCTTAACAGCACTCCCGATAACTGGCACCAGCCCATCGCCCAGCCCCTGGAACCCCCACGATTTCCACCGACAAATCCAGCAGACATACAGTTTACAAATCCCACCTTCAGCACGAACAACTGGTACCACGCAACCAGTCCCTGGATATACGCCCACTCAAGAACTCCAAACGACTCACCCACCCACAAACTCTCAGACTGGGAAAACTCCTGACCGCATCACACCAGGGATCAGGTCTTACCCTCACTGGCCTGCGGCAGCACCCTCTGAACACAACACCCGGGGCACCACTCCACGACGCCGGACCTGCAAGCACTCCCGCACCGACTTTCTGACAACTCCCTGCAGCTCGGCCGACACTCCCCCGGGCCGAGCCCTCGCGCGGCGTTCCCAGAAGTTCACACAAAGCGCGCAGCCTCCCCCGCGGCCCAGACCCGAGTCGGAGCACATGGCTCCCGGGGCGGCGGGGGAATCGGCCTTCGCTCGGGGCGCCGGCACCCCTCGCCCCCCCGCCCCGCCACCCTGCGTCACACTCGGCGCTTCGGCTCCCCGGCGGGCCCGCCACCCCTGTGGGGCGGGGGCTCGGGAAGAAAGAAAACTCACGTGTCTGTCCCGGGGCAGGAAAAAGTTTGGTTCCCACCCTCCTTCCCCCGCCGCTCGGCGCTGGCTGATCTTCGGGGCGCGGGGCCGGCCGAGCCTGCGCGCTCGGCTTTGTGCTCCGAACTCGGCCCGGAGGGGGAGGGGAGGGGGCTGGGCTCCCACCTCCGCACCGCCCCCCCACCGCACCAGCCCTGCGCCCAGACTCCATGTTGGCCGCCCCCTGCCCCGGAGACTGCGCGCTTCCCCCCCCCGAGGGAGGCTCGGCTCCGACTCGGCCTGCCCGAAGGACCCGGCGCGCACAAACTTTCTTCGGGTCGCCGGCCCCACGCGCCCCGCTCCCTTGGCCCGCCCGGGAGTGACAGATGCCTCAGAGACAGACTTTCCTTTGTTCCAAAGGAAAAGGGAACTCGCGCGGGCTCCCCGGCCCCCCCCCCAGCTCCGAGACCTTCCCGCTGCCCCCACCCGCAGCTGTCACTCTCGGGGGGCCCCTCCCCGGCCCGGCCGCGGCGGGGGGTGGGGGGGCGACCGGCGGTTAGCAACGTGCACTTTTGAAACCAAACAAACCCGCCCCCCGCGCGCTCAACCCCGGCCCCGGGGCTGGGTAGGCCCTCTCCCGGGGTGGGATCCTCGGGAGCTGGGTACCCTCCCCGACCAAGGGGCCCCAAGCGAACTTCCTCCGGGAGGGGGGGAGGGCGGGAGAGCCGCGCCCCCCCGTACCCCGACCGGCCCCCACCAGCACACCGCAGTCGGGACTCAAACACACCCGGGCTCACACACCCACAATCGCACGCGCTAGGACGACGCCCCCTCCCCCGCCTGGCGGAGAGAAAGAAACTTTCCAAGTTGTCCGCGCGCCCCCCCGCCCCCATCCGCCCCCCCCCCAACTCCGGCGCCCCGCACTGACTTTCCCCCAGCGGCTTTTCCGTCCACGAGGCCTCGGGCTCGGTCCCGGGCGTCCCGGCAGGGGGCGGGGGGCGCCGGGGGAGCGCGCCGCGTACCTGCCGGGCCTGACACTCGGGCCTGACAGCTCGCGGCTGGAAAGCACCTCGCGGCCTGACGTCAGATCCCCTCTCCTCCCCTCGGCGCTCGGCTCGCCCTCCCCCACCCGCCCGGAGGGAGAAAACAAACTTTGTGCGGAGCGCGGTGCGCTACGCCCACCCCCCGCGGGGCGGGCCTGCGGAGGCTGGGGGCTCGGCCCCGCCCACCGCGCCCGGAGGGGGCGGGGCCGGGAGGGCACCTTCTTCCTGCGCCCACCCCCGCCCGCAGGAATGCTGCATGGCCTCCGGAGAGGAGCGCTGGGGACCCCGGTCGGGACCGTCCGCTTGGGGGGCAGGAAGTGGCCCGTTCCTCCTTTCGGAGAGCGTTTCCGGAGCGCCTACTGTGTGCCCCACGCTGGGGGGTGGGGGCCGTAATGAGGAAGAGAAGTCATGCAGATCCTAACGTTTGTTAGTCTGTTCCCTCCACCGGGATCTCCCGCCGGCGGGTTGATTGTTCCCATTGCTTGGAGAGGAAACTGAGGCCCAGTTGGTCCGGGGATTTACTGCCCGCCCCCTAACTGGTGAGGACTTCGGTCTGAATGTGACGCTGGTTCTGTCCTCAAGGTCTCATAGAGTCGGATAGAGGTCACCCCTCGGACACAAGCCCAAAGCACGTAGCCCTAGAGTTCATCACACAAGGGGCAATCAAAGCGAAAGACAGCCAGTGTTTAAGGAGTGTTTGTAAGGCAGTGATGTTTAAGCAGTGACGTTAAGCGAGGCACTGCCTGTGTCGCCCTCGGCTCTTGCGGTAGGTGCTGTTATATGTCAGTCCTTGGTTTGCCCGTGAGCGGTTCTTAGCCATTGCTTGTTACGCGGTCAACCGGAGTCATTCAGCCCAGGTGTGTCCATAGCGCAGGCCAACCCCTTATCCGATTGAGACCGGCCCTTGAAGGAGGCAGACCACCTGAGGGCTGTCAGTGCTCCTGGCTGGTATCTTTTTCCTCTGCCCAGGATACCCAACTCCAGTATCTGTCCCTTGGTCTTCCCCAACCCTGCCAGCACTCTTCCCTGCTCTTTGCTCTCTGTTCCACATACTGTGAAATAATCTGTTGACCAACCTGCTGGCCTTTCAGGGAAACTTTGTGCCCTGCAGAGCCTAGCACAGAGTCTAGCACAGAGTCAGCCTAAAAAGGGCAAGGCCTTTGCTGGGCCTCTGGTTCCTCATCTGGTCCCAGATGATCTAAGACCCTTGAGCTTGGAAATCAGCAGCTTTGAAATGGCTTTTGGTTTTAACTGCAGTTTAACTATGGAGAACTCAGAAGAAAGATCTAGTTTGCTCCCCAGGCCCTAAACCCATCAGAATGCTGATTAAATGATTAAGGTGCACCTGGGTTCCCCATTGAAGCCAGACCAACCTGCAAATGCTTAGAACCCATTCGGCCACTCTGCTTTCCTTGCTGTGATCGCCAGGGTGCCAGTACTGCCGCCCAGTGCTTCCATTTCAGATGGGGAAACCACGGCCCGACTAGAGGCCCCAGACAATTTATTGGGGTGCTCTGTCCACAGCCTTCTGAGAGAGAAAGGGAGGTTTACATGAAGTCTCAGGTAAGAAAGGTAAAATCCTCAAGACCCTGGTCACTAGGATCACAGAGGTGATGGGGGCCTAGGTAAGGGGGACCTGGAAGGGGAAACAGCTGCAGCCAGATGAGCCTGGCGTTGTGACTGTTCCCAGCACATGGCGACAGGCCTGGTGTCGAGTGCATGGGATGACCCTGTGTCTTCAGCCAGCGGCGGCCCCCTAGGCCAGTATTTCCCAGCTCTTGTGCTACAGCAGGTATCAACCCATCTGGATGATGGGAAGGGAGCAGCTCCTTCCTCCTTTTAGCCTGCAGCACAGCCACCTGGGAGCCGATAACAAAGCAGCTTCAGGAGCCCCTCCCCAGACTTCCTGGAGGGGGAGGGGGAGTCAGGAGGTACTGGGCGGCTGGTAGTGTATCAAGATGGTGCATTGTAAACAAATTCCCCAGGTAAAGCCTAAGTACTCCTAAGAGTTTGAGAATTACCGTACAATGTTTCTCAACTGGTAAGTACCAGAATTTATGTGCATCCTTTAAGCCAGGACGTGTACTTCTAGGAATGTCTTGAGAAATGGTTGCAGAACAAAGATGAATGCTTACACAAGATTGTTCTTTGCAGCACTATTTACTTTGGTGGAAAATGTGAAATAACTACCTGCCTCTCACTGGGAGCCGATTGCTTACAGTCACTCTGGGACCTCCGCACAGCGGTATGTTGTGCTGGGGTAAGTCTGAGCGCTAACCTAGGAGATGGCCTAGGTTTATTTATTATGTCGCTTTGTGGTGTCCTAGCACGAAGGGGGTTTGGGTATACTTGCTGAGAACTTTCATGGGAAAACTTTTTCCAGCCGGGGAGTTATTTTGTCATTTTTGTCTCACCCAGTTTTGCGCCCTGCCCTGCTGCCTTTTTTCATGTGGAAAAGCAGTGTCCTTGAGAGGGAAGGACTGGTGTGATGAACCTGGGGTCCTGACTCCTGCCGGTCTGGGGTGGAGCTTGGAAGGGAAAGAGGTGGGCGGGGCCTCAGCTAACCTGGTGGCCCCCAGGAGGCCATTTTAGGAAGAGTCCCAGGAACTCAAGGGCCCTCGGGCTAGAAAAGGGACTGGACCGGTTGCATAAGGCAGGCCTGCCTCTGCACCTGAAAACCCAAATCAGAGGCTCATTGCGATGGGGGGTCTTTCTTGATTGTTCCTGTTTCTAGTGAACTTGATTGTTGCATAGGTTCAAATGAATGTCATGCAAATGTATTTCCCTTAAAAAAAAAAAAAAGGAATAAAAAAGGAACTTCCCTGGTGATCTAGTGGTTAAGGCTTCCATGCTTCCAATGCAGGTTGCACCGGTTTGATCCCTGGTTGGGGAACTAAGATCCAACTTGCTGTGGGCCGAGGCCCCCAAAATGGAAACAACAAAAAAGCCAGCCAGTACCTTTTTCACCCGTTAGTTTAGTTGCTCAGGCGTGTCCGACTGTCTGCAATCCCATGGACTGTAGCCTCTGTCCGTAGAATTCTGGCAAAAGTACTGGAGTGAGTTGCCATTTCCTTCTCCAAGGGATCTTCCCAACCCAGGGATTGAACCCAGGTCTCCTGCGTTGAAGGCAAATTCTTTACTGTCGGAGCTACCGATGGAAATGGGGAAAGGGACCAATATTCACCAGAAGCCAACATGAGCCAAAGTTACAGCCAGTGGCATAAAGGAGATGGGGCTCCGGGGGCGAGAGGGGAAGCATCCAGCAAAGGCCAGGGTCAGTAAGTAACTCAGGGAACAGCTGTATTGGATTGGCTTGAAGGGCCTTGAAGCCCGAGGTGAAGAATTTGGATTTGGCAGTGTGGTAAGTAGGGAGCTCCTGAAGGTTTCGAGACAGTGGCTGAGGAGAGGTGGCAAGAGATGGGAGGCAGGGTGATCAGGTGAGGCAGATCTGAGTAATTGAGACCAAACAGATGGCCACTTGTCTCAGGTCTAGGAGATTTGTGGCTTTTTCCTCTGAGGTTCTGCATTTTCAGCTCCTGTGAATTTCAGTTTATCAACATCTTACTTTAAAAGCCTTGTAGTATTTTGTTGAGCAATTACAATACAATTTGCTTAGCTTTCTCCTAGTTGTTGGGTATTCACTTACTCATCTCATTTTTCAAAAAGTATTTTTTTACTTTTTGGCTGCGTTGGGTCTTGGTTGCAGCTCGTCGGCTTCTCTGATTGTTGTACGTGGGCTCCAGATCTCCGGCTCGGTGGGCACTGTGGCTTCCCAGGTGGCACCTGTGGTACGAGAACCTGTCTGCCAGCGCACATTCAGTCAGTGCGGGAAACGGAAGAGACTCGGGTTCGACCCCCGGGTCGGGAAGTTTCCCAGGAGAGCACGGCAACCACTCCAGTATTCTTGCTTGGAGAATCCCATGGACAGAGGAGCCTGGAAGGTCGCAAAGGGTCGGATATGATGGAAGCGGCTTAGCACACGTGCAGGCATGGTCTTAGTCGCCTTGAGGCACGTGGGATCTCAGTTCCTCCACCACAGATCTAACCCACATCCCCTGCACAGGAAGGTGGATTCTTGACCTTTGGACCACCAGGGAAGTCGCCTCATTCATCTGATTTTTGAGCATCCAGTGCTTTGACAGGGTGTGCTTGAAGCTAGGTTGTCGTGAAGGGTTTGGGCTGCAGCACCCAGTGGTGGAAGTGGTATGGGAATTGGGGTTTGGAGATAACTAGCCTGGTGATAGAGGCAAGTCATCCAAGGCCACTGAACCTCAGTTTTCTCGTCTGTGGAAACATCTGGCTTTGGTGGGGGTAAGAGAAAATAAAGGATGTGTAAAAACCCTTTTGTGAATAGCATCCAGAATTTGTAGAAGAGCAGATACCATTATCAAGATGTCTTAGCTCTGCTGCTGCTTCTTTTTTTTTTTTAGTGATTAATTTATTTATTTTTAAGAGGGGCCAAAGCTCCTCTGGGTCTTCGTTGCTTCGTGTGGGTTTTCTCTGTTGTGGTACTTGGGCTTCTCACTGCAGTGGCTTCTCTTGTTTCGGAGCTCAGGTTCAGCAGTTATGGCACAAGGGCTTCGTTGCCACTCAGCATGTGGGATTTTCCCAGACCAAGGATTGAACCCATGTTCTGCCTTGGCAAGCAGATTCTTAACCCCTGGACCACCAGGGAAATCTTCAGTTCTGCTTCTAACAGCTGTGTGGCATTTGACACTCCGAGTTCCCACTTCTTTCTCTTTGTCTGAGGGAATTGAGAGGGTAGGTCATAATAATCCTAAAGGTCTCTTCCTTCTTTGGCATTTACCATCTGAGACTTAAATGTTTTTGAAAGCAACATATTGTATATATAAATGTCTATTTGCCCATAGTTCAGGCAGCACTGTGTTAAAGATTTGAACGCTAGATCAAGATTTTAAAAATCTTTAAAATTGTTATCTTTTCAAGATTAAGTGGTGAGGAATATTACTTAAAAATGGTATATGTCTGCATGACTTTCTTAAATAGTTTTCTAGTTACAGTTGATTATCTGATTTTCTTGTGCAGTTTGTGTTTCAGATGGTCCCCAAGTTACAGCATCTTAACTTGGGGATGTTGATGTGGCAGGGATGAGTCAGTAACCTGCGGGTAGAAATACCACAGTCTCTTCTCTTGATGCTCTCTGGCTTCTAGCCAGGTTAATTAGCGAGTGTTCTGCTTTTAATTCGGGGGTTGAAAAAAATCCCTTTCTATTTTTCTGGTAGTCCCTACCTGTAAACCTCTGGGTCCTACAGAAATGAGCCTCCAGAGCTGGCTGCTGTGGGGACCGGGAGACTTATTGATTATATTTTTCTTCATTCTTTTAATTAGGGTCTCAGGTGATAGGATAGATGGGAATCAGATTCTATTTGGCATGCTTTCATCTTTTTTATATATGGGAACTTTCTTACCTCCTAAAGTATGTTTTGCATTATAAAAGCAAATACACTGTGTTAATTATGGCAAGTTGAACAACACCAAAGCATAGAAAGAAAAAGTGAGTGACCTCCCCATCATTCCCACCTTCCTGCATTAGCAGTGATGGCAGGTATGTTTTCTTCCTTACCTTTCTCCGTGTTCATGTAGACACATGCAAAAAGATACACACATCCTGAGAGGTGTTTTTCTCTCCTCCCTCTTATTTAAATTTTTTCCTGATTGTCAACAATTGCAGTTAACATTTTGAAGTAAATATCTTTGCAATTCTGAAAATTTCCTTAAATAGATTCTCTGAAGTGGAATTAATGGGACGAAGAGTTGGAGTGCATATTTGTAAGGCGTGTTAACGAAGTGCTCTCCTTAACAACATTTGTAGTGTTTGAGTGCTTGTCTTACCTTGTCCTTAGCCGCCAGTGTTAGCAGGTTTGTGTTAATCTCTGCTCGTTTGATGGCTGAAGAATCGTCTTTGGTTCTATTAATCTGCATTTTAAAATAATCTATTTTGTCTGTGCTGGGTCTTTGCTGCTGCGCAAGGACTTTCTGTAGTTGCAGTGAGCAGGGGCTCCTCTAGTTTCAGTGCTTGGGCTTCTTGTGGCGGCTTCTCTTGTTGCAGAGTACGGGCTCCTCTAGGGCACGTGGGCTTCAGTAGTTGTGGTATGTGGGCTGAGTAGTTGTGGCCCACGACAATAGTTGCCCTGAGGCATGTGGAATCTTCCCGGGCCAGGGATTGAACCCATATCTCGTGCATTGGTAGGTGGATTCTTAACTACTGGACCACCAGGGAAGTCAAATGTTTGTACTTTAAGGACCCTTACTTGCCTCTGTCTCTTCCAAGGCCCTGAAGAGGTCATATGTTTTCATAAAATGTACAAGTTAAGAAATTGCTGTTGTAATCACCTAAGGGGTTTCCCAGGTGGCTCAGTGGTAAAGAATCTGCCTGCCAGTGCAGGAGACTCAGGAGATGCGGGTTCAATTCCTGGCTGGGGAAGATCCCCAGGAGGAGGAAATGGCAACCCACTCCAGTATTCTTCCCTCGGACAGAGGAGCCCCGAGGGCTACAGTCTATAGGGTCACAAAAAGTCGGACACGACAGCACACATTCCATCACCTAAGACCACGGTCTTATTCCACCATGACCTCCCTCCTCACTGTTCCCCTTGTTCGTAGTGGCCTTCTCTTGGCTCTGGCCACTGTTCCTGATCTACCTAAAGGTTCAGTTAGAATGCCTTTGCGTGCTTGTGTGCTTAGTCAGTCAGTCTTGTAGCCCACCAGGCTCTTCTGTCCATGGAATTTTCCAAGCAAGAATACTGGCGTGGGTTGCCATTTCCTCCTCCAGGAGGTCTTCCCCATCCCAAAATCAAACCCTCGTCTCCTGTGTCTCCTGCATTGCAGGCAGATCCTTTACCCACTGAGCCACTGTGGAAGCCCAGAATGCATTTAGGTTGGGTTTATCTGTTTATGTAATTTGCAGTCACTTCCACCAACAGTTCAAATACCGACAACTGTTCTGGTAGAGGGAAGGCTTTCATGACACAGAGCTGCAGGAACAGAGGGGTTAATAGTAGCACCGTATAAAGATGTCCTACAGAATCCACACCAGAGGTACCTAAGTAAAAGAAGACATGACAGGGTTTGAAACCTCGAGTCAGAAGCTGGTCTATAGCAAATTCTTCCAATCATGGAGATGATAAAAATGGAAGCAGAGGGCTCAGTTTTTAACCAACACTTATTAAAAATGGAACTTTACTTCTGCCAAGAATGTACTTAATAATGCAGCGTACACAGTTATAAGTGTACACGTCAGAAGAAAAACTGAGTCATCTTTATTTTCTCTCTATAAAAATTGTATTACAAAGCTATTATCATAAGGCCAAAGAAAGTACCCCCAGGGACTTCCCTGGCGGTCCAGTGGCTAAGACTCTGCACTCCCTATTCAAGGGGCCGAGGTTCAATCCCTGGTCAGGGAACTAGATCCCACATGCTACAGCTTAGACCCTGTATGCTGCAGTGAAAACTGATGATTCCACATGATGAAGCTAGAACCCAGCACAGCCAAATAAGTAAATAAGTGTTTTTTTTTTTTTCTTAAAGTGCCTCCAGGGATTTCCCCGGTGGCTTAGTGGTAGAGAATCCGCCTGCCAGTGTAGGAGACACGGGTTCGATCCCTGATCTGGAAAGATCCCACATGCCGAGGAGCAACTAAGCCCACACGCCACTCCTATTGAGCCTGTGCTCTAGAGCCCTCGAGCCACAACTACTGAAGCCCACACGCCTTGGGCTTGTGCTCTGCAGCCAGAGACGCCGCCACAACGAGAAAGCCTGTGCACCGCAACTAAAGAAAAGCCCGAGCAGCAACGGATACAGCGCAGACAAAAATAAATAAAATTATAAAAAAAAGAGAGGACTTTTAAAAGTGCCCCCAGAAGTAGGAAAAAAGGCTACTTTTGTGATAGTGATATTTGTGATGTGATATTTGTTAGTTGTTTAAAAATTTGCAGTTTGCTATTTTTTTTCTCATTTTGAATGCAGTCATATTTGTGCCAATTTTATATATTTAATATTACATTTTTTTCTTAATAAAGGCCCCCCAAATTATATGTTTCAGTTCCCGCAAAGCCCTTACCTGATTTCCACCCTTAGGATGAATATATTGCTAGAGATTAAGCCTTACCCCTTAAGAAGACCTGAATACAGTTTGTCCCCTCTGCTGCTGCAGTTTAGATGCTAAGTCGTGTCCAACTCTTTGCAACCCCATGGACTGTAGCCCGCCAGGCTCCTCTGTCTGTGAGTTTCTCCAGGCAAGAATACTGGAGTGGGTTGTCACTTCCTTCTCCAGGGTATCTTCCTGATTCAGGGATCGAACTCATGTCTCCTGCTTGGCAGGCGGATTCTTTACCACTGTGCCACCTGGAAAGCCCTTTGGAAATGAAATTTCTTGCCTTTTACTCTGATTTTGACACGGAAATAAAACTTTTGAAGGGAGTGATTGCTTTTTAAGTGATTGATTACTTGATGCAATCTGTTCATCACATTGCCTTTTTCACTTAACAGTATATCTTAAAAGCCTTTCTCTCTTCATATGTGAAGAGCTCCCTTGTTCTTTTTAGCAATTACCTCTTTTTTTTTTTAATTTTTTTTTCTTTTTAAATTTTTTTCTCTTCTTTTATAAAAAAAAAGTAAAAAAAAAAAAAGAAGAGAAAATTAAAAAGCAATTACCTCTTTTTTTAAAAAAAATATATACACACACACACATATATATATTTACTTATTTCGTTGCACTGGGTCTTAGTTGTAGCATGTGGGATCTAGTTTCCTGACCAGGGATTGAACTCAGGCCTCCTGTGTTGGGAGCTCAGAGTCTTAGCCACTGGACCACCAGGGAAATCCCATAGCAATTACCTCTTATTTCTGTGTGGATACACCATTTTTATCTTACTTCTGTGCTGTGGATTGTCATGTGAGTTGATTCTAGTATTAACTGTCACAAACAAAACTGCAGTAAGTAACCTTATACATCTGTCATTTCACAGAGTACAATTGTAGGATAAATTTTCAGAATTTGCACTCCCATGAGTGTATAAGAAAAATTTAGGTTGGAAATAATTTTTCTTTGGATTTTTTTTTATTGTGGAAGAATATGTGTAAGCTAAAACTTACCATTTTAACCATTTTCAGGTGTACGGATCCGTGGTATTAAGTACATCCACATTGTTGTACGGCCATTTCTAGGACTTCTTCATCTTCTCAAACTGAAACGCTGCACCCATTAAATAGTAACTCCCTATTGCCTGTTTTCCCCAGCCCCTGGCAGCCACCATTTTACTTTTTGTATCCATAAATTTGATTACTCGGATACCTCCTAAAAGTGGAATCATACAGTATTTGTCCTTTGGAGTCTGACTTATTTCACTTAGCCCAATGTCCTTGAGGTTCACCCATGTTGGAGCGCATGTCCGAATGGCCTTCCTTTTTTAAGGCTGAATGATATTTTGCTGTGTGTATTTGCCATGTTTTTGCTTATCCATTCAGCCATCCACAGATGCTTGGGTTGTTTCCACCTTTCGGTCATTGTGAACAGTGCTGCTACCGACATGGGTGTGCAGAAATCTGTTGAGTTCCTGTTTTCAATCCTTTTGGGTATATACCCAGAAGTTTCATCAGGTTTTGAAGGCATCACTCTGTTGTCTCTTAGCTTTCAGTATTGCAGTTGGGAAATCCCAAGTCATTCTGAATACTGATACTTTGCGTGTGACCTACTTTTGCTTCTCTAGAAATTTCTAGAATGTCCCCTCATCCTTAGCGAACTGGAATTTCTTGATGACATGCCCTGATATGAGTCTATTTTTTCTTTTTCCCTGTTGTGCTGAGAGTTCTGGGAGTCAAGCGGGGGATGAAAACGGGGGAGGGGGTGGACTCGGGGGGTGGGTGGACCTCACCATTTAGTGTTATGAGCTCTGTATCTTACTGGCAGTGTTCCCAGAGCTGAGGAGGGGAAGAGGGCTGAGGATCTGGACGTCTTCAACAGTTAGTAAACGAAGTTTCGTATAATTCCTCTTGTTGGTATCTTCTCAGTCTCCTGTGTCTAAAGCTACCTGTCCAGGGGCCTTCTTCCACATTCTAAAAAAATTTCTGACCTGCCTAAAAATAAATTTCTGATCTGCCAGGGTCTGGGTTGCAGCCACGGTGGGCAGGGAGTGATATAGGGAAGTGATCTAAGAGTCTACTATTTTATATATTTAAGCTGCTCTTTGGAGAAGGAATTGGCAACCCACTCCAGTATTCTTGCCTGGAGAATCCTATGGACAGAGGAGCCTCTCGGGCTATAGTCCATGGGGTCGCAAAGAGTCGGACATGACTGAGCGACTAAACAGCAAGCTGCTTTTTAAGCCTTCTTCTGTGAATTTTCCCTCCTGTAGCAGCCCTCCCAGCCTCACCTTTATGCCCCCTTCTAGAGATGGCACTAATTTCTGAGTCTTTTTGGGGATTCTGTGGTATAAATCAGGTTAAATTTTCACCTTTTCTTACTGCGTACTTGGTTTTGCCATCTGCTAATACTTTGCCCATTTACTTTCTACTCCAACAATTTTGTTGTGTGGTCCCTTCTCCCATTCTCCTCTTTCTTGTAGGGTTATGCTGTTGTTGTTCTTTTGGGTTTTTTTTTTTGCCACACAGCTTGCAGGATCTTGTCCTTGACCAGGGATTGAACCCATGCCCTCGGCAGTGAAAGTGCAGAGTTCTAACCACTGGACCACCAGGGAACTCCTGGTTTCTTCATTTTGAAAGTAGAGTTTCAAGAGGGAGTCTAGTGGCATACCTGGGATAAATCCACCATCTTCAAATAATTTTTTCCCAAATGTCTCCCCAGTGGTCCCAATGCCCTGTGTTGACTAGTCTACCTTTCTGCCTCTGGGTTGAGATGCTGCCTTTGTCCTGCACCAAATATAAAGTCCCATTTGTCTGTGGGTCCTATTCCGGAGCTTTTTCTTCTGTTTCAACAGATCTTTTATTTATTTATTTTTTAAACTTGAAAGCAGTAGAGTTTTTGTGGGATGGAAAAAGAGTTCTTTGAGTTATTTATTTTGTTTTCCAAAAGTAGTGTCATTCTTTTTTTTTTTTTTCCCTTGGCCACACCGTGCAGCATTTGGGATCTTAGTTCCCTGGCTAGGGATCGAACCCACGCCCCCTTCAGTGGAAGCATGGAATCCTAACCACTGGACCACCAGGGAAGTCCCTCAACAGACCTTTATTAGCACATTCTACATGTCAGGCTCTGATCTAGGCACTGGAGGTAAAAGCAGTGTGTAAAGTAAAGCCTCTGCCTCATGGAAATTACATTCTAGTGAAGGGAGACGGGAAATAAATAATGTCAGAGAGTGATAAGTACTAGGAAGAAAAATAGTAAGACAGAGAGTAAGATGTTGAGCTACTGTAGATACCAACAGAGAAGTAATGGTGAGTGGAGTCTTTAATTAAGTGGAAACCCCAGCCACGCTTAGATCTGTAGAGAGGGGGATGTTGTGGGCAGAGGAAATACCCAGAGCAAAGACCCTGAGACAGAAATGAGCTGGGTGAGTTGGAAGAATAATAAGACCAGTGTGGCTGGAGCCCTGCAGGCAAAGGGGAAAGTGGTACTTCGGCCTAGATTTTGCAGGGCCCGCTAGACCATGGCAAAAAGTGTGTATTTTTCCCCCACACCCAATGAGAAGTCACTGGAGTGTTGAGATCAGAAGGGAGATGTGCACGTCATTACGTGTTAAAAACACGGCTGTGGTGGTTGTGTAGAGAACAGACCACGGGAGGAGGCAGGAGTAGCAAGCAACACTTGGGCTGTTGTCATTGAGAGAGAGTCATGACTTGGACTAACCAGGGGTGCGGTGGACAAGGTGAGAAGCTTCTGGAATGTATTTGGAAGGTAGAGGCAGCCGAACAGATAGGCTGAAGGACTGATGTTAATGGAAAGGAAAAGAGTGACCTGATCAACTAGAGGAGTGATAGTGATTAATTGAGCTTGACCAGGTACTTGACACAAATCCTTTCGTTTACTCTTGATAACCCTTTCAGAAAAATGATGTCTTTGAAGAGCAGAGGAAACGGAGGCTCAGGTAGTTTAACTAACCTGCCTGTGATGACACTCTGGTCATTGGAAGAGCTAGGATTTTATTTCTGTAAGGTCAATAGTAAAATCCCCTTCTCTTTCTGATTCTAGTAATTTTGTGACTTTTCCTTTTTCGTCTTGGTCAGCTTAGCTGAGGGTTTGTCAATTTTTACAATCTTTTCACAGAACCTACTTTCGGTTTTGTTAATTTTCTCCAATGTTTTTCTAGTCTCTTTCATTAATTTCTGCTCTAACCTTTATTTCTTTTCTCCTGTTTGATTTAAGTTCCATTTTCTCCTCTTTCCCTCTAGAAGGTTAGGTTATTTATTTGAAATCTTTATTCTTTTTTTTGGCTATGCTGTACGGCTTGCAGGATCTTAGTTCCCCAATCAGGGATGGAACCCTCACCTTCAGCAGTGAAAGCCTGGACCAGCTTCCCATATAGGAAATGGGAATAGCAGCACTGTCTCCTCCGAAGGCTACTATGAGAGATAAAATAATGAAATGCTTATGCCGTGCTCTGCCTAATGCTTGGCAAATAGGGAAAGAACACACACAAAAATCTTCATTTTCTTACATTACATGACTTCTTACAGTTTTCTTTTTATTTATTTGCTTATTTATTTATTCGGCTGCCTCTGGCCTTAGTTGTGGTACCCAGGATCTTCACTGCATCACGTGGGATCTTTCCTTGTGGCGCACGGACTCTCTAGTTGCAGCATCTGGGTTTAGTTGCCTGGCTGCAGGTTCAATCCCCAACCAGGGATTGAACCTGTATCTCCTGCATTGCAGGGTGGATTCTTAACCACTGCACCACTAGGGAAGTCCCGATTTCTTACAATTTTCTAACCTGTATTTCACAAATCATTGTGTGTCTGTGTTTCATATGGGAAAGGCTGTAGTAAATCAGTAGCAAGAGAGTACTTATTTTTTGCATGGGATAGCAAGAAGCATCACAAAGCTGTCATTTTTGGGAGGGAGCCAAGTATATGTCCACGCAAAAACTTGTACATGAATGTTCATCACAGCCTTATTCATAGTAGCCTCAAATTGTAAGCAACCCAAATATTTATCAATTGGTGAAAGGCTAAATAAATTGTGTTACAAATCCTTACAGTGGGATGCCACTCAGCATTGAAAAGGAACTACAGGTACATGCAGTAACATAAAGGAATCTCAAAAATATGCCATGTGAAAGGAGCCAGTATTGTACGGTCTATTCATTTAAAATTCTAGAAAAGGAAAGAAATCTATAAAAAAGTGGATTAATGGTTGCGTGAACTAAGAGGGCTCAGCCAAAAAGGGGAATGAACAGACATTTGCCAAAATTAATTTCATTTTTGCACTTAAAATGGATAAGTTTTATTTAAAACAAAAACAGGACTTCCTTGGTGGTCCAGTGACTGAGAATCTGCCTGTTAATGCAGGGGACATGGGTTCGATCCCTGGTCCTGGAAGATTCCACATGCCACAGAGCAACTAAGCCTGTGCGTAGCACCTAGAGAGTAGTCCTTGCTTGCCCCAACTAGAGAAAGCCCTCATGAAGCAATGATGACCTAGTGCAGCCAAAAATAAGTAATTAAAAAAAAACAACCGTGGGACACAGACAAAGCAATAGTAAAGAGAAACAAGTGCAACAACAATAAATGGTTAAATTTAATCATACATTAAATTTAGTTGATCAGTAGCTTACATACACAGTGAAACTATGTTCTTTTTTCACTGGGCTGTAAATTCACTTTCTTATCATCCCAGTTGGGACATTTTACAGCTCAGCATCTGGATAAACAATCCTTCAAGACCCAAGTAGTCAGCAGTAAAGAACCCACCTCCCAGTGCAGGAGATGCAGGTTTGATCCCTGGGTTGAGAAGATCCCCTGGAGAAGGAAGTGGCAACCCACTCCAGTATTCTTCCCTGGAAAATCCCATGGACAGACGAGCCTAGCGGGCTACAATTCATGGGAATGCAAAGAATCGGACACAACTTGTCGACTAAACAACAACCTATGCCTCACAGTTTCCCTTTAGTGGAAGTAAATTCCTTTTATTTCTTTATTTTTGGCTGCACTGGGTCTTCGTTGCTGCCCACAGGCTTTCTCTAGTTGCAGTGAGCGGGGCTACTCTTTGAGGTGCCGGGCTTCTCATTGTGATGGCTTCTCTTGTTGCAAAACAGAAGCTCTAGGGTGTGTGAGCCTCAGTGGTTGTGGGGCACGGGCTTAGCTGCCCTGCAGCCTGTGGGATCTTGCCGGATCAGATATAGAGTCAATATCCCTTTCATTGGCAGATGGATTCTTTACCCCTGGACCACCAGAGAAGTCCCATGAATTCCTTTCTTCAGGGAGAATTTATATCTGACTTATATTTCTTTCTCAAAAATGAGGTGTGCTTATATGCTGTGTCTGTAAGTCTCTGTCCTGAAACATTCCAGAGGAAGAATGTGCTGGAGGGTTTTTCCCAGGGCAGTGACATGGTCCCATGTATTAATACAACTGGAAACTGCCCTGTGGATGGAGGAGAGGCACATTCAGGGAGGATCAGAAAGGCCAGTTAAGAGGCTCAGTGCGGTTGATGGATCTGTATGCTTCAGTGTATGCATTTTTCTATATATACGTTTTGTGCTTGCATGCAAAGTCACTTCAGTCGTGTCCGACTCCGTGCGACCCTATGGACTGCAGCTCACCAGGCTCCTCTGTCTATGGGATTCTCCAGGGAAGAATACTGGAAAGGGCTGCCATTCCCTTCTCCAGGGGATCTTCCCCATCCAGGGATCAAACCTGCGTCTCTTACATCTCCTGCATTGGTAGGCGGGTTCTTTACCACTAGCGCCATCTGGGAAGCCCTGTGTATAAGTTACGCTTCATTTTTTAAAACATGAGAACAAAGAACTGTCTCAGTAGTCCACATGAAGTCCAGCGGTCAGAGGAAGGGGCTCCAGGTCAGTCTGACAGTTAGTAGGACAAGTCTAGGGACTTGTATGGGATTCTGGTTGTAGAACTGACAAGGTTTGAGGGGAGATTGGGAAGCCGAGAGGAGGCACTGAGAACCGGAGACCAGGAGAGGAAGCCAAGTCACTGCAGCTCTGAGGATGAGCGTTTCTGCGTGGGGCTCAGGGGTTCTGACCGAGTCAATAAACTTACTATATAGCTCTGGGATTCTGCCGGGATGGGGAGTCAAGAAATGACCTAGACCCCATCCTCAAGTGTCATGGTTCAGTGGGGAAAGACGACAGCCTTCCTGGACCAGTGGGGGATGGCAGGGAGGGCCTTTGGCAGAGGAAAGAGACATCGCTTCATGACCCCTCTTTCATACGCTCGCCTTACCTGTTCCCCTCCAGATCTGAGGGTGGGGATTAGTAAGCAAGTGACAAAGCTCTCACCCACCTGGGTGTGATGTGAATTCTAGTCCTGAAGTTCCCTGGATGTGTGGCCTTGAACAGGTTGCTTAACCTTTTTGAGTTGATTTCCTCACTTGCAAAATGAGGATAATATCCTATTTGCTCACATAGGACTTTCGCCGCTTCTTCCCCTTCCTAAAAAAATGCATTTACAGTTTCCCTGCCGCCTTGTAATATGTCTGTATTGTAGATGGACAGAAACGGTGCAAAGGGTGGTTCTTGGGTACCTGGGTGAAGAATTCCTTTATTTCAAAGATCCTGAGGGCTCCATGGGCCCCGGGCCACCAGTCCCTTGAGCATCTTGGAACAGAAGCCGCTCTGAGGAGGCAGCAGGCAGTGGAGGAAAGCAGAGGGGCTGGGATTGGAACTCTCTGGGTGACCTTGGGCGACCCCTAGTGGGAAAGTATAGCAACACACAGCATGGCTGCAAGTCTGCGTTTTGCAGCTAACAGATTTTGCTGATAATGTATGCTTTTGCTGCAGGTACCAGGTAGAAATTCCTTCAGTATAATTCTGCATTGTAGCTTGCTTTTTATTCAGTTGGATGCAGCCCTGATGTCCTCATTTATGCCATTGTATGTATGGAAGGGGGTTTCCTTTACTGGCAAATTTGGTAAATCTTGTTATTTATGTCATTGTTTTCCTTAGCTTTTACGGTTGTCGTCCTTTCCAGAGCTTATGAATTCCTACTAGAATCCTCTAAAATATATTTACGTAACAAAGGTGTTTTCTATAAAAGGACTTTAAGATCACATTCAACGCATGTATTTTGAGATTCATTTTATGGTGTTTTTAAGATTCATTTTACAGTATTTTAAGATTCATTTTATGTAATAACTTAAAAGTAGCACTTTCTATGTACCAGGCATTGTTCTATGTATAACTATAAGTATGTTCTATGTATAAGTTTATTTAATCCTCATAACAGCTCTATGAGGTGCATATAATTATCCTCATTTTTTTTTTTGGCCGCGATGCAAGGTATGCAGGATCTTAGTTCCTCAACCAGGAATAGAACCCACGCCTGCTGCATTGGGAGCTCAGTCTTAACCACTAGACTGCCAAGGAAGTCCCTATTATCCCCATTTTATAGTAGAGAAACTGAGCCTTAGAGAGGATAGCTAACATGCTCGAGTTCATGCCGTTAATAAATGGCAGAACCAGGATTGCAACCTAATTTTGTCCTCTTAATTATTCCATTGTATTACCTATGACCTCAAAATTGTCTCTCCATAGCTTTCCATGTAAAATTGGGGTGCATCTTTTGTATCTTATAAACTAATAAATACAGTAATAATAGGTTAACCAACTTAACCTCTAGTCTGAGCCTTGGTTCTTCGCAGTGACTTTGGATCCCCTAGACCTCATCTATAAAATGGGGGCAGGCATGTGAAGAATTAGATGAATTTTTTTTTAATTAAAAAAAATTTTGGCTGTGCTGGGTCTTTGTCGCTGTGTGTAGACTTTCTCTCCTTGCGGCGAGTGGGGACTACTCTTCATTGCGGTGTGCTGGCTTCTCATTGTGGTGGCTTCTCTTGTTGCAGAGCATGGGCTCTACGCTCGAAAGCTCTAGAACATAGGCTCAGTAGTTGTGCTTGGGCTTAGTTGCCTTCGGCATGTGGAATCTTTCCAAACCAGGGATCAAACCCGTGTCCCTTGCATTGGCAAGTCTCTTAACCAGTGAATTGCCAGGGAAGTTCCCTTATGCTGGTTTTAAAATCTTATGCACGTTTTGGGACTTCCCGGGTGGTTCAGTGGCTAGGACTCTGTGCTTCCAATGCAGGGGGCCCGGGTTCAAACCCTGGTCAGGGAACAAGATCCCATGTGCTGTAACTAAGACCTCATGAAGTCAAATAAATAAAAAAAAAAAAAAAAAAATCTTATGCACGTTTAAAAATTACATTTAAGTTATTAGGTGCTAGCACTCATTCTGTTTCTCCTTTCCCCACCCCACACATTGGTTTTTCCTCCCCACAACCAGGGATCGAACCTGGGCCATGACAGTGAAAGGGCCAACTCCTAACCACTAGGCCTCCAGGGAACTCCCCCAGACATTGTTTTTAATATGTCTGTGTTGATGTAGGAACGTTGATTAATTGCATTGGAATGCTGCATGGTCTTCCACAGCATGCGTCTGTCACATTTCTTATTCCTTCTCCCTGTGACAGGTTATGGGGCCTGCTGCCATCCGTGCTGGGGCAGTGGACATGGTGTCCTGCCCCTCTGGATTTGCCCCCGGTTTCTCTGGGAGATGTCTCCAGCTGTGGAGTTGCTGAGCCAGAGGGGCTTCACTTGTTCACAAATGCTGGCAAATGCTATCCTGCATGGGGGACCAGCCTGTCCCCATCAGCCAGCATATGGGGATTTCCCCTCCTCTCCATCTTCGCCAGTGTTTGGTGGTATTTTCTGTCCCTGATTGGCAATCTGACGAGTATAAAGTGGTCTCTTGTTTCTGCTTTCTGAACACCAGTGAGGTTGATAGATTGTTTTTGTTGGTTGAAATTCCTTTTTGTGAGTCTCCTGTTTATACACTTTGCTAATTTGTCTATTCGACTGTACAGCTTTTTCTTTTATATTTTAGTTAGTAATTCGTTGTTTCATTTTAATACAGTAAAAATTCACCCTTTCTAAAAAATGAGTTTTACTAACACAACATTGTAAGTCAACTGTAGTCTGGTATAAAACAGAAGTTTTTTTAAATTAAAAAATGAGTTTTAGGGAATTCCTTGGCATTCCAGTGATTAGGACTCTGCTTTCATTGCCGACGACATGGGTTGGGAAACTGAGATGCAGCCAATAAAATAAAACCTGTTTATTAAGTGTTTGTATTTCTTCTGAGATTTTTTTTTTTCATATTATTTCCCCATTTTTTCCTACTGACATGTCTTTTTTTTTTTTTTTGGCTTGTAGGGATCTTAGTTCCCTGATGCGGGATTGAACCCTGGTCCTGGTAGTGTAAGTGCCTCAGAGTCCTAACCATTGGACAACCAGGGAATTCCCTTTTTCTTATTGAATGACTGAAGTTCTTTTTATAGGATAGTGTCATTAACTTTAAGAAAAAATTAATCATGCTGCAAATATCTTCTCCCCCTCTGTACTTGGTTTTAACTTTGCTTACAGTTTCTTTAGCCTTACAGAAACATTCAGTCTTCATCATTTAAATCCACTGGTCTTTGTAAGCATACGCGTTCATGTGTGTCTCTTCTGAGTTCTGTGCCAGACCTTGAAACTTTTGGGGTCCTTCGCTATTACCTCTAAATGTTGCCTGTTTGAAATAAAACATTAGCTGCTGCTGCTTTTCTAAAAGACTGCTGTGAGATGGTAATAAATGATCGAGTGAAAATCGCCTTCCTCTTGAGTCCTACGTTTGTGCCACACGCATTCCTGTTCCGGACTTCTGTTAGGATTGTCTCCATTCCTTGCAGTACCCTCTTCCTTAGCGCTTTCTGCAGCTTCCTCCTGGTCCTGCCCTTCCACGCATAGAATGCTTCCCTCTTCCCATCGCCTGGGTTCCCTCAGCCCCTGGCCAGCTCTGAAACCAGTGAGGCTGCACTGGCTCCATCCTGCCACCCCTGGGTGTGAATCTTTCTCTCTGGGGTGGAGGGGGAGGGAGGAGGTTTGTTCCTGACCCCACGTCCCCGCCTTCTTTCAGGAGGGCCTTTGGTACCATGGTGGCTCCGCCGAGACCTGGACCCTGGTGTCCGGCGCGCGTGGCTAGTGCTCTGGGAGTCCCGGGAATTGGTTACAGTGAGTGGGTAGCCAGGCTCAGTATCAGATTGGGATGAGGGTTGCTCAGGGCCCACAATCTGGAGTCAGAGTCTAGGGTATGGTGTGGTTGGGATGGAGTCTGGGGAGCATTCAGAACTCGTTTGGGGCTGGCTCCATCTAAAGTTGACCTCAGGGATTTGTGGGGCTCAGTTTGGAGGCAAGAGAAGGGCTTTCGTGGCTTTCTGCTGGAAAGGGCTGGGCACCGATGTTGGGGCAGTGGCCTGGGGGAGGTTCGGCTTCCTGGGCCAGTGCAGGGTCCCCTTAGTGCTCGGCGCTCCTTTGGCCCTGACCTCACACCTTTGACCCAAGCTGGGTCTAGCACCTACTCGCTGCCGGGTGCAGATGGGATGTGTCCAGTCCTGGCCTGAACCCCTGGAAGGTCCAGAGGCCAGGGACCAGCTCTCCCTCTGCCCCAGACCCACTGGGTGACCTCAGGCGGCCCCTGTCCCTGTGGACTCTGTTCACTCAACCAGTATCTCCCTTCCCCTTAGGCTCCAGGCAGCGTCATCAGAGTCCCCACTGTCAACAGGGGTCCCAGTCCTGCCAGTCTCTCGGGATGGGAAAAGCTGTGGCTTGCTGCACCACTGGTCACGTGGCAGAACCGACCCTCCAGCGGCGGAGGGCACACCCAGTAGGTGCCCGCGGGGAATCCATTCTTTCTCACCTGCTTCCCCGAGCAAAGGGGAAGAACCCTCCTCACGGCTCCCAAAGCCTCCCTGCTCTTCTAGGACCACCTGGTTTCCCAGGAGCAGAGGGGACCCTGGAGACCCAGGCTGTAGTCCTGAAGGCTGTGACCTTGGCCCCTGCCCTCAGAGCCCCAGAAGCCCCACTGGGATTTGCTGTGGTGGGTCCTGCCCGCTCCCTCCCAGGAGAGCTTTTCCCCTCAGGACCTGCCTGCTCCCCCTCACTGGTCTGGTCTCAGCTGAGCCTTCCCTGGGCTGGGGGTCCGGGGGTGGAGGGGCAGCCACCGGGGAAGGAGAGGGAGGGAGGTGTTTGGGGCCTCAGGGCGCCTTTATTTCACCCCAACCACAGACATACACACCCAAAGCAGTGTTCCACCTTCTATTAGAGGCTCTGCCTCCCCGAGACGAATGTCCGCCCTCTTGCATCTTCCGGAGCACACTCCCGGTGGGTGGGGTGTGTTCTCATGGCCGGGCAGGGTGGAAGGGAGGGGAGTGGCACCCTGTCCTCTGAGAGGGGACCTCGGTGAAATTCGTGTGTTTGTGGCAGTGGCTGGGGAAGGGCTTGCAGGGGGGGTGCAAGTGGCATGGTGTCCCAGACCAGGACACAGGGCCCTTCCTGTGGGGAGCAGCCGGAAGCGGGCAGGCAACAGCCGAGGCCGGGGCTCTCCTAGGAGCCTCCCCTCGGGGCCTCCCGGTCCAACCCCCTGGCCCAGCTCCCAAGAAGATGGGGTTTCCTCGGAGGGTCACCGGCCTCCCGTTGGCTATGCCCCTGGCCTGGTACGGTGCTCAGCCTGTTTCCTTCACTCGGAGCTGGGCCCCCGGCCCCTCAGAGGGAGAGTCCTCTGAGAGGGGGCTCTGGGCTCGTAGCCGGTGCAGATGGTGTACGTGGGAGCAGGTGGCTGGGACAGGGGCCTGGGCGGGGGGGCGCTGGGATGGTCTAGTCGTCCTTGTCCTTGGCGCCGTGTTTGAGGATGCGGGTGAACTCCACGTAGTTGAAGTTGCCTTTCTTATCAATGGGCGCCTCTCGGTACATCTCGTCTACCTCCTCATCTGTGAAGCGGTCGCCCATGGTGGTGAGCAGCTCCCGAAGGTGGTCCTCATGGATGAAACCTGGGTGGGGGGCAGGGGGGGCGGCGCAGGGCCAGGGCCTTGAGGCATACCTCACACCCCCTACCCGGGGCCCCCACCAGGACTCGCAGACCTGGAGGGTGGGGGGCCGGGGAAAGACACAGCCTTGGTGTCTGTTCAGTTCGAGGTCACCAGGGCCCAGTGGGAACAGTTCTGCAGTGGGGCTGTCTGCGAGGTGTTTCTGTGGGGGTGGGTGGGGGGCCCTGGGGCTGTGAGGGTGGGGGTGCCCTGCCTGGGGCTGTGAGGGTGGGGGTGCCCTGCCTGGGGCTGAGGGTTGGGGTGCCCTGCCTGGGGCTGTGGGGGTGCTGACTGTGCTGCTTGAAGAACCTGGGCCCCAGAGCACCACTGCCTGCGTCTGAATGCTCATCTACTCTTCTTTCTAGCTGTGTGACCTTGGGCAAGTTACTCAACCTTTCTTTGCCTGTTTGATCTGGAAAATGGGGAGGAAAACATGCCAACCTAGTTAGGGAGCTGTGACACAGTCAGGAAAAGGTTCTGAACGTGCTTAGGCCTGTGGTGCGCCTCTGGCCCCTGAGAAACCACTGAAGCAGCTACTGCCGGCGGCGTCCCTGGGAGAGAGCCAGGGTGGCTGAGAAGCCCTGTGGAGAACCTGAGGGTGGGGCTGGTTTCTATAACCTTTTGGCCCGCCGGCCTGAAATGGTTTGGTTTCTGGAAGGGTCAAAAGCAGAAGCCAGTGCATTGGGCCAGTAGGAGAGCTAAGAAGTGGGAAGGCATGGGGGATGTGGGCTGTTTCAGTTTAGCCTTTGGAGGGGGAAAAACAAGGAAGCAGCTTTTATCGTTCTGGTGGCAGAAATAGGTGGACAGGTGATCTCTGTCCTGCCCTTTGGGGGCAGAGGGGGGCCTTGAGGTGCCGGCACAGCCAGGTGCCACTTGCATACGCGGGGTGCCCGGGCGAGGTGCGTGACCCCAGCCCCATCCAGGCCTCTGCCCCGAGGCTGCTGACTGACCTGAGGCCTCCTCGTCGAAGCAGGCGAAGGCGTTGCGGATCACGTCCTCGGGGTCTGTGCCGTTCAGCTTCTCCCCGAACATGGTGAGGAACATGGTGAAGTTGATGGGCCCCGGGGCCTCGCTCATCATGCCTTCCAGGTACTCGTCCGTGGGGTTCTTCCCTGTGGGGAAGGGCCGTCCGTGCCTGCGCTCACCTCCCGCCCCCTCCCTGCGTAGCCCCATAGACAGGAGACAGTACGTTTAGTAAACGGTTGAAAAGCGTGAAAGGGTAGTCACTCAGTCATGTCCAACTCTGCGACCCCATGGACTGTAGCCCACCTGGCTCCTCTGTCCATGGAATTTTCCAGGCAAGAATACTGGAGTGAATAGCCATGCCCTTCTCCAGGGGATCTTCCCCACGCAGAGATCGGACCCATGTGTCCTGCATTGCAAGTACCATCTGAGCCGCCAGGGAAGCCCTAGTGTTAGTAAACTGGAGCTGACTAGTTAACTTGAAAGTGAAGTCGCTCAGTCGTGTCCAACTCTTTGCGACCCCGTGGACTGTAGCCTACCAGGCTCCTGCGTCCATGGGATTCTTCAGGTAAGAACACTGGAGTGGGTTGCCATTTCCTTCTCCAGGGTATCTTCCTGACCCAGGGATCGAACCCAGGTCTCCCACATTGCAGGCAGACGCTTTAACCTCTGAGCCACTGTAAACTGTACAGCCTCTCTCTGGGACCACCGGCTCTGACTGCTCCGTCCCACTCATAATCACCGCCCACTCCCCTGGTGGCCTCCTCCAGTTTCCTCCTCGGGTCTGGGGTCTGGATGTCCGCTGTGGGTCACGCTGTCTGAGGCGTAAGAGCCCCCGTCTGCGGATTGCCTCCTGCCTTTGGCACTCCGTGTGCCTTATGGCTTAAGCGTCACCACCCCAGCCTTCTTACCCCCTCACCAATGTGGGACCTGAGGCTCTGAGGTGAGGTGCCTTGTCCTCGGTCACACAGCAAGCGAGGAGTGGAGCCAGCATTTGAAGCCAGGCAGCCGGACCCCAGGCCCCAGGCACAGTTTTGAAAGTAGTTAAACCAGTGAGCTTTGATAGCACACAGGCTAAGGTCTGAATCCCAGCTCCGTGCCTGCTTCCCCAGTCCCTGAGGAGAACTGCGAAGATGAGGAAGGCAATGGCTGTAAAATGCACAGGACAGTGACTGGCACGGCCCTATGGACTCAAATCAGCTGCTGGGTTCAAATCCCAGCTCTGCCACTTTGTAGCTGTGTGACCTCGGGCAGATTACTTAACCTCTCTGAGCCTCTGTTTCCTTTTATAAAGTGAGAATGATAATCACATCTACCTTTGAGATTTACGATAACACCTGCGGAGCTGCCACTTGCTATTACTGTTTTATTGTTTGCTGCTGTTGTTTTTACTGTCTGAGCCACCAGGGAAGCTATTCTTTGCTGCTCTTGTTTTTAAACCTGAGGATGATGGTCCTGATTCTTGTTTTCGGTTGTGCCACATGACCCACAAGATCTTAGTTCCCCTATCAGGGATCAAACTCAGGCTCCTTGCAGGGGAAGCGCGGAGTCCTAACCACTGGACTGCCGGGGAATTCCCAGAGGGTGATGTTCTTAACCAGAGGCCCTGACTGACCTGTGGACCCACTGACTTGAGCTACAAACAGGAGTGGGGTTTTTCTGGGTAGACGTACAGTGTAGTCTCTGGGGTTGAGAGCCCAGGTGTGTGTGCTCAGTTGCTTAGTTGCATCTGACTCTTTGCGATCCTAGGGACTGTAGCCCACCAGGCTCCTCTGTCCATGAGGCAAGAAAATACTGGCGCGGGTTGTCATTTCCTACTCCAGGGGATCTTCCTGACTCAGGGGCCGAACCTGCGTCTCCTGCATTGGCAGGAGGATTCTGGGCCACTGCGCCACCTGGGAAGCCCGGGAGTCTCTGTCTCCCTGTCTCCTCTGAGCACCACACTCGGCCGTGTCCCTGTGGGATGGCTGGTGCCTGAAGAGCCGTGACAGCAGGACACACAGCTCCTCTCCTGCCCAGGCCTCAGTCTTCCTTCGGGCCCCTGACCTTCCCAGGGAGGAGCCTCCAGTGAGTCTGCCCTGATGCTGGGAGAGGTGTGGCGCTGAGGATGGGGACAGTGTCCAGGGTCCGCCCTCCTGGTCACGCGAGGTCGTTTGCTCCTCTCACCAGACCCCCTGGGATGCACACACAGGCCACGGGCCAGAGTGGGGCTGCCCAGTGAGGGGCGGTGCCAGGGACCGACTCCGGCCTGACTGCCATAGGCTGCCTCCTCTGCTACCTGAGACCACCCCACCCCCGGCCAGGGTCTGACCCAGACGCTTTCACCTGGATGAAGGGGGCGCCAGGGACTGGGACTGAGGGGGGTTTTCTGTGGCCAGGGCACGAGGAAGGATGTGGAGGCAGACCACCCTGGTGTCTGGTGGGCTGGCGTCTGGAAGCCTGGCCTCTGGGCTTCAGTTTCCCCATCTGGGCAATGGTGCAAGGCGCTAGATTCCTGAGGCCTTTCAGCTCTGAGATTCTGAGTCTGGGGAAGTCACTGGAGTCCGCCTCTCAGAGTCTGACACAGGTGACCTCTGAGGGAGCAAGGAGGTGCCCTGGCCTCCGCTCTAGGCCTCAGTTTCCCCATCTGTACAATGGAAAGTCTGTGCAGTTTTGTAGCTGCTGATCCTTTTCCTTCAGTGAAGTGGTTCCAGGCAGTTGAAACCACAGGTCTGCCTGAGGCAGGAGTGGGCCTGTCTGGGTTCAAGTCCAGTGCCGAACTACTCTATGCCTCAGTTTCCCTGTCTGTTAAATTAATAAAGAGGTGGCAGCTCCTCTCCAGGGTGGGCGCCTTGGTCAGTGCACGGGAAGTGTTCCCTGAGGGATGGGTCGCCCCACCGCCTGCTCCAGCTGCAGCCCTCGTGGGCCCGCTCAGCCCCCCGGCCCCGCCTCTGCTCACCCATCGAGGCCAGCATGTCATGCAGGTCCTCCTTGTCGATGAAGCCGTCTCGGTTCTGGTCGATCATGTTGAAGGCCTCCTTAAACTCCTGGATCTGGGACTGGTCAAACATCGCGAACACATTGGACGTGGCCCTCTGTGGCCGCTTCTTGGTGGTCTTGGCCTTGGCCCGTTTACTGGACATCTTGGCTGCAGGCGTGTGGGGCTTTCCTGTAGGCAGAGGGTGCAGATGGGAGAGCCAGTGATCCTGGGCCAGAGAAGTTTCTGGCCTACCCCCACCCCACTCGGCTGTTGGCGCCTGGGCCTGGCCTTTGTGCTCCTATAGGCTGGGGGCTCCTGCCACCTGGCTCATCACAGAAGCAGCCAGTTTTGGCCCTGTGGCATGATCTGAAACAACTTCCTCTACCTCTCCGAAGTGTTTCCTCATCTGGAATGGGATAGGAGTGCCCAGCCAAAGGGATCCATTGACTTGTGCCCGAAAAGCCCCTGGCATGGTGCCCGGCACAGAGGAAGCTATTTCTGCTGTCATGGTTTGGGTAGACACTTAGGATTGGGTTCGGTGCCAACCATTTCCGTGCTTTATCTCCCTTAATCCTCAAGAGCATTCACACCATCCATCTCTCTCCCAGTGACAAGGTGGGCAGCCTTGGGAGAGGCTCCGAGGCTCCCTGCCCCCAGCAGCAGGAAGGAGCTGGGTCAGCCCTGCATTCCTGACATTCCTCCTCCTCTCCTCCTCCTCCTCCTCTGGAGGTTCTGGAAGGCCAGCGCTCCGGGCAGCCTCCCTTCCCCCCACCTGTCCCCACGTGACCATCCCCTTGGGGGGGGGGGGGCAGACCTGATTTGGGTCCTGCTTTGTTCTCCCTCTTCAGTGCTTATAGAAGCATAAAGCTCCCCCAGACTGAGCACCCCAGCTTCCTGTCACCTTTGTTTAGGCCTGGCCTCCAAACCTCCAGCCAGTCTCACCCATTGCACGCAGACCCCAGTACTTCACTGTGAAGCCCTTGAGGGTTCCTGCCAAACCCCTCTCCCATGAGGCCTGGCACGGAAGGAGGCCCTCTGAGCCTCTCCTACGCTGCTCTCTGGCTGGCCCTGTCATCCCTCTTGCAGCTGTGATCCTGCCCAGCTGGACCTCTGGCTGCTCCCAGGTACCCCCAGACTTTCCTTCTTGGTTCTCCCCCTGGAACACCCTTCTTTCTCGAGCCCAGTTCTTCAGACAGCCCTTGGGGAGCAGTTCCCCCACTCTGGCTTTGACAGCAAGCACTTAAAGGTCTCTCTCCATCACAATCAGTCAGGGCTGGTGTAAGCACCCTGAATTATACCTAAGCCCATGGTGACACTCAGAGACGCTTGTTTAATGAATGACTTTGAAGGCAGCTGCAGCCAGTCTACTGACCCCACTGTACAGATGGGGAAACTGAGGCAACAAGGGGCTCTTTCCCTGAACTCTTCTCATAGCTTCTGGGGACTGTGCTTCTGGGGCAGTTTGGGGCCCCAGGGCTGCTGCCCCTCTTTCCTCTGTCCTGAGTCTCGTGGTTGAGGATCTGCAAGAAGCCTTAAGTGCTCCTCCATCTATCTTCCAGGCCTTTATCCCATGACCTTGTTCAAGCCATTCTGGATCTTTGGCCTTTGAGATCTTAAACCCTGAGCTGGGACACTGGCCAGCCCCAGCCTCTCCCCACAGGCGCAACTGCCTATAGTTATAGACTGTCCCCCTGGACCCACACACCTGGCCCTCAATGCTTCTTGTGTGGTTCAAGGTGGGTAGACAAAAGCCTTTCCCTTTTGGGAAAGGGTGGGGGTGGGACAGTGCCGTCGGCAGGGGGTGCCACCCTCTCCTGTGTGAGTGCTTTGAGGCGCCCAGTTCTTCCCCGGGCCGGGTGTTCTCTGGGAACTTTAACTCATGATGCCCACAGCAGTCAGCTGAGGAGAAGTCCACCGCACCCAGCAGAGACTGTCATGGTCCCCATCAGTCACGCCACCCCCATCTGTACAGTTCTAGGGCAGACGTGGCAGGAGTGGCCAAGAGCTCACCCACTGCTCTGATTCTGCCTTGGCTTCCCTGTCTCCGTGGCCGCCCCATCCCCACCCTCTTCTCTTGAGGGGCTGTGACAGGGCTTGGAGCGCTGAACTTCACAGTTTGCCCATCCCAGCAATCTTGGGGAGCAGGGTGGGGAAAATGGGGTGCCCTCACTGTGCAATTAAAAGAACTGGTGTGCCCATAAGAGGGAGAGAGTTCAACTGGAAGCTGGGAGCCCTGGGCTAGGCTTAGGTCTGGGGGTGGCAGATGGCCTCTCCTGGTGGGCCGATGGCAGTTGAGGGGCGCTGTTGTGACCAGAGGCAATTTGTAGGCTTGATTGAGGAACTGGGGTCAGAGCCAGGCTGAGCTCTTAAGACCTGGAGCCATCGCTGCCTCCTCCTCCTGGGGGTCCTAGACACCAGGGATCAGATATAACTGGTCCTTGGCCTGCTACAGCTAGGTGCCACCTCCCCACTTCTGATCCCGGAAACCCCACTGTAACAGCAAAGACACAGCCTGTGTTCCCCATTACGTCAGGGTCTCTGTGGCTGGCAATGCCAGCTGCCTTGTTGGTAAACTCGCCTCCCTTGAAGGGGGGTTATCTGACTCTTTCCTGAAGTAGCCAGAGAAGCTGCAGGGCTGGGGAGGAGCGGGGACCACTTCCTGCAGCCCAGGGCCTTGTCAGGCCAGGGGGTACAGGGGATGAGCCCTGTGGCCCTTGGCCAAGCTTCCCCACCCAGCAGGCCTAGGGGGGCAGCGGACTCAGCAGGGAAGCCCTGGGGATGGCACTCAGCGTTTGTGTGATGGCGGAGACAAGTTACCCCAGTCTCCATCCCTCTTTCCTGCCCCAGGAGATAGGGGAGGGGTCAGGGATGCTCCCCTGGAGCCTGGCAGGGCTGTTTCCCGTCTGTGACACAGATGGGTCCTCTAGAGCAGGGAACGCCAGCGATCCCAAGCCCCTCCCGGGGTCGGCATCTCTAACTTCACAGCGAAGGGGCAGGGCCTGGACAGTCTTCCCTCGCTGCAGGCCCACTGCTTCCCAGAGCCTGTCCAGCCTCCCTACTGCCCAGCCGCCTCCCGAATCCCCGTAAGACGGAGCAACCTCGCAGCCCCAGCCCCACGATCTGTCCCAGCCCAGAGATCCTGCGACCCCCGCCACCCGCCTCGCGTCCCCAAGTCCCAGCCGCGGCCGTCACACCGCCCTCTCCAGACCCCCCCGGGCCGCGGGGCTCCCACCTGGTGCGGAGAAGGTGCTGGCGCGGTGCGCGGAGCGGCTGCGGAGCCGGGGCCGTCGGGCCGTCGGTGGGGTCTGGGCCCGGGGGTGGGGGCGCGGGGCGGGGCGAGGCGCCGGGCCTTACAAGGCAGAAGAATGTGCGGCGGCGGGCAGGGGCGGGGCCGCGGCAGCCCGGCCTTATTTGGCCGCGACCCACGGGCCAGGGAGGTGGGGTGTTCCCGGGTGAACCCCCCAGGCTGTGAAGGCCTTCCCCATGGTGGGCCGGGGGAGGTGACGGGGGCGAGTGGGGGGCCTGGACAACCCGGGGAAGGGGGTCTGTTTGGGCTGGTCCTTCCTCTCTAGCGAGGCCTCCGGACCTCAGACCCCACCCCCACCATTTCCCCAGAGCCCGCGCCCGGCCTGTTCCCGGGGGAAAGCTGCTTTCCACCAGGCCAAGTAGGGCTTTTTTCCACTCCCAGAGAAGAGCCGTGTCAGAGTGGATCTGCTGTACTCGCAGGTCCCGCGGGGTGGGGGGGTGGGGGCGGCCTTGGGCCAAGTCACTCTCCAAGTGCCCTGGGTGTCCTCACCTGCAAAAGGGGAGGGTGGTGGTGAGACAGTGGCCAGAAAGACCCACGGAGGCCCTGGGAAGCCAGCAAGAGCTGGGATCCGGGGACCCCTGGAGCATCCTTGCCAGTGGGGCTGCACCCCCAACCCCTTCTTGTTGGCCTGAGTCAGAGGATGGAGGCTGGGAGGACAGACCCATCCCCTCTGCCTTCACCATCAGGCCCTGTCCATCACTGTGACCCCCAAGGCCCAGCTTACCCATCAGCCCTGGCCCAGACTCCTGCCTATCGCTTTCTCTCCCTCCCTTGGATCCAACTCAGACGTTCCATTCCCGAGGGAACTTTTCAACATCCAGTTACTTACTTGGTAAATATTAACTGACACCTGCTACCTGTCTGGTACAAGTGCTGGGGAAATAGCAGTGAACTATAGTGATTGCACTCTGGAAGCTTTTGTTCTTGTGGAGAGAAATGTCATGAACAAGTAGCTACGTGGCTTGGAGAGTAGAAACAAATGCTAGAAGGAGAATAAAACGAGGTGAGGGGAAAGAGAACAACAGGAGGTAGGGGCTGCCTCCCAGGAAGGAGGTGAGGGAGTGAGCCCAGCCTGGTGAACACCCGAGACAGAAGCCCTGTAGGGGCGCTTGTTCAGCTCATGGTCAGGCAGCTGGGAGAGGTGAGTGTCACTGAGGGACCGGGGCTGGGAGAGGTGGTCTGAGAAGCAGTAGGGACCTAGCCCCGGGGATCCTTGGGTTTGCCTTTTGGTGGGTGTCGAACCAATAGACACTGCCAAGCCAAAGATCAGGAGGAGGAAGGAAATATTATTTCTTGTAGTCAGTAAGGAGAGCATGGGGAATCTTTCCCAAAGCAGTGTCTCCCTGGACAGCAAAATTGGGGGAGGCTCAGCTGGTGAAGAATCCGCCTACAATGCGGGAGACCTGGGTTCCATCCCTGGGCTGGGAAGATCCCCCGGAGAAGGGAACTGCTACCCACTCCAGTATTCTGGCCTGGAGAATTCCATGGACTGTATAGTCCGTAGGGTCACAGAGTTGGACACCACAGAGCATCTTTTGCTTTCACTTTTAAGCTAAGGGTACGTGCGTATTCATGAAGGGGTTAAGCAGAGGAGAATTCCTCATAGAATTGGGGCCAGGGTTGACTTAAGAGTCCAAACTTTAGTTGATTGAAGTCAAGAGAGTCATCCTTCCTTCCTCTACCTGGGTGGGGACTTTAGTTCCTGCAGTACTCAAAGATGAATTGTTATGTATAATCCCTTGAGGAGGAACTGGGACTTTATCACCTCTTTATCACGCCATATTGTTTGACTGCCTTTTTTCTGCATGCTTTTGTTCCCTTAAGATCATTCATTACTGAGAACTGTTCAAGGGCAAGCATTGTGGCCAGGTTTAGATCATAAAATGGCTTAGGCCAGAATGGCTTTCCTTATGTCAAGAAAGCCATTCCTGGTTCTCTTTTTCCAGGGACCCTTTCACTTACCCGCTTACACTTGTAGACCACTGTAAGACCTCAGAGAGTTCTGAGCAAAGGGTGGCATGATCTGGCTTATGTTTTAACTGAATCCCTCTTGGAGTGGGTGGGTGGGTGGGTGGGAGGGGGTGGCAGGGAGCAGGGAGATCAGTGAGGAGCTATTGAGCAGGATGAAGTATCCAGACTAGTGAGCTGGCAGTGGGAGAAACAATGGGATTATGGACGTATTTTGAAGTTGCATCTGGTAGGATTCTCACGTGGATTGGTGTGTGTGTGTGTGTGAAGATTCCAAGGTGATTAATGTGTGTGTGTGAAGATTCCAAGGTGATTGAGTAGTTAATCCCAGTAGGGGATTGTAAGTAGAAAAATATGGGAAACCCCTGTAAGTTAATGGTTACTCGAGAAAGCAGGTTTGCTTAACCACAGAACCAAGCAGGCTTGCTTAGCAACAAAACCATCCAACAGAAGCACGAGACATGCCCCACAACAATAAAAAAAACTGTGGCATGGGCTCCACATCTTGCCCAGTGAGCACAGTAAGTTACCGATCCCTAGGACATGCTCTCTGCACACATAAAAAAATAATTTGTGGAACTAGTTTGACCACACAGGGACAAGAAGACTCCCCTGTACAACCCGGAGGATGAACTAATGATGAAAACATGACGTCTACTCAAGGAAGACCAAGAAGGCCTTCTCCCCCTCCCCACTTATCCTTTGATTGTAAAACTGTAGCCCAGTAAGTTCTCGGGGTGTGGCATTCCTCACCTGTCCACTTGCAAGCCTTACAAGCGTCTTATTCTAATAAATCACTTCTCATCTATCACTCTGCTCTTGCCGAATTCTCCTCTGCACTGAGACATAAAGAACTATGGTACTGGAGCTCTTCAGAGCCCTGGAAACGACACCATATACCGGTTTCAGCCTGAGCAGCTGGAAAGGAAAGAGCTAACGTTTCCTAAACTGAGTCTATGGAAGGAGCAGGTTTGGTGAGGAATCAGAAGTTCTGTTTTGGACATATTTAAAACTTATTACATTTTAAAAACTTTATTTTGAAATAGTTTCAAATTTAAGATAAAGTTATAAAAACTGTACAGACAGCTCCTAAATACCTTCATCCAGATTCTGTACTTGTTAGCATTTGGCTTTCTTACATTCTCTTGTTTGTGTGTGTGTGTGTGTGTGTGTGTGTATCCTCCTCCCCAACAATTTGAGAGTAACTTGCACAGATCAAGCCCTGTTACCCTGAAATACCTCAGTGAGTATCTCCTAAGAAGGAAAGTATTACATATCCATAATGCAATGATTAAAACCAGGAAAAAGTAAAACATTGAAATATAGTTTATAGGTGTACAATATAATGATTCACAATTTTTGAAGGTTATATTCCACTTATAGTTACCATAAAATATTGGCTCTATTCCCCACTTTGTACCGTATATCTCTTGTAGAACTGTTTCTTTGACTTGCTTTTCATTGCTGTTGTTATAATCATACATGCCGGCCTGCCTCAGAGGACCCTGCTCCTCTGCCTGACTGTTAAAGTGCCTTTGTTCAGCTCACCAGGAGATAATCTGACCCTGCCCACCTGCGAAAAGGAGATTAACACATCCCCTTTCACACAGCTGGCTATTCCCTGACATGTTTTGCAAGACTGATGGCCCTTTTACTTTACTTCCCCACCACCTCTCCCTCTCTGTTCTGTCTTTTCACTTTACTTCCTCACCCCTTCTCTTTCTGGTTCTACGAAAGAACCTGGAGTCCAGACCCCTGAGAAAGATGGTTATTTTGAGACATTAATCTGCCATCTTTTCAGCCTGCTGGCTTTCCAAATAAAGTCATATTCCTTGCCTCAATACCTCTTCTTTTGGATTCATCAGCCTGTCCTGTGGCAAGCAGAGTGAGCTTGGACTTGGTAACAATATCTTTGTAAAAATCAGGAAAATTTTAACATCAATTTAATACTATTGTCTAACAGTCCATATTCAAGTTTTTCCAATTATCCCAATAATGTTCTTTACAAAGAAATTTTTTTCTGGCCCAACAGCCAATCCAAGGTTGTCATATTTCTTTGATCCGTGTGTGTGTGTGTGTGTGTGTGTGTGTGTGTGTATGAATGCCATGCTAGGACTGTATCTTGAGAACAACAGAAAATACTAAGGAGGGTGTGTGTGTGTGTGTGTGTGTGTGTGTGTGTATCTTGAGAACAACAGAAAATACTAAGGAGGGTGTGTGTGTGTGTGTGTGTGTGTGTGTGTGTGTATGAATGCCATGCTAGGACTGTATCTTGAGAACAACAGAAAATACTAAGGAGGGTGTGTGTGTGTGTGTGTGTGTGTGTGTGTCATGCTAGGAAACACACTGTATCTTGAGAACAACAGAAAATACTAAGGAGGGTGTGTGTGTGTGTGTGTGTGTGTGTGTGTGTGTATGAATGCCATGCTAGGTGTATCTTGAGAACAACAGAAAATACTAAGAGGGTGTGTGTGTGTGTGTGTGTGTGTGTGTGTGTGTGTGTGTGTGTGTTGTGTGTGTGTTGTGTGTGTGTGTGTGTGTGTGTGTGTGTGTGTGGCGTGCGACCCCATGGACTACAGTACGCCAGGCCTCCCTGTCCATCACCAATTCCCAGAGCTTGCTCAAACTCATGTCCATTGAGTCGGTGATGCCATCCAACCATCTCATCCTCTGTCATCCCCTTCTCCTCCTGCCCCCAATCCCTCCCAGCATCAGGGTCTTTTCCAATGAGTCAGCTCTTCTCATGAGGTGGCCAAAGTACTGGAGTTTCAGCTTCAGCATCAGTCCTTCCAATGAATATTCAGGACTGATTTTCTGTAGGATGAACTAGTTGGATCTCCTTGCAGTCCAAGGGACTCTCAAGAGTCTTCTCTAACACCACAGTTCAAAAGCATCAATTCTTTGGCACTCAACTTTCTTTATAGTCTAACTCTCACATCCATACATGACCACTGGAAAAACCATAGCCTTGACTAGATGGACCTTTATTGATAATGTCTCTGCTTTTTTTTTTTTTTGTCTCTGCTTTTTAATATGCTGTCTAGGTTGATTAACTTTTCTTCCAAGGAGCAAGCGTCTTTTAATTTCATGGCTGCAGTCAACCATCTGCAGTGATTTTGTGTGTGTGGTAAAACAGCAAAATTTACCATTTTAACCATTTTGAGTGTATAGTTTAGTGGCATTAAGTACATTCACGTTGTTTTACAATTCTCACCACTGTCCATCCCCAGAACCATTTCATCTTCCCCAACTTAGATTCCGTAGCCCAGTAAACAGCTTACCTATTTTATTCTTTTCGCTCACCTGCTGGGCAACCACCCTTCCACTTCCTGTCTCTATGAATTTGACTACTCTGGGAGGCTCATGTAAATGGAATCACACAGTGTTTGTCCTTTTGTGACTGGTTTATTTCACTTAGCAAAGTTTCTTGCAGCATATGTCAGAATTTTCTTCCTTTTTAAGGTTAAATAATATTCCGTTGTGTGGAAAGACCACAGTTTTGCTTATCCATTCATGTCAGCGGACATTTGTGTTGTTTCTGTCTTTTGGTTATTGTGAAGAATACTGCTCTTAATATGGGTGTAGTACAAGTATCTTTTTGAGTCCCTGCTTTTGATTTTTTTTTTTTAGGGTATATATCCAGAAGCAAAATTGAAGGGTTATATGGTAACTCTGTTTTTATTTTTATTTTTTATTTTTTTTCCATTTATTTTTATTAGTTGGAGGCTAATTACTGGTAACTCTGTTTTTAGTTAGTTTTTTTGTGTGTGGTGGGGGGGTGCGGGAACCGCCATACTGTTTCCCATAGTAGCTATACCATTTTACATTCCCACCAAGAGTGCACAAGGGTTCTAATTTCTCTACATCCTTGCCAACACTTGTCATTTTCTGTTATTTTTTCTTTTTCTTTTTGCTAAATAATAGTCATCCTAATGAGTGTGAAGTGATGTCTCACTGTGGTTTTGACTTGTATTTCCACAATAACTAATGTTAAGCATCTTTTCACGCGCTTATCGACCACTTGTGTATCTTCTTTGGAGAAGTGTCTATTCAGATTCTTTGCCCATATAGGGAATTCCCTGGCAGTCCAATGGTTAGGACTCGGCACTTTCATTGCTGGGTGGGCCTGGGTTTGATCTTGGTCAGGGAACCAAGATCCCACATGATGTGCAGTGCGGCCAAAAAAAAAACTCGAAAAAGCTGCTTAAAAAATCAGGTTGTTTGCTTTTTTTGTTGTTGAGTTCTAAGAGTTCTCTATATATTCTGGATACTAATCCCGTATCAGATATGTGATTTGCAAAAAATGCTTTCCCATTCTATGGACCTCTCTGTTTAAGATCATTTTTAAAACTTATGTAATTTATGTACCATAAAATTCATTCTTTAAAAAAAAATTCATTCTTTTCAAGGGTACAATTCAGCAGTTTTAAAACTCACAAAATTAAAAAAAAAAACCTCACAAAATTATACAACCATCACCACCGTGTAATTTCAGAACATTTCATCACCCCCAAAGTGAAAGTGAAAGTCACTTAGTCGTGTCTGACTCTTTGTGACCCCATGGACTATACAGTCCATGGAATTCTCCAGGCCAGAACACTGAAGTGGGTAGCCTTTCCCTTCTCCAGGGGATCTTCCCAACCCAGGGATCGAACCCAGGTCTCCCACATTGCAGGCGGATTCTCTACCAGCATCACCCCCAAAGAAACTGCATACTCATTGGCAGTCACTCCTCTCTTCTCCTTCCCCCATCCTCTGGCCAACACTAATCTACCTTCTGTCTCTTGATTTGTTTACTCTGGAAATGTAATGGAAATGGAAATAATATGTGGCTTCCTCCAGTTAGCATAATGTTTTCAAATTCCATCTGTGTTATAACATGTATCAATCAGTGCTTCATTCTCTGTAATTTTTTCCTTTTTTGGCCACACCACACGGTATGTGGGATCTTACTTCCCCAACCAGAGATGGAACCCCGGTTCCCTGCCTTGGGAGCATGGAATCTTAGCCACTGGACCACCAGGGAAGTCGTGTTACGATTTTCTATATGAGAGATCATGTTATCTGCAAACAGAGATAGTTTAACTTCTTTCTTTCCAATTTGGATGCTATCCGTTCATTCACTTATTCATTCATTCTAAGCTCATTCTTGCCTAAACGCCCAGGCTGGAACCTACCGTACAGTATTGAATAGAAGTGGCAAGAGTGAAACTCTTCATCTTTGTTCCTGATCTTGAGGGGAAAGCTTTCAGTCTTGTACCATAAAACATGTTAGCTGTGGATTTTGGGGGGAGGGAGGGATGTTCCCTCCTCAAGTGTCAGCTTGAAGAGGTTCTAATTTGTCATGCATTCTTTATCATGAAAGGGTGTTGAGTTTGATCGAATATTTTTTCCTGTATCGACTGAAATGTTTTTAATCTGTCCGTTAGCTTTTTTTTTGCTATGCTGGGTCTTTGTTGCTATGTGCAGGCTTTCTCTAGTTGTGGCGAGCCGGGGCTATTCTCTAGTTGTGGTGCGCGGATTTCTCATTGCAGCGGCTTCTCTAGTTGCAGAGCACGGGCTCTGGGGCGTGAGCAGGCTTCAGTAGTTGTGGCACATGGACTTAGTTGCCCCATGGCATGTGGAATCTTCCTGGACCATAGATCAAACCTGTGTCTACTGCATTGGCAGATGGATTCTTAACCACTGGACCACCAGGGAAGTCCATCTGTCCCTGAGCTTTTCTGTGTATCACGGACTAACATTTTTGGAGAGTCCGGGCCAGTTACTCGGTACTTCCTCATGATTATTTTGTGGATTTTTAATAAATAAAAACAAATAAATATTAATAAAATATTAACAATGTTAAAATATTGAAAATATTTTAAAATATTGTTTAAAAATTAATTAAATTGTTTAATTATTTTAAAATATTTAAAGATATTATAAAAATTAATTTATAAAATAAAAATTTATTTATTTATTTTTGTCTGTGCTGGGTGTTCATTGCTGTACGTGGGCTTTTCTCTAGTTAACCTGGCATTTCTCTAGTTGTGGCAAGTGGGGGCTACCTTCTAGTTGCGATGCGAGGACTTCTTGTAGCGATGGCTTCACCTTGCAATGGCGCCTCTTGCGGCTCACGGGCTCACGGGCTCACAGGCTCAGTGGTTGCAGCCACGGGCTCAGCGGCCCCAAGGCATATGGGTTCTTAATTCGTGGACCAGGGATTGAACCCAGGTCCCCTGTGTTGGTAGGCACATTCCCAGCCACTGAACCACCAGGAAAGTCCCCAAATGGTGATTTTTCTAACCCTTCTCGTTTCCTTTTACTAGCTGGTGGACATGTTAACTTTGAGATTACCTGTTAAACATCTAAGTGGAGATGGTGAGTAGGAAGTGTAAAGTTCAGGAAAGGTTCAGGTTGTAGATTCAGATGTAGGAGTTGTCAGTCTATAGGAGTTAAAGCCATTAGCAGTTGAGGGGCTCCAAGGGCCCGCATCCCCTCTTGGTCACGGGACTTCTCCAGGCCTGGGTCCCCTGACCTGTTTTGGGGACAAACTCGGGTGCTGACTGGGTCACCAGAGTACCATGGAGGCTGGGACTGGGGGCTCCTGTCTTAAGGAAAACTGGGTTCTATGAAAGGAAATGACCTTGCTCTGTTCAAAGCTGGTAAAGGCCCTTAGACTTAACCTGGCATTCAAGACTTGTCCAGTGCATCCTCCCCCAGGCAGCAGCACAGTCCTACATGTCTGCCTTTGCTCGCTGTTCCCTTCACTGCCGCAGCTCAGAGAACGCCTGCTCATCCTTCAAAGCCCAGCTCAAATATTACCTTCTTTGAGAAGTCCCACCCCTGTGCTCCCCAACAGTGTTGTTCATTTAAGAAATATTTCCTGATGCTAGGCACCAAAACTAGTGAAAAAACACTATTCCTGCCCTCGGGGAGCCCATCTGTCTCCCTGGTGGAGACAGATACTTTATTCATTTGTAAGCTCACAGATCTAAGCACCAGTGACGGCAACGAAGGACATCACTCTTGTGCTCCGAGTGCAGAGCAGGGGATTTGCACCAGCCTGGCCTGGCTGAGGTGTTTTGGGAGGGTTTCCCTGCAGAAATGCCCACTAGCCTGAGAGCTGAGCGGAGAGGAGATGCATTGGTGGGGGAGCCATGGCGCTCTGTGCAAGGCCTGTGAGGCTGGCAGGAAGGCAGAGGGTGAGGGATGGGCTCCCATGGGCGGTGCACCTAGAAAGGTGGGCAGAGGCCTCCAAGGCCAAGGTAAGGAGGCTGGATTTTCTCCTGCTGGTATAGGGAAGGGTGCAAAGGGTCCTGATCAGAGGGGGACTTTTGGAGGAAGCAGAGTGGGGACTTCTGAGGAGTCCCTTGGCTGCCATAAGGAAGGGGCAGTGGGGACTGCGTTGATTTTTCAGATCAGCCAGATTCAGATGGGTAGCAGACACCCTACTTCATTTTATTTTTAAAAAATATTTATCTGGCTGCATCAGGTCTCAGTTATGGCACACGGATCCTCATCGCACAGGCTTCCGTGGCATGTGGGATCTTCGTTCCCTGACCAGGGATCACACCCATGTCCCCAGCATTGCGTGGAAGATTCTTAACCACTGGACCACAAGGGAAGTCCCCCAACTTCACTTTAAATTTCTCTTAGCCCCGCTAAGAGATGGTGGTGATGGGAGCTTCTCATCTCAGTTCATCTGGGGTCCTCATGGTCTCTGGCTCAGAGAGCAGGCTTGGCCCTTTCTGTTCCCTCAAAGGTTGTGCTTTGGAAATGCAGAAGCCAAGGATTCTCAGGTCCCCTGGAAAGCTGCCTTTCCGTGAAGAGATAAACGCCTCCCTGATAGAACAGAGTACAGGAGAGGGAGACAGCTTCTAAGCCATGTTCATGTGCAGACTGTTCAGTCTGTCTCGTCATGAGAAAACAGAAATCCAAATTATGTTAACATTCTGTAAGATGCTTGGGTACTTTAAAAATGTCAGGGTCATGAAAAAAAAAAATGGGGAAACTTGTTTTTGATTCAGTGAGAGTAAAGAGACGTGATAACAGGAGAGGAGTGAACGGTCCTGCTTTGGATCCTGGCTGGATATGAAGGAAACGCTGTGGAGGCTGCTGTGGGGCCGTTTGGAGTATGATCCCCACTTTAGCTGGTATTAAGATCTCAGTGCCCTCCTGGGTAAGGGAGGTTGGTTAAATTAAGAGAGTAACAGTGGTACTGGGCTTCCCATGTGGCGCTAGTGGTAAAGAATCCACTGCAGTGCAGGAGATGGAAGAGATGTGGGTTTGATCCCTGGGCTGGGAAGATCCCTGGAGAAGGAAATGGCAACCCACTCCAGTATTCTTGCCTGGAGAATGACCATGGACAGAGGAGTCTGGCAGGCTACAGTCCATGGAATCGCAAAGAATCAGACATGACTGAAGTGACTGAGCGCACGGTGGTAGGGAGTGGGAAGGAGTGTCCTTATTCTCAGGCGTCGCCTGGTGTGTTTGGGGTAAAGCAGCATGGTTTGTGCAGCTTATGTTTAAATGCTCGAGGTGAGGGAGATGTTTGTGTCCCAGAAAGGAACAATGCAGATACGGCAAAATCTTGCCAGTTGGTGATTCTGGGTAAAGACATGAAACTCTTTCAGCCTGGGGAGGCGGGCCTCACCTCTGCTGCACCAGGAGGGCTGGGAGCAGGGGCCCAGATTCAGCACGTCAGGTGTGTTCCTCCCCCCACCCCAACTCATGCCGGGATACGGGGTGTGCAGGGCTCTCCCTGGTCTGACCCACAATGCCTTGTCCCTGCTGCAGCAGAAACGCTCGGGCTCTGAAGGGGCGAGTGTCCTCCGGGTGCCCCAAGGCTGGGCTGGCATAAAGCTCAGCTGCTGGTTGGTCAAAGCCAGTGGGAGCAGCTCCTATATTCCTCCAGGCTTCTGAGCATCCAGCTGAGTGCCCAGGCTACCTGAAACTTGTTCACTTACCCTCAAGTCACTCTCGGCTGTGTCTCAGGGTGGAGCTAGGTCCAGGCAGCCCCAGGAGTTAATCTGAGCCACCCGTGGTCACTGGATGCTCAGCCACCACTACCAGGATCTAGACCTGAGGGCACCCTGCTCCTAGTGAAGGGGGCCCAGCCCAGTGGCTTCAGATGGGCTCACAGATGGCCCCAGCGGGGAGGGCAGGGCAGCCCGAACAAAGTTCCTGGGAAGGCAGTTCCCTTGGGCCTGAGGTCAACCAGCACCTCAGCTGGGTTGGGCCAGGGGAGGATATCAGGTGTCTGCAGCTCAGCCGGGCCCAAGAACTTTCTTTTTTAAAAATGTTTATTGAAGTAGAGTTGATTTACAGTGTTGTATTTACAATGGTGTGTTAATCCAAGAACTTTCTAAAACACACGTTCTTATCTCCAGACATCATTACTTTCTGTTCTTTATGCCTAGAATGCACTTTCCCGCGGTCTCCCCCACACCCCATCCCCGCCCCCGCCCCCGAAGCCGGTGAGCACCCCCGTCCCTCGCCCTGACCAGAGGCTGCTGCCCAGGCCAGCTTGGGCGGTGCCGTGAGGGTTCCCACGGCCTCACTGCGCCGCAGCGCCTCCTCGATCGCCTGCCGTGGGCTGGAGCTCACCTGGGGCACCCTCCGTGTCTCCCCTACTGGAGTCTGAGCTCTGCGAGTGACCTGCCGGGCCCTGGGCCTGGCAGGGTGGGTGCTCAGGAAGCGCATCCAGGGCATGTAACTGTCTGGGTGGAGATGACTGTCGGGGGTACCGAGTGCCCCGTCCTGGGTGAAGTGCACGCAGGGTCGGGCTCTGGAGCGGGCACCAGCTGTCAGCGAGGGTGGCCCATCCTGGCTCCAGTATAGCAACTTTAAAAAAAATTTTTTTAGCTGTGTCACATGGCATGTGGGACTTTTAGTTCCCCAACTGGGAATCAAACCCATGGCCCCTCATTGGAAGCGTGGAGTCTTAACCACTGGACTACGAGGGAAGTCCCACCATAGAGCAACTTAGTAAGCATTTATTTCTTCAAGGAAGCTGGTCAGGCAGATGTTACACACTCAGCTTCCAGATAAGGGAATCCAGAGCTTGGTGTTCTTGCCCAGGCTCACAGAGAGGTGCTTTAGCTGGAATTGCAGTTTGCCCTCCAGACCACCCATCTCCAGAGAGATGCCTGCCACTTGGAAGGTGTCTGGCTGTCTCCTGGGGCATCTACTCCACCCACCTCATGCCAGCCTGGCCCATCCCACCGCAATAACACCATGAGCCCTTGGTACACATTACCTCATTTATTCTCACAACATGCCTGTGAGGTAGGGAGGGGCGGGGACTGTCCCCATTTTACAGAGGAGGAAGTTGAGGCACACAGAGGTCAAGTGACTTGCCCAAGGTCACAGACGGCGGCCAAACTGGAATGGGCCCTAGAGCAGGCCCGCAGTTCACCCAGGCCCCCTGCGGTGGGTGCTGGACAGAGGACGGCCCCAATACCGTAGCCGTGGCCACTGGAGTGTGCAGCCTCGTGCGCAGGGCTCGCTGCGGGCCGGCCTCACCTTCTCCCTGCCCCCTGCCCACCCTCCCCTCACCCTGCAGGCCTGGACCATTGCAGCTCCGGGCTCATGACACCCTGGGAGTGGGGCTGGGAGTGGCGCTGGGGAGAGAGAAGGATGATTGGGGTAAAAAAATAGAAAACTCAGAGACTGGGCAGATGGGCCCATGGTGGGGGGCAGGTGAGAGTCGAAAAAAGAAAAGGGGGAGAGGGAGGGCTGCTTACACACAAGGTATATATTTTTACACACACTTGTACACACACCTAGATATAGTACATGTAAAAATATATGCTATTCACACACCCGCCTCCTGCCAGGTGCCCCGAGAGCCAGCGGCGGCGCTGGTGGGCATGGGTGAGCAGAGGGGCGTTTGTTAAA